>NC_070578.1:7144415-7495665 GCF_027409825.1 Scomber japonicus
TGTTTTCTCTCATTCTTTGTTTCCTTCTTCTCTCTTTCGATCTTTATTGTCTTATTTTCCCCCATAGTGAGGATTAAGTGTGTCTCTCTGGCCCCTCTTGGCCTCTCCATCCTGTCTCCCTTTCTCCTGCCGCAGTAAAGAAACAGAATATGTTCATTATCCATCTTTTTTAGGCTTGATTAACTAGCTGCACAAACGCAGCAAAAATAACACAAAACGCAGACAATAATTTGGACCGACAGCTGTAATTGACAAGATCTGCGCATGTGATGCAAGAGGGGAAATGCATAAAAATCAAAGAAAAGGCTGGAGGAGAGCAGAGGGAAGAAGAAGAACTATCATTTGCTCAATTAGCATTGGCACATTAGTAAAAGCACAATATCACAACTGCACAATTGGCTCTGCTCCCTTCAGGATACGCTGCGAGACATTCGGAGACATTAGCATAGGGTGAGCTAACGAAGAAAAGAAGAAAAAAAAGACGAGAGGAAAGGAAATTAAAAGAGCAGCACATTTTCAAAGCGTCGGTTGTACCCGATGTCATTAAACATTTATGGAAAGTCTCCCCTCAATGTGATGAGCAGTTTGGTTGTAGGGAAGATGTGTTGCGGAACAAGTCGGAGGGGGTGAAGGAAGAGGTGGGGGTAAGAAGTCACACTTCTATTTTGTTTGCCTTCTATCTGCCTTTATTTCTTACTGATAAAGTGTTTGGTCTCATTTAGTCTTTGACTTCAGTAATAGAACAAAAATAAGTGAGTTTCACGACTTAACTTCCCCATGTACTTTTATCAACCTGTAAGTGATACAGAGCCCCACAAGAAATTCCCAGCATGCTAAAATCCCATAAATATGTATTTAAAGGACCAGTGTCTAGGATTTATTGGCATTTAGTAGTGAAATTGCAGATTGAAACCAACTGAATATCTGTCCCCCAACCTTCTCCTTCCAAATGTGTAGGAGAACCTCCTGTGTCTGCAAAAAAAAAAAGAAGAAAAATCTGAAAGGTCCATTCTAGAGCCAAAGTTCGGTTTGTCCGTTCGGGGCTACCGTAGAAGTTGGGAGTACAACATGGCGGGTTCCATCGAAGAGGACCCGCTCTCTATGTAGATATAAAAGGTTCATTCTACACTAAAGAAAACAGTTATTCTTATTTTCAGGTGATTATACACTAATTAAAGCATACTTCTATTTATGACTTATTTGTAAAAGAAAATGCATTTCTTAAAAATAAAGTAAATGCTTCTGTTCATAAACACGGACAAATTATACAGTCACAGTTCTTTAAAAAACATTTACACTTTAAGATTTCCCTAGTCTGACTGACCAAATGTAGACTGTGGGTGTAACCCTGCAATTGGTTGGCAATTTTAGGTGGCATTCTCCTCCCCTTATGCTGTGTGTGTTACCGTTTTCAAAATCCCTGTCACTATGTGAAACAACCTACACACTTAAAATGACAAGTTTGTTTTTTATCAGTACAAGCCATATCATATTAGTCGACATACATCTTTTTGTCCATTTTCTTTGCTAAGATTCAGCACTCACTAAGATTTCCTCACCTCTTGCTCAACTTATATTTTCATGCTTTAATATTCCTAACCCACTAAATCAATTTCAGGGTGACTGAAAGGTAAAGTAAGGGACTCAGAAAGCAGACATAAAACCACAGGAAAACCATCAGAGTTGATCGACACTCCATCCACAGTTGTCTTCCCTGGTGTCCCGCAAGCTCTCTACTCTCTGGTCCTCTGGAAACTCTGTAATAAAAGAAATGTTTTGTTAAGTTTAAAACAGATGTCTTGGATAAATATGTCAAACTTTCATATGATGGAACAGGACAAACATTCAGATGATGGAACAGGACAAACATTCACATGATGGTCCAAGACCAACTTGAATGAGGTCCTGGACAGACATGCAATCAAAGCCTGGCAGATACTTCTAGCTGTATAGGTTATAATTTATTTAAGCAAAATTTAACATCCATTACCAGTCAGTTATACTTATATTTTGGCAATTATTTTCATTCTCTTATTCAACCTAACCACAACCCAATGTCGAAATTTGATTTGATTTCTGATTCAATTCAATATCTATTCGGTTAAGGATATTTTAGTTACAATACCAATTTGGACATTATAGAGATTCTCAGGGAACTAATGCAGTGAATTGTGCCTGATGCATTATTAAAAAGATGAATGTTAACATTAAGAATTTACCCCAAAGCAGTTACAATAAGCAGGACTTTTTTTTATTTTTCAGTTTGGTTAGCCGTTAGCTCTGTTAGCTCTGTTAGCTCCTTTAGACAAGAACTCACAGCTAACACGCGTTAGCCATTTGAAATACGCTATGAGCGCGTATTAGCTGTGTTGTCATGTCCATTATGTTATGGTGTCATAACAGAGTCTGACAGCAGGGGGAGCAGGAACACGTTAAATTACTATTAAATAACATTAAATGAGTCTCTTACCAAAGGATAACCACGTGAGACTAGCAGGGTTAGAGCCTTGTGCATTTATCATGGAAAGGCCTATATTAAGTTTGATCTCAGAATAAACATGTCAGTCATATTATTAAATAAAGTATTTTGAATGTTTATCCTCCCTTTCCCCACTCTTTTTTGCCAAGTGGCAAAGTGGTGACATCACAATAACATGATTGGTCAGTTGCAGTGATGGATGGTTTTGTAGGAACAACACCAACATGATGATGTCAGATCATGCTTCCCCTTATCCAGACAACATATCTACATACAGATCACATTTTAAGGTTAGGTGTAAATTGGGTATAAAAGTTCCTTGTATACCAGGTTGAGTTCTGGATCCAGCTTTATATTCATGTGGTCCACATCTTTTTGCTGTTAACACGGTTAAGGAAACACTAAATCTGGGTAACAGGTGAGTGTTAAAATCTGGAGCCTTTAGCTGCTGTGTGAACAGAGCCTTCACAACAATGTCAGTCCGTGCATTCACTTAATTCCACCTGTGACTATCTCACTTTCCCTTTGATAAAATATGTTAATTCCTCACTATATTCTCTCTTTGTCTTTCTTTCGTCTGTCATGTCTTTTCTCTGTTGTCTTGCTGAGTGCCAGGTTGACACACAACGACCTGTCACTCCATCCATCTCTCTGTTTTCCCCTTTAACACTGAGCCAAAATCACCCAGTGCCAAATCAGCCCTGGATCCACATCAAACTTCCCCTGATCCATGTGCGTACTCATGCTCACTCACATAACATGCATGCACGTGTTCACTTGGAAATATGAACTCAATCTGCTAGCACATCCTTCAAAATGCAGACACACACATGGTGCTACACACATACAATATGCACTCACACAACAAATGTGCTCACAAATATAACAAATATACTATATGGGGTATTAAGTGTGTTACACAAAAGTAAAGTGAGTGTGAACAACTCTGTGCACAAGATATATCATCCACACACACAAATCACATGCTTGTATATTTGGATTTCAGAAGCAGATAGTAGACTCTGAGTTTGATGAATACAAATGTCACAAAGACATTCACCAGTCAAGTCTGTTGCTTGTTCCAGTCTGGGATGATCAGAGGAGGAAAAGCTGCACGTCGTGTCAAGTCAATTTTATTTGTATAGCCCAATATCACAAATCACATACTCAGGGGGGATTTACAGTCTGTACAGCAATACAACATCCTCTATCCTCAGTTCTTTGACTTGAATCAGGAATAAAATCCCTCCCAAAAAAACCCTTTGATGGGAAAAAAAATGGATGAAAGCTCAGGAAGAGCAACAAAGGAGGGAACCCTTTCCCAGGACAGATAGATACAAAGATGTTGTGTGTACAGAAAAGACTAATATAGCAAAATTACAGGAATACAGCATGGAAACTTCTGGAATTGGAGCAGAAAGCCTCTTTACAATTAGCCCTAAAGATTATTATTACTTTTATTAATTCTACAAGTCAAACTGAATCATATCATTCGAATCAGAGGATAAAGACACTAACTGGATGGAATCTGATTTTAAATTAAAGTTTATATTTGGTTTATAAGAAAATGATTCTTATTTTCATAGTTGTGGACAATCTTTCAACAATTGTCTTGGTTATGATAATGTTATACTCACTGAGATCTAGGAACACAACGATATTGCAACAAAGTCCAGCACGACAACAATGTTGGCCAGTTTAGAACCTCTGTAGTGATCTTTTTTATTGCCCCATCTGACTTTATTTGGTCACTTAAATATATGTACCGATTATTGAGTGCTACCATTTGGCTAACCATTGTATTTCCTGTTAGATGTCATTCAACTTGATTGACCAGAGAAGCAGAAAAATGCATGTTTGTTCTTCTTGGTTTTTATTTTTAGGGTTTTTCTTTAATTTTTCTTTATTATTGGCAATCCTTCCTAATACTGTTGTCCATATCGCCCCCCTCAGCTTTACACTTTTTAAACCACAACGAGGCTGGGACCCGTGTGCCATGTTAGATTCCAGTGGCGTGAACAGCGAGAACGTGACACAGATCTTGATCACACAGTCGCTTTGGGAACGCACGGCTAGTGGAAACAGATGCCATTATTGTGTTTATTTATTTATTTGTTTTTTCCCTTTCCTCTGTTCAACATGCTGCGTTGGCCGGTGCAAATTGCAGATAGGGGGAGTTTGGGAACAGACGAAGGGGGTGGGGGTGGTGGGGGTGTTGCTGCCGTGGGATATTTATCCCAGGAAAATTTTCACTAGAGATATTGTGTGATCTCTCCTTAACTCTGACAGAGAAAAAGAGAGAGAATGCTGAGGGAAAAATAAAAATTGTAATCACACTATGCTTGAGGGAAATACATGCAGCTCGAGAGAAGAAAAAAAAAGGACCATTAAGTCCAGAGACTTTTATTTGTGAAAAACTGAAAGGAAACTAGCGTTGCACTTTAAGTAATCAGACCATGTACCACTGAGACCATAGGAACAACGTGTTAATGCAGCTTAATCTCTAATGCCAAGGGGATACACACTGCACACAGTTTGACTAGATGTTTCATTCCCAGACTCAGCTGGTATTACATTATGGAAACAGGGATTTGGAATTAGGCTCATTTTATTAACATGGAATGCACAAAGGTTTACAACAAAGTAATACATGTGTCAGGTTCATCGATATAAAAAAAGTGGATACAAAAGAAAAAGAAAGTGTTATTCTAGATATATTCTTAGGCTTTTATAGCCTCACAGATCAGTATTTGTATTTTAAGAATGGATGAAATGGCTATAATGTTAAAGTGGACATGTATTGTGACAAACCCACGCAGAAGTACCACCCAACTATGCAGTTAGCATCTTTCAACTCATTATTTTGGTTTTACAACAACAATATGGTGAACATATAGCATTTATAGCCACTAAAGGGCCAAATATTTACCTCAGGAGTTTCTGGTACCTAAAACTAAAAAGAGAATGAATATTTTAATTACATTTATCAAGTGGCCACAAACACAACTCCAAATGAATGCTAATGTTGCTTCGTGTCTGCTAATAGTTCGCTAACGTGTTCACTACCATATTTTGGTTTTACAACAAGACGGCGAACATAGCAGAGGATTTAGCCACTACAGAGGTAGCTTGATGTTTGCTAATAGTTTGCTAACATTTTTATAGGTGTGTCAGTGTTGTGCATGTAGGTTATTCTGCTCATTAATACTACTTCAGGACATTGATTGGAACTTGGAACAGTTCATTGAAATAGTTTCAGGACAATGGTGCTTGCAGACGTTTGACCTCAGTGGGCAGATTTGATAACTGCTTGTGTATTTCTGTGTGTGTGACAGAGCAGACTGTGAGCGGCCAGTCCACAGGCTTGTAGACAGGGTGTAGGAGGTGACTGATGACCACCATCACATCACTATCAGCTCTTCATAAGACTCAATAAACACAGACTCACACATACACACACACACACGCATATTGACACACACACACACAAGAGGACACATAGCAAACATAGAAGATGGAGCAAGTGGGTGGATAAGCATGTCCAACCTGAAAATTCTGAATTTAAAAACAAGAGGTTTACCAAATATGCTGCGAACTGCATTATTAAAATTGATATTTGGTCAGCTGATACGTGGGTGAGTTTGGTTCAGTATTAACTAACATGTACAGTAAATATGAAGTCTGTATATCTCCGTTTGTCTCAAGATGTTGCTTTTGCAGCAATCGAGCTTCATTACGACTTCTATCAAATTAGATCTCAGCGATTGAAAAAAAAACAAATCAGGGAAACAAATCATTCTTTGTGCAGAAGTCATTTTCATCTTCATTTCCTCCCTCCCTCCGTGGCATTAAAGCTGCTCACTCTTGAGTGTCAGCAAACTGCTCTTTCAAACAAACAGCACTCTGAGTGAATTACAATTTTCTTTTCTGTTCCTGTCTTTTCTTTTCTTTTTTTTCCTTTGGCTCTCCTTTTTTCTGACGGGCCACTGAACCCTTTCCTTGGCTGTGTATGCACCAGCAAACATGCTGATACGATCTTAAAGGTCATGTTCTTTTCACGTTGACAGAGGCCTTCCAAAACTTTGACGAGGGGGTCCCTCTAAAGGATAGTGCTGCTACACTGCAGCAGCGGCGGTAGTAGTAGTAGTAACTGAGGCTGAAGCCAAACTGCAAACTGATTAATGCACTACATCAAAAGCCCTTTTCCTATTCAACCTGCATTTCTGGGGGTAGTCATGCTTATCCAGGAAGGCCCGTCAGCTCGCTCGCTCTCTCCCTTCCTGATCTTATTCATTGAAATGTAAAAGGATAAACTGATTATCACTGATGAGCAGCACTTGCATTCACTTCTGGGCCTGCTACGCCATCCAATCATGTAAAATGAGCTAAAAGCTAAGTAGACGTCCTTCTGATGGACTCTTTATCATGCATGCGGATGGAAACATGGCCGTTGTGTGCAGCAAATGCAAACTCGAGTGCTTGCAGGTGATTGCCGTGAGTTAACATGACAGTTAAATCAACTTTTTTATTTTAGGAGAGTGTTTAGGTATGTAAGGCGCGTATCATTCTGCAGATATAGCCACTCAAAGAGTACATGCAGGTGTGAGTGCGAATCTGGGCGCACGTCTTTCTGTGTATGTGTGTTTGTGTCAATGTTGGACTGCTCTCGCTCGACAGCTCCTCTCTTCGCTGCCTTGTTTTTAAAAGGCAACCATAATGGCCGGTAAGGACAGCCTTAAGAGCTGCTGGCAGCTTGAAGCTTGACGCAACCAAAGGTCATTGATTCCCCCCCCCAACCCTCCTCAACGCGTGCTCCCTCTTCTTTCCTTTCTTTTTTTTTTTTAAACAATTCGTCGAGATTTTGGCATTTTGTGAACACACACAGGACAGCTCACCGACAAGCCGACCTTGACAGCGAATTGGATAAATAAACCTTCAATTTAGCCGCTCTCCTCCTCTCTCCCTTCCCCAGCGCAGCTCGCCGGCTCAGGCAGAGAGTCCCACCGGGAGCCTTCACCTATCCATATCGTTCAGCCCACGCTCGGCTCGGCTCTCCCTCCCTCTCTCCCAGCCTGTCTAGCGGAGCTGCCCTCAGCGCTGTGACAAACACGGCCTTAAAGATAAGCTAACAGCCCCCTTGCGCTCCAGTCAAAGTCAATCCTCGCGCCGCGTCAGAAATTTAATGCCAATTCCTTCTCTCAACCCCCGTCCATCCCATTTCCTGCAGCCGACACCGTACCCTCCGCCTCTGTCTCTGCCTGCCTCCGTCAAACCCCTTTTCAGGAGACACAAACACACGGGGTAACACAGACATGCACTGACATGCATGCAAACACACACTTCTCCATACCTATCAGATGGGCTTCACCATCCCAGGGGAGAAACAGGGAGTGAGAGCACTACTCCATAACGGGTAATGACATGGCATTTAATGATACTGTCCAAAATGATCCGGGCCTCTGCCGACAGCTACGGCTGCTCTGCATGGAGGCCGCGCAGCCGTGGAGAGCCTGATAAGCCTGGCTGGGCCTGCTGTATGTGTATGTGTGTGTGTGTGTGTGTGTGTGTTAGTGCATACGCCGTTTCCTAACACGGCAGAGGCAATACTGTATCTTTCACTCGTCCTGTCGCCTGATAGGATGTGACATATGCCGCCGCTGCCGCCACCGAACACCGCCGTCATTCCTCCCATCGCTTCACCTCTCCACCCCCCTCTCTTCCTTTTTTTCTCTCATTTGTTCTCCTCTCCTCTTCTCTTCTCTCCAGCGCTGTTCTCCTCTTTTCTTATTTTACACTTTGTAGAAAAGAGCTTTTTTTTCCCTCAAATAGCTGAGTGTGTTATTATGAGCAACGCTACAGTGGCAATGGATGATTGTGTCACATGTCTGTGTGTATTTATTTGTTTGGGTTGATTTTGCTGGTTTGCCTGTGTGCGCATTTGGAGTACACTATTTCTTTTTGCTCATTTGCATGAATCTTTGTGTTGATCTTGCCTGTGCTCACCACTGATTATATATGTTACCTGAACCTGAACACTCCTCCATTACCTTTTGAAAGCACTAATCCCTGCAGCCCCCACGGAGCCTATAGGTCTATGTGGCAGCTGTGAGGCCCTGATGTTGGCAGCTGCGTGGACAGAGAATGATGGCAATGGCAGCATATGACATAAGCTACAGATGAGGATCAGGTGTGTGTGATTGACAGCCTTGTATATCTCTCTGGAGCTCCTGAGGGCACGTTGAGACTAGTCCACGGGGGTTAAGGAGAAGGCTCAACACCATGGCGACTAGAACCCGCAGGCAGAGCTGGGCTCCTCAGACTCTGAGGACCGATGTTGTTTCTTTGAAATAATTGCCAGATGTACAGAGAGGAAGAGTGAATGGCAGGATGGAGGAAAGGCTTGTAACAGAAGCAGAAGATCATGGGCAGTAGGACAGTGCTGGTTGGATACTGGTAGTCGATTCGTTGTGTCTCTGCCTTCTCAAAAGCTGATAGAAGGACCTGTTTTTTGATTATTTTGATTATTTTAACCAAAGATTTTATTGTTTTAATTAATTGTATATTATTGTACTTGGTCTTGCACATTTTATAACCTTTCATCAAAAATCTGTAACTGAATGCCTCCCTTTACGCCATTTTTAAAAGAACATGTTCTATCTTGACATCTTAGAGTCCCAAAACCCAGGTGGCATAGTTTGATTTAGCTATTATTGTTTTAAATTGAATAATTAATTTATTTTAATCACCACCAGCCACTCACCAGTAATGACCACAACATTAATACAGGGCAAATAGTCAGTGTTAGATGTAATGTACTATATGTGTGACAAAGGGAAGGAAAGGAGACACATTACAAGGTCATAAAACAGTTACAATCTATGTCAGAAAACACTTCCAGCTTACAACACTTCCAACTCCTCGACCACACGCTCCCCTGGCGGAGGTTTGCTGTAGTGTGATGGTCTCTGGCTGTTGCTACCGTTTACATTCCCAGCCTTCAACCCGACCTGAAAGCTGCAGAGCACACACACACACACACACACACCATCTTATCTCATCCACCGCTTGAAAGAGATCCGATTCACAAGACAAAGTGCATATGTTTCAACTTAAGAGTGAGTTTGCACCACGGGGTGATGTCACACAGTTAAAAGCTGTTGCGGACAGTCTGGGTGGGTGATAAAGGGTGGTGAAAGCGGGAACATACGGCCATGAAAATGTCTTTAGGGTCTAAAATGTTCATCCAGAAAAAACTGTGCAGGGAGCTCACATAAATCAGCTGTCAATCACACTGTGGCGGTGTCTTAACGTGTCTTACCCTTAGAGGACAAGACCTATGAATATAAAGAGTATTCATTACTGTGAATGTGTAGATTTTTAATGTACCGCTTTACAGAAACTAATTTTTGTGCTTTAATGCCTTATTACTCCTATGCTTTTTCCAATTCGCCTGCCTTCGGTGTGTATTAGTTGTTTTTATATACCATTTTCTTTTTCAAACAATTATTTTTATAGCAAAAAACTTGTTAAATAAGAGGTTAAAGAGGTTAAAAAAATGAATTGTGTAATGTCGATGACGCCAATACTTATAAAACAATGGGAAGACTCCAAATCAGAGGAACCTCCATCACTCATTGTTCATTTTCTTTATCGTTTATCCTCTCGAGGGTTGCGGGGGGCGGGGGGGAGCTGAAGCCAATCTCAACTGACATGGGGCGAGAGATGGGGTACACCCTGGACAGGTCGCCAGTCAATAATAGGACTAACAAATAGTATAGTATAGAGACACACATTCACATCTTTGGGCAATTTAGAGTCACCAGTTAACCCCAACCTGCATGTTTTTTGGTCTGTGGGAGGAAGCCACACAGGCACAGGGAGAACATGCAAACTGTACCTACAACCCTCTTGCTGTAAGGAAACAGCACTAATCCCTGCACCACTATACTGCTGCTTATATTTATCCAGAAGTCAATTCTGAGCTTGACCTGCATGATCTATTAATATGTGACCCCTACCTCAAAAACAGACCTGTAATCAAACGAGCTCAGAGCAGGCTTCAAGTGTGGACATTATAAATAAATCATACTAAAAGATAAATAATAACAAGTGATACATGCAGATTGCAGAGACTAAACACGCTCACTTCTACATAACATTGAGGACATAAGGAAGTTTATTGTCATTGTAGCTCCACAACAAAATTCAGTTTGGTACTCTCATAGCAGCAAGGCACATGATTATAAAAATATAAATCAACATAAGACTATCTATTAGATTATCTATCTATCTATCTATCTATCTATCTATCTATCTATTACATGCACTAATCAATAAATGACCGCTGATGCCTGGAAAAGAATAAGATATAAGCATCCTTACTGTAGCAACTGAAATAGATTTATAGGTTTGACTTTGAATACATGTGTACATAATTCCCGGAGCCTTTCAGAATGTGTGGGCATACACTATATGCGTGTGTGTGTCACCCACTTGACAGTCATAATGACACCATGGGGCGTTGAGAGTAAAACACAACCTCCAGCTAAAGCCAGTCTGGCTGTGATAATGAGTGGCTTGCTTTAAGCACACTGACAGACGGAGAAGAAATCCATGTAGGCAACTCCATCAGGTAATTAGATTGAACCTACAATGCCAGGTAATAAGTGTTTAGGTAGAGCTAACAGCCACCTTTCTACACTTCAGCTGTATCTAGCAGGTTAAGTGCAGCTTTGAGAGAGGAAAAGAGTGGAGAAAGAGGGTAGATACTGGTGTGTGTGTGCGTGTGTGTGTGTGTGTGTGTGTGTCTGTCTGTGTGTGTGTGTGTGTGTGTGTGTGTACAATAGGCATGCAGCTGTGTGTGTCTGTCTCAAAGAATTGGCATTACTCCACATGACATTGATCAGAAGGTCCTATGTAAATACAGGCATTAACAAGATTTGTGTTTGCTCGTCTGTGTGTTTATGTGTGTGTATGTGTGTGCATGCATGACTGCATGTCAGGTGTGTGTATCTCCAGTGTATGAAGCCCTGAGGGCAGCCCAGGGGCTCGCCTCCAGCATCTGTTCTTACACCGACAAGAGCAAGACACACTAAGACTGTACCCTGCAGCCAAGCTATCAAAACACACACACACACTCACAGTGAGGGAGAGAGAGTGCGAGCC
Source organism: Scomber japonicus (assembly GCF_027409825.1). Lineage (NCBI taxonomy): Eukaryota > Metazoa > Chordata > Actinopteri > Scombriformes > Scombridae > Scomber > Scomber japonicus. The sequence continues at coordinate 7,156,060 of NC_070578.1, forward strand.
CACTAACCTTTTCAAAAATCATGCACGATGTTACAAACAATTATAGAGAGACAACCTGGCATGGTATGCCAAGAACCGCAACACTCTTCTGTCTTACAAGGCCACTGCTTTTCAAAGACGACAGAGAAAATTGAGGAGGAAAAATGATGTAATATGAATCGGTGGGGGTCCGGGAGTGTAGATTGTGGTGGAATCATTCACTGGACTCTCCTGGCTGCTCCTCTTCCTCAGTGGCCTTACTCTCACCTCTCTTGCCACCTTACCTTACTATCAAGCATCTCCTCTACTCTCACCTTAAGGGTTCCTTTCTATTTGCCTCCATTTGTCTCCTTCTCTTTACTCAATATAATGATAATAAAAATCAGCTTCCATCAATGCCCAGAATTTTACCAGGTGTCCTACTTAAAAATAACAGAAATGTGTAAAACCCCAAATCAAATAATATCACTGATGATCTAACAGACTTGTGGGCAGTTTTGCTTCCTTGAAACATCTCAGGCACCACTTGACCCCAGTTTATGTATCTCTTAATTCCAACAGACCATCTTTAAAGTGGTAGTGATGCAATCTGGTGACTCAGATTAAAAAAGAATGGTAAAAATGTCTTACCTGTTTTAGGTGACCTTTTAGATTACATATTTGTTGTTAATATAAACGTCTTTACAGTACCTTTGCACGTTTGAACTTTGGAGTGCCCCAAGGCTCCTTCTGAGGTCCAGTGTTATTGTCTCTGTACATACTGTCCTTAGATCAGATTTTACAAAATCATTATGTTTCTGATGACACACAGATATACCTGCCTTGGAGATCTGGTGATTACATAACTATTTTTGAATAGTGAGTAGTGCTAACCAGCTAACTAGTGAACTGAATACACATTTCTGTTCTAATGAGTAAAATGAATGTTTTAGTTAATGGACTATTATTTTTATTCTATGCTATTTCCTGATTGTTTTCCTCTTCGTAACACAACTTTCTATGTCTGGCTTTATTTCATCACATTTACTTTTAGTTGTTTTATTATTTTATTTTCCTCTTATGTTTTTTCCTTTTAATACTGCACCTCACATTTCTGATTTTACCCACTTTATTCTATGGTGACTTTGTTTTAGCATTTCCTTATTATATTTGAATAATCTTTTAATACCTTTTATTTTATTTGGGTATTCTTAATTTTGTTGTTTCCTTACTGCAGATTCATGAGGGTTACTATAGTGTTTCCTCACTTCCTGCTTTCGAGTCTCTTTTTTTGTTTGTTTGTTTGTTTTATCTTCTTTCTTTGGTTGTTTCTCTGACTATGTAAAATACAAATTACCATATATGAAAAGTGCGATACAAATATAGTTTGACTGATTGAAAGTTACCTTAAAGAATATTAGAATTTGAGGAGAATTAGAGAAGCACCGGCTAACGGCTACAGACAGAAATGCTAACAAACTAAGAGATCCTAAATACATTTTTATATTCAGTAGAACTCACTTAATATCATATTGAAGTTAAGTTATTTAAAACTACTCAAATGAATGTGTGTAACGTGAAAAGTGTAGCTAAGAGTGATGAGCACAAAGAGAACTATCACGACTCTGCCGTTCCCCTCAGGTCCACCGAGACATTTCTTCTAGGAGTTGGTGGACATAAAAACAGATAAGAGGAGTGAAAATATTCTATTTCTATTCACCTGTTGGCAAAAACATGACTTTGAATGAATGCTAATGTTGCTACCTGTGAGTGAACAAAATATTTAAGCCACAGTTTTACGGATAATTTGTACTTAAAAACATTACAGCATTTTTTAAATTGTTTTAATTTTTTTTTGAGGAGCCACTACAGCAGTTTTGGGTTGCATTAATACTCCTCCTCCCTCCTTCTAGCCCCTTGATTCCCTTCTTCTCTCCTTCCCCCACTCCTCCCCTTCACCCATCTGATATTTATATCAGACAGGATCTGATATTTATATCAGATGGACAAATAACTGTAGCAGGATTGTATTAGAAATGCAAGCAGCGGCCCGAGCATCACAAATCAGCCTGCCATTCGCTCCCCTCGCTCTCCCTCTCTCTCTTTCACATCGCCATCACTCGCAAGGCCGAGCAGATATTTTACAGCCAGAATTACTAGGTGGCTGACACAAATGAGCGGGGCCCGAGAACCTGCAGTAAGCTAATTACAGTCCAGGCCCCTGTTCTTAAAGCTGGGGCAACATACGCTACTACGCCCACCACTGTTGTTACAGTACCAGCCTTCTGCTGCTGCTGCAAAGATACTGGTGTGTGTGTGTGTGTGTGTGTGGGGGGGGGGGGGGGTTGTATGTGTGTGTGTGTGTGTGTGTGTGTGAGTGTAGTGGGCTTATTGAACTGGAAAATATCCCTTATTATGAGAAGTCAGTGTTGGCTGATGTTGTGCTGGAGCATCACCTTGGGGATCCAGGTTGAGGATTTCTAAAGGGAACTCCTGTGTGTGTGTGTGTGTGTGTGTGTCTGTGTGTGTGTGTGCAGGAGCAATTGACTTATAGACCTTTAACCTCACACTAAAATAGCGCATCAATAGCACATTTGTATAATTCCGTATTCAGAGACTCATAAAGCTACGGTGGCTGGCGAAGGCAAATGCACTGCAATTTAAAGAAACACATGCAAATAGACGAAACTCGAGCTAATTAAGAAAATATCATCAGTCTGACATCACATGCACAGCATTTAACAAACATCGTAACACAACATATTAACAAAACACACTACAAATACCACAAAGTAACACATTACAGAAAGAAACAGAAGAAAAAGGATTTAAGTGTAATGAACACCATCCTCTAAGCTGGACTAAATACATTGTTCTATGTGTACAGCCGGCTATGAGACAAGTGTGCAGGGACCGTCTATAAAGTGCAACACCGAAAAGAGATACTTCAAACAATATTCAATAACTCTTTTTTCTGTGCACTGTCCCTAAAATCTTCTGACACATCAGTGGTCCAACATTTATGATTATACATAGTAAAATAATCCCACCCCCAAGGCTGTATTAGTACCCCCAAGGGCCCCATGGCACTGATGCTGATATCCCCAAGAACAACTTTTATTTTATCCTAATTGGATAACACTGCTGTCGGGTGGAAACTCATATTGTAACTCATATTTTAACTCACCTTTAATTCATATTTTGTTTTAGAAATATCAGGTTTCTGACAGTGACAGAAAAAGACATTGACAGCAAAAGAAAATGCAATGAGACAAAGAAAATGAGACAAGAAGATGTGAAAAAATCAGAGGATCACAGTTTGTGAGATTATTTGGATGCAGTCACCACCAGCTAGGAAGCAGACCTAAATGTAGAGCCTCAAAGGGTGGAGAGGAGATGTAGATAAGTAACCAATAAACAATATTATGTTGCAATACCGTCATCGTTACACTTTATTACAACATGAGTCTTACGTTTGTAGTTTTGGCCACAGTTGTCATCAGATATGATAACACTATATCCACTAAAGTGATTGCTTATATCTGGGAATACTGTGACAGAATAATGAACCGTCAGACAGTCAAAACATTTTAATCAGATTATCTAGACTCACAATCTTTGTGTCCCTTCAAAACAAAACCATGTCTACTTACAAATCTTTGTTGAGTACTGTAAGTTTTTACTTGCAAATCATTTTTAGTGTTTGAAAGGCGTAAAATTGTCAAATAACTCAGAAGAAGTATAAAGAAAACATTAGAGAAATATCTGATACGTAGATAAAAACACTTATGTGTCACAGCCTGGTGGGTGTCCCGAGCCTCAGGTTGGAAACCTCAAATCTAAACCTCTGGCAAACATTTATACACTATACTAGAGCCAAGCTCCTAACTCCCCCATCTTTTTCAATGTAACTTCATATGAAATAAGTCATTGTACAGGAAAAAACTATGTACGGTCAAAGTTGTATTAAGGAGATTTGGATGAACAACAGACAGTTAATATATAAATTGCTTTGCCCTCTAAATAAGATTCATTAATTTAGGTTAGTTAAAAACTTCCATCCACTTACTTTCAATTTGCTCATTAATGTAAAAAAGCAGAAAAGTCAGTGTGTCGATTAAAAAGAGCAGTATACAACAAGCAACAGACTTTAACAACAACCTTAAATGTCACATCTGCATCACGTGGTCCAGATGTGGTTAGACTGCTGCTCTTTGAACTACATTACCTGGTTGTGTCATCTTCTTCTGTGATTGTTTAATGACACCATACTTTAAAATTAGTGTCAACAACTTTCTTTTCTTAATTAACTCCAAATATTCATATAACATCAGTGGGTGGAAACACGCTTTCATTTGCATTTTATTTTGCTGAATTTCTGGAAGTTGAATTCAAATTTGCACTACATGGTACACATTCTATCCAACCATAGCATCCTACTACACCACTTCCACTATGAATACTTCCAGGAATCTGTATGTGTGTGTCATATAAGCTACTGGATGCTTTCATTTCCTTCGGGATGAATAAAGTATCTATCTATCTATCTACATTTGGAAGGAAACTTGGCTATAGTTTGTCACCGTTTTCTTTTTATGCCCTTAAAAAAAGAGCAGATTTATCAGAGGCTGTCACAGAATTGCTTCTCAAAAAACATTTATGTCACAGCTCAAACTTTCAAATGACTAATAGACAATAAAAAACACTCTTCTTAAGCAGATAAGCTCCTTGGCGAGGCAGGAAAAACACCAAATCTACTCAAAATTAGGAGAAACTCATGGTTACATTACTCCTTTTGAAAGAAAACCTCACTTTGCCAAAACCACAAAGCAAGTGGAAAAGAAAAGAAAATCAATAAAAATGTTCAAAAAGGAAATGGAACTGGAGCTTTGACAGACTAATATCATTGAATGGAATGCAGCCACACCGCATTGAAATGACTGCTCTTGTAATAATAACAATAATAATAATAATGTAACCCAGATACTGGCTGCTTCTTCACTTCCTCCCTGTCAGCGCTCGCTTAGTTCAGCCAGGGTCGCTTTCTGTGCCCCTTTTCTTAATTGGCGTTAAAGATGCCCAGGGCCTCGGCAACACACACACACACACACACACACTAACATATATAGTGACTCTCCACTGCTTTACAGTGGCAGAGGAGAGTGGCTGACGTGTGGGAAAATTAGCGTCGGGTGTAGAGAGAGAGAGAGAGAGAGAGAGAGAGTGAGAGAGAGAAAAACCTTCTGAAGCAGTCCTTTGCGGGTCGAAAACTGCAATGATGGCGAATATTCTGCTCTTAATTACAGCCTGTTTACTCTGCCCTCCCCCCAGCTTTTAACCGCCACCCCCCCACCGTTCCTCACCCCAGCTTTTCTACTTTCTCACCCCTCACCTACACCCCCCTCCCTCCCTCCAGGCATCTGTGACAGAATCTGCAACTCTTACAATAGGGGGTAAAAGAGGAGAAGAAAAAAAAAAGGTTGAAAGTTTCAAAAAAAAGGATGATGGACTGGGTGGGGGCGATGCAGGTGCAGGTAGCAGAGTGTAGAGGTCACGTTGGTACCTGGTTTTCTCTTTGATGTGAGTCCATTAAACAATACAGTGACTCATATTTAACAGCTCATCCTCAATAATCCGCTGTGGTACAAGGCTTGAATATCTAAATTCTGTAAAAAATGAACACCACATGGAATAATTGCCTTGTTTGTGATTTGTGCAAGCCACCATCACCTCCATCTTCCTTCTACACGCACACACACACACAGTCACACACACTCAAACAAATCAATCTTTCAGGTCCCTATTCCCAGTCTCTGGAGAGAGAGGCTCGTCTTGGAAGCCACAGCAGAGTTCACAGGTTCATTATTGACCTAGTACAGTGACTCAGACTGAGAGTATGTCCTTCTTTCTCTCTGTTTCTCACACACACACACACGCAAATGCTCCCACTTCCTGTGCAAACATCCAGAAATACACATATTTGCACACATGCAAAAGACTCAACATCACGCACAAGCAGAAAATCATCGACTCTGACTTGTTTCTTTACTGTATTTCTTTTCCCTACAACATTTTTTTCCAACATTATCAGGTCACTGTTACCTGTGATCTTTGACTTATTAGTGGTTTGAAAGGTTCATGATGAATGAGAGGTGAGATTTGGTTAACACATGGCGAGTATGATGTTAGAAATGTGTTTAATTAATGATCTCCTCTAAATCAAACACGTTCACACCTGGAACAACAAATGCATTTCTTTGTTTACTGACTCAAGTTTTTATAGCAGCAGGATTGACTGAAGAAATATATGGATACTCTGATTTGTGCAAAGAGAAAAACACTTGTTTGATGACTTTTTGATGACTTTTCTAATTATCTAATGAATGTTTTCAGCTGTTAGGGTAAGTGTTCCCATTAAGCACCAAAATCTAAGTTCAGGTGTTTTTCATGGATACTGACATGATTTATAAGAGATCATTTCTTATAAAGCAACATTTATCTCTGATTGTATTCAATAGTTCATGTAGCTTTTGGAATATAAATGAAAGATATTTGATGCTCCAAATAAGCCCACGTCAGGATTTAGTTACAAAAAATATTGAAATATTGTTTTAAAGAATTAAAAACAGTAATATATGTATTCAGTAACATGTTCAATATAAAAAAATGAGGAAAAACCCTCCTGAGTAAAATCGTAAAGGTGTGACTTCAGATGTAACCTCTTTTGTAATCATCAACATTTTCATCAGTAACTGTCATTTAATGACACATTTTTTTCTCAGTACCTGTAACAGATTACAGTTGCATTTAAGTAGTCCCCCCCCCCCCAACACTGACAATGAAGTAATGTAAATGTGGTGTTCTCTCAAACACACACCTGGTGTCATTAGATACCTGGAACAATATTACACCCCATATAATTCATTCATTTAATTCAACTTAGGATTCAAAGTCCTTTATATTCTTCACTATAAATTATCAATGAATAAAAGTAGACACAAGGATGAAGTTTCTATATGTGATCCATATAAATGTCACAGTAACATGATGGTGCACTGAGCAGCACTTACTTTCATACTATAGAGTTATAATGACAGAAATACTGGAAATAAAAAAAAACATGTGCATGTGATTGGAAATAAAAACAATTACATAGCAAAAATTAGTTTTGGGAGATTTATTTTTGTTAATGCTGTGTTCTTGAATATTTAGAAGCTGTAATATTTTTGATTTGTTGCTCCATCTGTGTTACATAAGTACTGCTTCTGAGGTCTGTAAGAATGTTTGGCACAACAGTCCTGCTTTTATTGGTTAGATGGGAGGTGGTTAGGAAGACAATAATAATTGACATCATTATGACCATTTGTTTTATAGAGTTGCATAGAAATTAAAACACAGACGTTTACAAAATGTGAGCCAAAACCCACAGTAGCACTGTCAAAGAAAAAATGCACAAATATGGGAAAATCAAATGTAGTTGTGCATAGAGACCTGAGCTACATGCCCAAATTGCTACATGACATCATAAGAACACACACACATGAGCACCTCTGATTGTTTGTTTGTGCTTCTGATGTCTGTTCCATATGTGGCTGGCTTCAGCTCCGCAATCAGTTTTCCAGTTCGACCTGATTGGACTTCCACTTCCTGCTCAGTAGGAAACAGTAAATGACTTTCACATGCAACATGTGACTGATGGCGACACAGAGCATTGTTTCTGCTGCACCGCTCTCACATTTAAATTGCATGCTGGGAAGTTGTGGAATGTGAACGAAGGGAGTGTCCTGAAATGTCCCGAGTTGTTTTTTTTGTTTTGTTTTTTTTTTTTCAGTATTGATTCCAAATCTGACTGATAAACATCAACTGAGGTGACACTTTTCATTCCACTTCCAAACCTACCAAAAATGAAAAGCTCTTCATTTTCAACTTGGCAAAACATGAACACATTTTGAATATTTATTTCATGTATAAAAATCAACCATTGCTTCTGGATTTATGCATCTTATAAAGTCATCATACTTTATACAATGATCCCATTCATATGAGCAATCTTTTTTTCATTACTGCTACAGTTTACCAGGAGAGTAAACCAACATGTGTGGTCATTTAGTGTGTTTTTTTTCTCCTAAAGCTGGGTTTCTCCTGAGTTTTTGGATGGTGTGTGTGTGTGTGCGTGTGTGTGTGTGTGTGTGGATGGGGTGGAGGGGGGGATGGAGGGGGTTAGAAATATTTCCCTGTCCCCTGGTGTGCGCGATGCTGTATTAAAGCCATATTTCGCATCACACTTGGCAGATATATGGGGTGTCTTAAACAATATGAACTATGTGTTAAGAAATAAATTGCTTACACCACTAGAATTCTTACAGGAACACTTCAATCCAGACCCCCAAGACCATCCAGATCATTATTTCTTGCACATTTTCCCCAGTGCAAGCAGACATGGGTACTGATTGTAATAAAACACACTGTGCAGGGGTGGGGTGGGGTGGATTGGAGCGGTTGGGTGTGGGTGGGGGGGTTTGGGGGAAGGCTACCGTGACAGTGACAGCGCCGTACGCCATTCATCTTCTTCATTTACACTCCAGGACTTTTAGCGTTTGCAGCAGTGAGCGAACGGTAATCGACGTTTTGGTTTCAAGTCGACTTTTTGGTTAATTTTTAAGAGTCAGAGCCATATTTTCCATCTGTCTTTGTGTGTGTGTGTGTGTGTGTGTGTGTGTGTGTGTGTGTGTGTGTGTGTGTGTGAGTGTGAGTGTGTGTGTGTGTGTGAGTGTGAGTGTGTGTGTGTGTGTGTGTGTGTGTGAGAGAGAGAGAGAGAGAGAGAGTGTGTGTGTGTGTGTCCTCATGTGTTCAGTCATGAGTTGCTGAGATGGGAAGTACAGAGGCCCATTTTGGGGTTTTACGTGTGTGTGTGTGTGTGTGTGTGTGTGTGTGTGTGTGTGTGTGTGTAAGTTGTGTTTGTCTGTTAGGGGATGCTTGCTGGAAGAAAACAGCATGCTTTCTCACTGTTAGCATGCCCGATGCATAAATCTACTCAACGAGCTATGGATAGTAGCACAACTTGGAGGACACACACACCTACTGCACACAGTTACATTTAATGCAGCCTCTCTCTCTCTCTCTCTCTCTCTCTCTCTCTCTCTCTCTCTCTCTCTCTCTCTCTCTCTCTCTCTCTCTCTTTCTGCCCTACTTGCTGAGGCCCTTCCCTGACTTCACTCTGTACGACAAGATGGTTGTTGCATTACTTTAAACATAAATGTAACAACATCGTCTTTCAAATTAAAGGCTCTTTCAATTTTAAATATGTCATACTTAAAAAATTTGATTCAGTGCTTCGTAGTCGTTGCCGCTCAGTGTGGGCGACGTATTCTACATTTGATTCGCAGCTCCGGAGCTTTCAACTGAAATATGACTCATCACTCACTTGCCACTATATTTATTTAAATACAGATGGTGCGTTTTTGTCGAGTTTCTCTTGTCTAATGTTGCCACGGCGGTCAGCAGGGAAATTAGGCAAGAGAAACTCAGTGAAAGTGCACCATATGCATCTTTACATTTAACAGCCTGAGGATGATGATTTATACAGTGTGTGAAAGCTCAAGTTTGGCATCCGACTGTGCTACCTGTACACACTGCAGTAGTGTTTTAAAATGACCCCGACTTGTTTTGTAGAAGCTGATCAGCTCCATGGGAAATGAAGGCAAGACAAACCATGATGTACTAGCTAAGAATGATTTCTAAGCAGTATGTAGCACTATCAAATGTGCAGCAAATGCTAGTTATTTAAAATGCTGTTCATATTTAATGTACTTTTTGCAATAATATACAAGCAACTACACATGTTGTACAACCATTTTGAAAATAATGTGTCTGATGTGCAAAAGCTACATTTTAGCAGCTGATTCACACCTGCAGGTTTGGTTCAATCGGTCTGAGCAGAAGAGATGAAGAGGAGTAAACATGAAGGCATATTAAAGAAGTTATTGATTGGACAGTTTTAGTGATGTCATCATCATCATCATCACAAATGGCCCAATGTTGCAAAATTCCAACAATAGGTCAAGCTGACTTTTAATGAACCGTGAGTGAATTTATCTTCGCTGATGCCACAAAAGGCTCACAAAGAAATATAATGACTGACATTAATAGTACACAAGAAGTGCACTAAGGTATTAAGTATTAATAGCATAGATGACTGGACCCCTTATGTCATACATACTGATGAAAAAGGGATAAAACAGATGCATTGTGCACTGTGGTAATTACATTTCATCGGTTTCACTCAGTTTGACTGACAAGTAAAAGTACAGGACACAAGTTGAATACACATCTTGTTATAATCCTCTCCACTTTCTGATAAATTAGGTAAAATCCCAGGAATCACATGCTGCTGCTTTTCCACAATCTGAACATCCTGTGGTTGGTCTGCTTTGCTTTAACATCAAATGAATTTAACCAGAGTGTGCTAGGAACCAGCTGGAGAACAAACTTTTCAGGCAGTCTTTGTCTAGTAGTTAAGTTTGTAACATTGGGTAAATTTAATGAACCAGAGCACCAGGGTTTGTTTGACCCACACTGGACTGACTTCACATTGTACCCTTTCCTAAGCATCTGTAGTTAAAGGTCAAAAAGACTCTTTCTTTTCAACAATGATGGCATCACACTCGCTAACTTCTTCTCTCCACTGACTGAGCTTCTCTCCAGACCCCGTCCTCTCCCATATTTCACATCCTACTCATGGAGCAGACTGTGTTTGGCCTACCATCAGAAAGCACGCCACACCCATCAGTTCCACCCGGTCCAAGGCCTTGCCATCCCATTCATTGGTCCCAGTGGATGTTGACTCTTGTGGTAAGAGCCTGGCAACCTGTTGTACTCGGTGTCAGCTCCAGTAATCAATCACTCAGCCAGCTTGTTAACGATCAGCCATGAAGTCCAATCAAGGCTTTCCATTTACAAAGACAACGCTAAAACTGAGCAACCTCCAATTTGAATTGTTGGAGACTCTGATCAGATATTTCAAGCTTCTTGGTGCTATTTCTTATCTCAGGAGGCAAGACAGCTGATTTTACAGATCTAATTCCAGCTCTCTTTGACTCCCATCCTTCTGTCCACACTGTGATAGTGCACGCTGGCACAAATGACGTCATATCCATTAAGCTGCACTACAATCTTAAATCTCTGGTCTCACTCCTACTATGACAAAATTTTACTACTGCCACTGGACTTGATTTTATTAGACATTTTGATTCCTTCTGGATCCAATGGGACCTGTTTAAATATGATGGGTTGCATCCCAACAGGAAAATTGATTTGTAATTGTATTAACTTTATTGCTTTTAGTTTTAATTGATGGTTCCCCGAGCAAGACCCTACCCAGCATCCTTACTCTGTATTTCATAGCTCTGGCCAGGACAATGTAAGTCCCGACTGTGGCAATTTTGTTTTCCTCACTAATTCATTCCTGTGATAGGCAGTATGCAATACCTAAATCTACAGAAACAATCTCTTAAAAATTAAAAACACTTCTTCAATCCATGCTGTTGATTTTACCATCTCTGATCATATTGCAGTGCTCTTCCAGGTTCCACTCCTCTCTCCTGACCCCAAACCCACCACACTGTTTCGCTCCCACCCCCAAAATTCACTCTGTGTTCCTCACTTCTATTTAGCTTTTCCTGCCTCAAACACATTTTTAATACCAGTGAACAACATGGTCTCGCTGTAGAGGAGCTTGTCAGTGTTTTCAACAGCTTTTGGACAAATATTTTAGATTTACCATTTTGTAGTTCCTGTCAGGGAAAGCTGAAATATTCTTCCATGGGTAAAAGAAGAATTAAGGCTTTTAAGGAGACAATGCAGGAAGGCGAGTGGAAATGGAAAAAAGGATAAACTCGGTATCTTCTTTGTTTTTCTGAAAACGTGTAATAAACAGGGTCATAATCCCAAAATCCTTTTTAAAACCATACATTCTGTGAGTGGTCTGCTTAGCCATCCAGCGGATATCTTCCCTCGGTCAGATCTGAGGAATTTCTTAATTACTTTTGTAACAAAATAGTAGACATTCAGCAGCAGTTAACATTGAATTCATAGAGCTTGTTGTTGACTTCTGCCCACCTTCAACATTAACACATTTCTATGAAATCTCTCTGTCAACGCTGGAACACACTGTTCCACCTTTAAAATAGTCCATCTGCCCATCAGACTGCATTCCCACTTGGTTTTTAAAAGCTGTATTTAAGGTAGTTGTTCCACATTATTAACTGTTCTGTTTACTGGTATTTTCCCCTCCTATTTTAAATATGCCACTGTTTACCACCTCTTAAACAAGCCCCCATAAACCTCTCTGCTTAAAGTTATTTTTCACCCATTGAAGTTGCCATTTCTTATCAATGATTTTGGAAAATAAATGTCTCCACACAATTGATTTGTTCTATGAACAACAATCAAATTTTAGAAAAGTGTCAATCTGGTTTCTAGTCCCTACACAGGACTGATACTGTTCTTGCTAAGGTCAGAAATTACTTGTTTTATTTTTTTGGCAGTGACTCAAGCCTGTAGTTTTAGTTTTAATTCAGTTGATCTCAGCTGAGCCTATGAAACAGTTGACCATGGTGTCTTATTCAGCCTCTTGAACCATGTTGGCATCAGTAATGTTGCTGTCCTTCTCTGTAATGCTTGGAGATGCCTTCTCCTCTTGTACTCCTCTCTTTTGTGGGGTTCCCCAGGGGTCTATTTTGGGTTCCCTTATTAACCCTTATTCACAATATGCACATTAGCCCTGGATCAAAACATTTGCACATGACACTGACTTCCATTGCTACGTGGATGACACCCAACTGTATTTCAAAGCCTGATACCACTGAGGTTTCTTGTTGTTGAAATTAAAAAAATGGATCGCAAAATCTCCATGCAGTTGAATGATTCACAATCAGAAATGATTATCATCACCCCCTTAGCACTAGCAGTATTAACAATCTCTCCTCTAGTCTGGATGCCTTATTTAATCATGTTTGAATAGAGGCCTGCATCTTAAGGGTTATTATTGATTCAGAGTTGTAGTTTGATACAGAGGTGACAACAATGTTGGGAGGCCTGCCTTTCCCAGCTTAGACAACTAACCAAGTTTAGGTCATTCCTTTCCTTTGAAGATTTAGAAAAGGTGGAAAAATGGCCATGCTTTTATCTCTCCCAGACTTGGCTTTTGCACTTTATTCCATTTTATTCTTTTAGAAATGATTTTAAGATTTTACTGCTTGTTTTTAAAGCCTGGAGCAGTCTCTTGCTTATATCTGTGATCTGTTAACCGCTTATCAGCCAGATCCCTGCCTAAGATCTTCCAACAGGGTTCTACTAATGGTTCCAAAATCCCCACTTGTCACTATAGTGGACTGGGCCATTGGTTTACAGGCCTCTCAGCTGTGGAACACCTTGCATGGAGATCTCAGAGAGGCAAACTCAGTGTCCTCTTTTAAATGTTCTCATGCCTTTTTTCATGGCTTTCTTTTTATATCTCACGGTTCAGATCCTACTTTCTTTTATTATCTGTTTTTTATTGTAAGGCACTTTGTAACTTTGTGAAATGGGTTACATAAATATATTCTTAAAGATATTATTGAAATGAAACACAGTACAAAAAGTAGCCGCTACAAGTTCAGAGAGCAGCCCTCAGCAGATGTTTTTAGTCAAGTGTGTGGTACTTAGTTGGATAAAGTGTGCAAAAACATATGTATGATCTTTAAATGTCGATATAAAAGATCAAAGACTGAAGAAGAGGAACCAGTGAATGCAGGCAGTAGTCACATCTGCAAAAAATCAAATCTGCACCAGATATTTGATGCTCACTCTGTGTCAGTTATACAATGGCACATTAACATATCAGGGGGTTGATACAATTCTTGCCTTAACTACAAAATCCGAGACAAAACGTCATTCTTTTTCGACGGTCCTCTCAAATCTCAAAATGTGTCAAATCTCATCCTACATTTTGTTTAAGTGATCTTTTTATCTCAAATGCCAGGATTCCATTTTTCTGGGGTTTTTTTGTGCAACGATAATTAAGCCCATAAAAGATGATAAAGGGACACTGGTAGAAGGTGGTTCTTCTGGACAGGAGCTTTCCATTCTATACTGCCAAAATTAAACAAGCTTTAGATCACCAGCTCTATTCATCCATGCAGAAAAAACTGTTAACAACCCCAATTCACTTGTCAGATCTCAATTCCCCCTGAGATAAACCGCTCGCCTGTCTAATGTCTATGACTCCAGCCGCCCACTCTCACTCCCTAAACGGCATTGACTGATGTCGAACACCATTCAACACCCCCAGTGCATGTCCCAAAGATTTTTCCACCCTGCCACTGAGCCCAAATCCCCGAGCAGGGTTGTTATGCTCGCTGTCAAACACCAACAACGGCTCTTGTTTTCGGCTGTTTGTTTCGATCTTTGCCATCAATGCTGGAGTGATGCTTTGTAGTGTTCAACCAGGGATTGTCATTGTTTGAATGATGGATAAGGAAGAAGTGGCTCAGGGCTACAGGTGGTCTTGACCATGAACCACAAGATAAAATATAGAAATTACATCACTTTCTTTCATCTAGAAACCTCATTATTCTCATTTTTCCAGTGTTTTAATGCTGTGTGGTCAAAGTGAATACAAAGGACATAGCCTAATTGAAAAGAAAATACATGCTTGTCAGAAGGTGTCTTGATCTTGAAAATCTTTCCTTAAGAAATTGCCTAAAGAAACTGAAAAGGGCTCTGAAAAAAACCTTTGAGCATGGTCCAATATTTTCCTTGAATTTTTATTTTTGAGCCTAATCAACTGGGAGTTTTTAAGAAAATACCTTATGGTGAGGTTACAGTTTATAGATATAGCTTGGACTTGTTGTCATGTGCAAAAATTAGGGTTTAGCTAAATTAACATAGAAAATAGATAATACTGTCAAAAACATTACCATACAGATTTGTTCCCATTTGGTTTTTCATTATCATTATGTATGTAAAGGTCATGCTAAGGCAGACTAAGGCGTCAAAGATCAAGTTTAGGGTTACAGCAGTTAAAATTAACTTCAGTATTATGTGTGAAAATGTTTTGGTTGAGCCATTTGTCTTGGTTTATTCACACCTTATAGTTGAATTAAAACTGGGACGTTGGAGTGCTGTTCCAGAGCAAAACCATTCATTCTGAATTACTTTGGCCTTTGTAATAGTTTTTTCCACCGAAAAAAGCTGCCTGCTGTGAAAGGAACCTAATGAGAGTGTTGGAAGTGAACAGCAAAAAAGTTGCGGGCTATCAAACCAAAAAAACAAACTGAAAGCCACCACAATCTTCAACGAAGCTGAGAGGAACAGCAAGGTTTGGTGATCATTTGGTTCACCACTACAAGTGATCCCCATAGTCATTTGATCCTTTCCCAGCTTGATATACTGAGGCCAGTTATAGGAATCAATAGAGCGAATACAGTGGCATAGTTACCTTCTAGACAGCAGAAACTGTATGTAAAAGGTTGTAGAGATGTTGTTAGAAGCGAGTCTGACTGGATATCACGGTCAAGGGAATAGTGTTGAAAACATTGTATGGGAACAGTATTGTTTTTAATGCTAATAAATGAATTGTTGGTTTAACCAATGGATATATTCTAAATATGTGCCTTTATAGAATCCAGAAAGACCCATGAGAGAAACCCCTTATTGAGTGATATAGTTACAGAAGCTAGTGGAGCAGCAGTGCCTGGCTGGTCTGAGACTCAAGCATTTCATTTAACACCCACAGTAATGTGAGGCTCGGAGGTGTAGGTAACAAGCAAGACAGACTTTTTGGCCAGAGTACAACAGCGACTATTCCTGGACCCCCTCCCCCCCATCCACCTCCTGTTCTCCGCCCTAAATTTCACTTTACATTTTCATCATTTTCTCCTTCTCAATCAAACAAACTGTCTCTTCTCATTTCTCCCCCCTCCTTCTAAATCTCCTCCCTTGTGACATTATGAGAAAACGAAACAGGGAGAAAGAATTGGGAGGGTGAAAAGCAGGAGAAAGAAGCGACAGAATCCTCGGTGACATGCTCTCTCCAGACCTGCGGCTCTGTTTCTTTCAAACCTTGCCAAACTTTTGAAGAGGCACCCTTTTTCTCAGCTTATAAATCGCCTCCCTATTCACTCCATCAAAAAGAGCACACACACACACACACACACACACACATACTGTACCAGACATGCACACAGTATGCACACAACATACTCACACCTCTCCAGGCAGCAGAAATCTTGGCAGATCCCCTTCTGACAGACAGGCAGGAAGATCAGAGCGAGGTGAATGATGGAGAGAGAGGCAGAGGGAAGAGCGATGGAGGGGTGAGGGATAACAATCAAATGAATGACAGAATACAGGTGTTTGGGTTTGCCAGACAACCTCTCGGCTGCCTCCACTCCCTCTAGGAGCCGATGGTATCAGACTACTCCATCGTTATTGGCCGCCAGTCTCAAGAAACCAGACGGAAATCAACGGCTACATTCAGGGGAGATGTTAAACTGAAGAGGCCAGGGGAGAAAGAGGTGTTTGACAAAGAGTGACAGAGCGAGCGCTCCTCTTCAGGAACATCCCTCCCTCTGTTGCTAACATTTGGCTGAACTTTCAGATGGGATCCTCCCTCATGACTTCTCCTCGGTAAGGTCAGACAGAGAGAGAGAGGCTGGAAGGAGAACGTACAGTAAAGGAGGTGGTTAAGAGAGGTAACACTCAAACAACAGAGGAGTGAAAGAATAGGCATCAGACCACTCTGCTATTACGAACTGAAAAGGGTGTTTGGTGTGGTGGGTGGTAAGAGAATTCAGCATCAAGGAAATATTTTGGCAGGTTTTCTGTCAGATTGGGCTATTATAGGGTCAATAGTAGCTCACGTATTATAGGATATGCACATTTATAGGGTTGATTTAGATGTTATACCAAAAAAAGACAACATGGACCTAATTCCAATGGAGGAGTGGAGAGGTCACATCCTCACCTATACAGTATATGAGATACACACACATGAACTAATATTTGTTATAACACATCGTCAGATCCCTCCACTCATCAGAAGGTCTGTGGTTTGACTCCCGACTCCTTCAGTCCACATGTCGATGTGTCCTTGGGCAAGATACTTATCCCTGAATTGCTGGATGTGTGGGAATGTTAGTATCTATCTGATGAGCAGGTTGGCACCCAGTGTGGTAGTCCCTGTTCTCATCGTATGAATGTGTGAATGTAACATGTAGTGTAAAAGCGCTTTGAGTGGTCAAAAAGACTAGAAAAGTGCTATATAAGTACAGTCCATTTACCATTTATCCTCAGTATTCAGTGTTAAACCAACCACAGCAGCAGTGAAGACAACAGCTATGCATCTATATCTGATACGCTAGTTCCCTCACATGTCTACACAAGTAAAACAGAGTCTGTTGTACAATATAATCAACATTTAACAAGCCTTACATGACGGCTACTTTGTGATAGATGGCTGACTGCCCATTAAGGTAATTGCTTATGTCAAGAGATTGGATGGCAATATTTTAAATACATGTAATGTAATGGTCTCTTCTTTCATGCACCTGCTCAACTTTTACTTTACCTGTCTGAAGGCTTTGTCATGAACATGCGCACATGTGAAAAGCTGGTTAGAAACCTACATGCATGTGTATTGTATAACTACATATGTCTGGCAGTACATTTCCAGTCTTTGGAATTAAAACCTCAGTATGCTTCCAAATACTGTCCTTGTTAGAAACCCTTCTCCCGACACTTAGGGGACAGTAGCATTTGGCCAAGTGTGCAGATGTATAAAAGTAGTCAGGGTTTGAACTAACACAGTATCCATTGGTAAAAACCAGGCATAACATGAATGCCTTTGAATAGAGATTGTTAAAAGTGTTTTTTGTAAGGTCCAATACGCATAATTTTTGAAAGGGTTAGACAGAGACAGTCAGACAGGAAGTGGCTAAAGGCTTTTCTCCCTGCATTCAGGTGTGGTCATACTTTTGCCTTTATATGTGATCAGACGCTTAGCAAGCCTTTGTTAATTTGAAGCATTTTGAAGCCTTTAGACACATTTCTCTGCATTTGATTGGACTAGAGTTTCTAGTGGTTTCATGAATGAGTATAAAGTGTTGGCACCATAAATTACAGAGCATAGGGGAAAAGTCAGGGAAGTCTTTGTTGATCCCTTCCTGTTGTGATAGCACATGAAGTCATCACCTTGTACTGTATGCCATTATGTAGATAAGGAAGAAACGGTTTAACTGCACACTGATAGGCCGGAAGAAAAAAAAACACCCCGCATAACAAGAACATGAGCATTTAGCTTGAAGAAATCAATTTGGATAAAACATTGACCCCAGCTAAAGATTAGAAACATAAACAGGAGGAAAGTAGGATACACATAATCCCCTTTTTCATTCCATTTTTCTTTGCCTCTGTATTTTCTTTCTCTCTACTGAATGCTAATTCTTTTCTGCAGCACGCCAAAGCTCACAATGGATAATCTGTATGGTAATAGAACTGCTTGAGCCCAACTTAACACATAAATGTGTCAGAAACTCAGTCGGAATACAAAAAAAGAGAGAAAGCAGAACATGAAAATGAATCCCCTGGTCTCAAAAACCCTGTCATGATATTCAGAGGTATTAATTTCTAATTCCACATTTTCTGTGTTCAGATGTTCAGGAAGGAGGACTAATAGCTGAAATTATATTTGGTAATAATTCATGCGGAGTGGACTCCCTTTGAGCACTGGAGGGACCCGGCTTTAATTCATCAGAAGGAATCAGATAACAGCTGTGATATCCATGTTTTAAAACATCTGCCGCTTGCTTGACATTTCATCAGGGAACATGTTTCAGAAAATATGACCAGGAAATCAATCAGACCACTGCAAACGAACGAGTGTCAACACAATTCACAGTACTGTTGACACTAGTATGTCCATTTCTTTCCTATCAGACAGTTGTTTGTAGATCACGTGATATATCAATTATGACATTCTTCATAAATTATTTTCATTTTGAGTCACATTTACCTGGCCAAAGAAAACCATTCCCATAAAGGGTAAAAAAAAAAAACATTGTAACGTCATTATTGTTATTATATATTGACATTGTCAGTATTTATTAATAAATCTAACTGCTGGAACCGGTAAAAATCCAATTTAGAGATACTGTTGCAATCGTCTTCCCATTTCCAAAATTAAATTACTACACATCACAATTTGATAGTCATCTGCTATAGCTAGCTACCATGTGGAATTCTGTTTATTTTGTGCAAACCTCATATCAGAGCTGTGGTAACACAGGGATTAGCCATACAGGGACGCTCTGTTTGTGTCAGGCAACTCTATCAGCTTTTACCAAGTCACACACTGAAACTCTGAATGCATATTAAACTGATGACTGGGATTGTTTGTAGAGCTTGATAAACTTCTATATTTAGGAATTATTAAGTCATTTACATATAATATTTTTTTATTCCCAATAAGTGAACAGGTTGTAATACATAATAATGCACAAAATGAGACCTTACCCAACTTTCTCAATTGTCTGTTATAGGCTGAGGACTAATTTCTATATATGAAAGAGTGCCAGAGTGCCTTGCTTCTCCTCCTCCATAAATGACTGGAAACCACCACAACAAAAACAATACTAGCTTATCCATTTCTGTTACTCACCAGGCTGGCTGGTGGCTAGCTGGCTAACCATGCCAGCTATCACTATTTCTGGCTATAGTACCTTTGTTTTTGGGGAATTGAGTCAGGTAGCCGCCTCGACCACCACACATTTCACATTAAAACCATGCATTGCTCCCTGGCCACAGCACATTGCTCCCCGGCCACAGCTCACTGAGCATACCAGTGTTTAGTACACACAGCTCTCTCTCTCTCATAACAGAGATCGGATCGGTACGGTATTAAAAGACCCTGACCCGTGCATCACTACCGGCTGTGTGTGAGTGGGCGTGCATACATACAGCAGGCGGCATGGGCTGACAGACTGTGATGGAAAGATTTGTGAAGCATGGTACAACACAACGTAAGAGATCTTTTATGTTATTTTGAGAAAAGACATGTGAGCAAGGAAAATGACATGACCTGCAATAGTCTTGCGCCGCTGCTAGCTTGCGCTGACAGAGTGTGAGTTCGTGTTCTATCAACAGGGTGTTGACTGCAGCTCACATTACAGCCACTGGTGTCACTAATGAGAAGGAATTATATGTTTGTTCCATATAGAGTCTTCTAATAGCATTAAACACAGTAATAGTTTGAGTTGCTCGGGATTCCCACCAAATCACAACATGCTATTAGTTAATTATGCACTTTGAACTGAAAGGGAGTTTTCTTTCTTTGTACATTAACCATTCTCCATACGTTACTTTTGCAATATGTCCAAACAAGTCCTCATAACCCCCTGCATGTGAGAGCATATTATAATAATGTTCAGAAGCCCGTCTATATTATGAGGCTGTACAATACTAAGAACTAGCCACAGTGTTATTTTATGTAGCAGTTTTATAGCCTAATGTGATGAGTATAGAGAAGCTGGACAGTGGTGTAGAAGGTGTAATGAAAGCCAGGTAAAAAGTATGAGGGTGAGCCCTCACTGTGACTGCAGCACAGAGAAACATGACAATACGTATGGTTATTGTTACGGCAAAGTCCATTGGGACAGTAATAAAGTCAGGACAATTATATAGCTACAGGGGGAAATGCGGCACAATTTCATGTTGCATCTGCAGCTTAGGTACTTTATGGGAACATAATAGCACGAGTAGTATCATCAAAGAGTGGGAGATTTGAATAACAGGAAACAGAGAATAACAGATTACATAGTTATCACTGGATCACTAATCCAAAGCTGCTGCAAAACAAGAAACAACTGGGTTCCAGTTGTGTGGAGAACCAATGATGTGAAACAAGATACTACACAGAACTACACTACACCAAAAAATAAAAAGAAATATATCCAAATTATATCCTGAATTGGCAGAAATTAACCATGCACTTTGATCACCATGGCCAATAGGAATTGAAGGAAAATAATGAGGGAGAATTTAATATAGGGACTTTGTTGTGATTGTACTCTACATTTAGAAGTGCTGCGTGTGTAAAGCTTCCTCTCTGAGCTTTGAGGTTTGTGTAGCCTCTAATATTAAGCGAGAAAGATGGTAACAAAGAGAGGAGGGAGCCCACCACCCCCCACCCCCCACCTACAAAGCCCGCTTTGTTAATTAGCCGGTGCCACATCAGCGTTTTCTACTCAAACCTTTTGGATATGCCTCATCACAGGAAGATCATGTCTGTTTAAGGAGGGCACAGAAATATGGAAGTGTGCAAACTCTTGTCCACACTTGAAATTACAGTTTCATAAAGTGTATGTGTTTGTGTGTGTAAGAGCTCGGCTCTACTGATACATGTATAACTGTTAGTGGATATGTGAGTGTGACTGTGCAGACAGTGTAGGCCCACACTTCTCTGTTAGTGTATACAGGCGGTAGATGTGTCTCATTTTATCAAAGACACCTATTGTGCTTTTTCTTATTTTCAGTCATGTATACAGTATAATGTTTATATTAAACCTGACCTTAATTAATGAGGTGAACATATGTCGAAATAATTCATGTGAGCAAAAAGTAAAGCTTCAGACTGCTCTGAACATTCAGTTTCCAGCATTTTTTTCTACTTTCAGCCCGAGCTGACATCAACTTGTGGCGTCATCTGCTTTATGCACAGGGCGCACATTCACTGCTCCACTCTGCTTATATCATGGCATTATTCCATTGTTTTTGTGGTGTTCACGCTCATGACCCAAGTTGAGTGTTTTTCCTTTTCAGAGTAAATCAAAGTAAAATAATCAGTTTACCTGTTGGAGGTTTGCTGGTCATTTGCAGCTCTTAATCAAACGTCATCATCACTGTTTCTGCTTGTACAGTACTATTCCTCCCTTCATTATTTCTAACTGATGTGCTGAACAAAGAGCATCAAATATCTCCATATATTGTGCCGACTGTTTTTTAGCGCCGCCATTGAAGCTCTCTGCTTATTCGCAAGGAACACATTTAATTTCCTGTAAATCCTTCTCTATGAAAGTCTCCTGTTATTTAACCATCTAAAAGATTTTAATATAAAGCAGTAAAGCACAAAAATGTTGGCTTTTTCATCATCAGTGACTTAACATGACTTTGATACAGCTGCCCCTTCGCTGGTTGCTGGAAAGTTGGCCAATCAGAACAGAGTTGGCTCATCAAGAAGACATAAGTTAAGACTCCCTGTTACAGACAGTGACAGACTGAAGTGAGGGACTGCGTAAAGGGCCAGTATACAATAAATAAGCAATTTTTTTGGAACTGTGAATCATGCAAAACTACTGCAGTGGAATCCCAGAATAAAAATACAGAGCTGGAAATGAGCATAATAGGTCCCCTTTAAGCGGCCCGCTAATCACACAAATTATTGCTTCCAATTAGCGCCGCGGTAGTAATTAATTCTCCCACTATCACATCGTTTAGCGTGCTTTCACACCATGGCACCTGTTTTCCCCAATTCTGCCACCCCTGTTTGTTTGTGCCGTAGACGTTATTTGCATTCAAAGGTTTAATGAACGGTGTAAGCCATACGCCACTGGGTGTAGAGATGTTTTGAAGGCACCAAGGGTCATGGACAATGGGACTACAAAGCAGCGCTGAGGAAAACTCCCATAGAGAGCGTTCCTTACACTAACACTGACTGCGCCCTCCCTTCCTCCTCCACCTCTCTAATATGGATTAATAAAGTGATAACGCTCTTTGTTAATTAATATGAGCATGCAGTACTAATTACTTTGCTGTACGACAAGCAAGCTGTTGAACCCGTAAAAGGAATGGTGTCAGATCGGGCTGGCGATGCTACAACGCTGGGGCTGTGTTCTGACTGGTAATGGAGTACAGAGGGCAGACACGGGAAGAGAGAGGAGAGGGAGGTTTGCGAATAATCACAATGCAATCAAGCCGCTCTGATATTCATAAGGGCTGTTGAATATGCAGGGAAGATAGGCCATGTCAGTCAACAGTCAGTGGCAGGCCCACACACACGTTACAAAACTGTGCAGCAGAGCAAAATGCGAACGCATAATAGACCTGTGGATGCATGTGCTTTAAAGTAGGCTTGCTCTCAGCAGCTTTATTTGGTAAATGTGATATTTCAATCAGTTTTTGTATGACTGAAGCACTCTAAAACTTGTGTTACATCCATTAATTGCATCCAAATGAAATGCTTAATTTATCGCTATCTATAAATTAAAACACTAAAGCACCATCTGCAATCTGATTAGATAAATAAACTCATTCCTGTGTAGGCTAATAGAGGTTAGGGTTTATATTTGACTCTTCTGATCTTTGCCTATAATGAAACAGTTTTAACTCCTTATGAATGCAATGGTCAATTAACACATGATTCTACATCTGTGGCATGGAATTATGTACTGTCAATATGCTCTGTAAACTTGCAGGGACACTGACCTCTTTTTCATTTCATTTATTTTATTTTTAGAAATGTGGGTGTTCTTGCAACCTGTGAGAAATGTACCATTAAAACAATATTACATGGTAAAAACATTTTATAAGCTGATTTTAGTATTTTTAGATTTAAAATGTTTGAATTTGACAACTTTTAGGCAAAGAAACTAATATTCTTCCACCAGATATTTAATACAGCCGATGAGAACTGAATTAAACTTGCATTAAACCTTCATTTTGGGAAATAACATTTACAGAAAGCGTAACTGAACACTTAAATAAATACAGAAATTGCAAATAATTACAAATATCTTGATGGTGGTAAGGGGGATAACTGGGGGACTAATAATCCTGATATTTCCAAATAGTTGACTACGGCCGTGGCAGGTTCTCTCCTCCCCTCTACAACTTACTTTTTTGCCTTAGATTCTACTTTGCCCATTATATCATAAATCAATATTCACCACCTTGTTTTCAAAACATACAAAAAATGTCTTCTTAATTAAAATGAAAGATTCCTGCTGGACAGACATTTGATGCTCTTCTTTCCTCTTCACCCAGCAGTGCAGCCTTAAGTAGCCTTTGGTAGTAAATGTCAGTGAATGTGAGCAGGGATCGTGTATCTTTTCCTTGTATTACATGAACAGAGAGGCTTGATCCTCAGTTAGATTGTTGCTTTCATAACACCAAAATCTGTTTCCTTGCACACTCTTCCCCCTACTGGTGTAAATCTATAATCATTGGAGCTAACCATATGTTGTGTACTCATTAACATATTGATATTTGTTATCTATAATTCATGGAAACATGTTTTGAAATTAATATTCAAAATAAGATGGTGTATTTTGATTCTGCTTGGGGTGTGCAGGAGCCAAGGGAACACATATTTCAGCTATTTAGCAGCATGCACAGTTTTGCACATGCACTGTAAGAGCAACATTACTTTTTAATACTTGGACACGTTTTGAATGCTTGTTCAATTAGTGTTTCTCTTGCTGTCTGGTATTACGTCTATACACTTGAACTAAAAAAAAAAGACTAAAATAAATCAGCCTTTTTTTTAGGTCCTGTTCATTTAAGATAAAGGAGTGAAGGAGAGATGGTAGAAACATCAAAAGATAACTTCACCTTTATAAAGATTTCTGACTATTTTAATGTGAAAATAATGAAACCGAGATATTCCCATAGAAATGCACTTCACCGCACAACGCCTTCGCCTCCTACACTGCAAGTGCTTTGAGTGTGAGTCCTTCTGGAAAGCAAGGGACTATTTTCTATCAGGTTGAGAAAGGATACAAAAGTGCGTCCTTCTTTCTTTAAAAAATAAATTAAAAATCTCTTTGAAGTCTATGAAGAAAAAAAAAATCTTCCCATTGGAGTCAAGAGGAAATAAAGGCACTGCAGTGTTTGTATGGAAATAATATCTTTTATGCTTAAAATAGTTGTATATGCCTCCAGATCAGAAAACAGATTTTATTGAAAAACATTATTGGCTTTATTTAATACATCTAGTCGTTGTGAATTAAACATGCAGAGTCAAATCATGGGTCCAGTCTGTTTCTGCTGTATATAGTAGGTCAGACAAGCCGTAAGAAACAAGTTGCATCTCCCCTCTGCAAGCAGCCGCAGGGAGGAGGAGGAAGAGGAGGAGGAGGAGGAGGAGGAGGAAGTGCTTCTGTACTGTGTGTATGAGCAGAGGCAAAAGCAACGCTCCTCTAAAGTAGGTTTGATGAGAATTAACGGCACTAGAAGACGGTGATTTTTTGACAATGGCTATTAAGAATTAATCAAGCTGGTGCTCAATAATTCATTATGCTTCCCAAAGTCCCCCATTAATTTTTGATCCTCTCCGTCCCCGTCCATTATTTGCATGAAATCAAATAAAATTTCGAAATAATGTGTTGCTTGAGTGACATCAAAGTCTTGCGGGGGCCCCGGCGAAATATCTCAATGCAACGTCAATTAATGAAAGTCTTAAATTTGGGATTTTTCTTTTCAAAATAAAAGAGTAGGGTGAGACAGTTCCACTTGTCTGCGGTGCGAATCAAATCTGATGGAAACAAACAGAAGATGTGTGAAGTTTGACTCAAAATGCAACATTTACTGTGTGTGTAGTTTTGTGTGTGTGTGTGTGTGTGTGTGTGTGTGTGTGTGTGTGTGAGAGAGTCTGGGTGTATTATATCTTCATTTAAAGTCAAACCACTTCAGCATAAGAAAGAGCTAAACTCAAGCTTTTTCCACACAGAGTTAAAGAACATATTGACAAACGCATCTCAACTTGCTGCTTTTAATAAGCTCCGAGGCTCTGGGTGGAAAACGCAGCATCCTCATTGTAATTATTCTACTGTATATCCACCACTGGATTCCTTTGATTAATGTAGTAAATGCGTTTTTAATAAAAGCCGGAGAGGAGAGGGGAGAATAAAGAGCGACAGACAGACATAATAGGAGAGATTAGATGAGGGAGCTTTGTGAGAGAGAGAGACAGAGAGAGAGAGAGAGAGAGAGAGAGAGATAGAGATGGGAGGAGAGACGACGAGCTGAGAGGAGAGAGAAGAAGAGATGTTGACTCTCTCTACTAGTCAAAGATAAATCACATTCTTCCACAAAATAATGAAAAAGAAAAAGAAAACTCACTGTCGGACAGTGGAAGTAGGCTAAGCTATCACGGCTGTCTTTTATCAGAGACAAAACTAATACCCTTGATTCAAAGTAACAGCAGAGTGGTCATTAGGGTATTATATGTAGCCTAAAGCTATGGTGTCAGCTTCCCTATGCTAATGGGCCCATGCCCTGGAAAAATTAGCATGGAGCTCTCTGGGGCACAGAGGAGATCACCTTGCTCTCCTGCTCTCCACTGTTGTTCTCATTAAATATAAAGACTGGTGTTCATCGCCATTTTTAAAAGAGGTTTGACAGCTGCGTTTACAAAGTGACGGTGGGGGGGGGGGGCAAGAAATCACAACTTACCCAGTCTTGCTTTTACTTTGGTAATTTCGCCAAGCATTTTAATAGTACCTGATCGATTTTAAACCGTTTTTTTTCCTTCTACAGAAAGTTTGATCATGTTTTAAAGGAGCGATGTGTGTGGAGTGTTTCACAGTGCCTGCAGCATCCAACACTTCTGTGATTACTGTGTGTTTGTCTGAGATATCACATGTCCTTGTGCTGTACGTTCTTATGTGGAAGAATACAGTTTCGTGTGTGTGTGTGTGTGTGTGTGTGTGTGGTAAAGGTGTGCCTGTGCAGATGTGAATATGAGTTGCAGAGTGAATGTAGATCAGTCTCCCAGAGGCTAAGTGAGATGGCTGCTGTAATATCCCCCAATTACACACAGATCAGCCCCTGACCAACCACCCACTGCTGTCACTGGTCATCACATACCTCGCATGTGTGTGTGTGTGTGTGTGTGTGTGTGTGTGTCTCAGAGAGAGGAGTTTGGGGGGAAAGAAGGTGTAAATGTATGCACTCTGAGTTAGCGTGCTTAAACCAAACCACGGAGACCTAAATGTAAGGTGGCAGCACTGATATAGCTCTCCATAGTAATCAGTCTATCACAAGAAAAAGGTGTGTATGTATGTGTGTGTTTATGTGTTGATCTGAGCTGAGAGAGCTCGTATCTGCAGGTGTGCCTGCATGTATGTATGTGCACATATCAGGATCACATGCATTTAGATGTGTCAGTAAGTGAGTGCATGTTTAGATGTAAATATACAGTATATATATATATATATATATATATATATATATATATATGTCTGGTATCTACACATGATCCAGTGGCAACCAACCAATTTGGAAAATGAAGTAGAGAATGATACAACGTAGATCTCAAGTCTCTTATTTGATATTTTCTTGCTTCTCAATCCTCGCTTGAACCGGAAATTGTGCCCCCCGCCCCCCCCCCCACCCACCATTTGGGAAACTGATTGGACGCTGCAGCTGTTCTGATATATCACAACAACACAGAGTGAGGACAGATTACAGAGTAAACTCAAGCAAGTTTTATATCTTATTTGTTTTCTGATTCACCATCTCGTTAAAAATCTGTGTTAATTGTAGATCTGATCGACGAAAAGCGCAATAAAAAAAACCTTTTCTTCATGATCTGTTATTTCCCTCCATTAACTTTTATTATAGATCAAATTAAAGTCAGGGAGAGGAAGAGAGAGTGTCTGTCAGCAATAAACACATTTCATTTATATTTTATGTCATTTGTCATCATGTCTGTTCAGTCACATGTGTGTCGGGTTTCATCATTTCCTTTTTTCCTGAAACTTTTAGCCTACTACACCCTGATCATGTTCTGGGTTACTATTAAATAATGAATTCACAATCAGAGTATCAATAAAGTAAACAAGTAATAAATAATATAAATGCATTCTGAGCAGGACACAATACACAGTGCAGGTTTTTTATACATGTGCAAGTGTACCTTTATGAGCATTAACACAGTGCATATGTGTGCAGGCACAAACTCTATTGAAAGTCGCTCCACAGGAAAAAAACGTCTAATTTCTCTAAAAAAAAAAAACATACTTCCTCGTTTTCTCTCTCTCTCCGCGTGGTTTCCCAGCAGCTCTACGAGGGACCGAAATGCACGGAAAAGACGCAAGTGAGGGAAACGTGGGTGCAATTAAGAGCCTTGAGATATACCCACAGTCATGTCGCTGCATGCAGTGGTCAAATTACGTCTCCAGATGGAGCTTTGAGGCATTACAGATTAATTTGTGCTATGCCTCAGCAGTACCCTGCCATGTTGTGTTCCCAGTCTTCATGCATCCTATAATATGTTGATATACTGCTAAGTTGCTTGGTCAGAAAGTATTACTATCCAATATGTTCACTGGCACTTTTCCCAATTAAAAAAGTGACATCATTATATTGAAGTCCTAGACAGTGTTTTTCATTGTTTCATGTCATTCAGTCATTGTTTCCTGTTTTATTTTGAAATACACACCTCCTTATCTTATCTCATATACTTCACTTCCTGCCATTCTGTGTTTCCCACCTGTGTAATTGTCCACTCCGCCCTGGTTAGTTTCACCTGGCCCTCATTACCCCCCCTCCCCTGTGTATTTAACCTGTGTGTGTTCCCCTCTCTTTGTGTGAGAGAGTTCCAGTCTGTCTGTCTGATCATGTGACTGACTCCCTGTGTACAGAACCTTCGCAGGTAAAGACTGTTTTTGATCAAGATTTTTGATTCTCAGTCATGCGTTTGAGTTATTTCACCAGGTATTACACTTAACCAAAACTAATCATTACATCACTAATTTCTTGACTTTCATTTCATCATAAGAGGATTGGGAAAATTATCACTGAAAAAATTAAACAAAATTATTATTTATTCATTTTTTTGTTTAGACAGTGACTACTGGCAAACACATTAAGCCTTCCTTCAATTTACCACTGACTATTGTGCACCCTACACTGCATACTGATAAACATAATGAAAACGGCTGTGTCAGCAATTTGTGTTCCCTCATATCAATCAATTTCCTATTCTAAAACATCAGAAAACTAAAAGTGTATGCTTGTTTTTTTTAATTATCTATGTTTGTAGCTCAGATTTAATTATTCCAGGAGAAGATTTATGTTGTTTTGGTCTTAAAAAGCAGCTGAACGACACCCATAAGATTGTTTTTAACTTTCTGAAGGCCACAAAAAACACAAACAGAGCCATATTCCATTACATTGTTTTGCTCAAAATAGAATTCTGTGTTGTTTCCTTCATTATGGATTTTCATACAAGTGAGTCAAACATGATCAAACAAATCCAGTTTCCACATTACTACAAAATGCTAAATTAGAGTCATTTCAAATAAGGCTATCTTGGCTATCAAAAGGTTAGCCTATACCTAATATTACATTTGCCCGTAAATACATTCATTGCAATGTCTGAGCATTAATTGTCCCATGTGAAGATGACCAAAGGTTACTGCAGAGCACAGTAGAAACACTGATGATGGTGCTCAGTGGCTTTGATGTTTCAGTGCACACACTGGTAGCGTCTGATAGGCCACATCCAAGCGTTCTCTGCTCAGTTTGCCTCGCCATCATAATGTCAACATGGCTGTAAATTGCTCAGCCTATTTATCATTGTGTCCATTATCTAATTGACTTGTTCTGTGATCAGGGAATAATATTTTATGTAATTGGACCTTTCCATTTTAGCATATGTCTGATGTGATTTGATTGACTACGATCACAGGCTGATTCAGTTAGGGGCGATGAATACAATCTTTTAAAACCTGTTATAATGGGAAATAAAAATACACAGATGACACTAATACATGTTGGAAGAAACAGCCTTTTCTTTCCGTTTATGGGTGTCTGGTCCCTCCTCCTATAGGTGCACTATTGGTTCTTCTGACTGCACCCTCGCGACCGATTGGTTAACAACGTCTATCAAATGTTAGAGCTCAACCAGGTGCAGGTATTTAATGGTAATCACATGTGGTAGCAGGAAGTTAAACATGCATAAAAACATTAGCAAGAGCAAATTTAAACTAAAAGCATGCAAATAAAACCAAGCACAGCAGTAAAAGCAATTTAAAGCACAATATATACAAACATGCAAAATAAAATTACCACAGCAAACCATAAAAATACCAATATAAGGAATCAAATAAAACCAATGCTTCTGCAGTAACATGCAAATAAGATGACTTTGGAGTTAGAAGCCCCATTTCTTCTGTTTTTGGTGGCGACTAATCACTTCCAACCCTCACACCACGCTAACATTTATAACACCAGTTTGTCCACTGAACACACAGAGACTAAAACTGAACAACAAATAGGTCGGATCAACCCCCAAACTGTTAAAGTAGTGGAGTGTTACAGGGATTACCAACTGTAATATCATATCTGAACTCTAAATTGTGATCCCTTCCACTACTCATACATGGACATGCTCATGGGCCAGGAACATTACTATTGGTAAATATCTAGATTCTAAATTGGACTTCACGTTTGGTTACAGTTAGAAAAAGATTGTTGTTTTGGCCTGTTGTGCTTCAAATCAGTTTAATTTAGTTAGGTTTGTTTATTAGGATCCCCATTAGCAAATGCGCTAGGCAACAGCTCCTCTTCCTGAGGTCCACAAAGGAAAACAATACAGTTATAAAAACCAATAACATTATACAAGAATACAATATAACAAAAAAGATGAAGAAAATGAGAACATGCAAGAAGGTAACAATATATATTCAAAGCCTATTGGAAGAAAAAAAAACACTAAAAAGGAAAAAGACATAAAAACCACAAAAAAAAAAGTCAGTCAGTGTTGACTTTCTTCCAAGTAGTTTCCTGCACATTAGCTCAAAATGTCTGTCATCATTTTTTAGTAACGTATACTACAAAAGCCAATATAATAAGTCAGTATTGTGACATATTGCTAATGTGAACATTTTACAGTGACAGGCAGCAATTTGCACTTTGATCAAATTAATTAAAAGTCATTTTCTTACAAATCACATTTGCTGAAGCCAAATGAGTTGCATATGTATGGAATTGTATCTAATATTGGAAGGCAGGGATGTTTCTGGACACCTTATAGAGAAAAATCAGACTTCTTTCAGTCCAACATCAGTCAGCCAGATGTTACCGTGTTGATATATCTGTTAATGTCTATATGTGTATATGTGTATATGTGTGTGTGTGTGTGTGTGTGGTGAAGGCGGGGATGTAGTAAGGGAGTCAGGACCTTGTGTCTGCCTTCTGGTGCTGCTGTCTTTACACATAAACTCCAAAAACACTCTCCATGGATGCACAGCATGGCACGGTTTAGGCACTACAGTCCAAATGGGATCCTGTCCTATTAAAATTCTTATTATTTTGTAATAAGCAGTCAAGAAACAGTTAAAAAAAAGTTACTTGAGACCCCATCTACACACTCACACACTCCTGTATCTGACCTGTAGGCACATTGCCTTATTTCTGCTGAACTCACAGAGAGCTATTTGAGATGCTGTGGTGATTATAAGGGAAACTGGACATTCTCTCTCACACACACACACACACACACACACATGCACTGACATACACACACACACACACACACACACATACAAAAGCAGAGGCTGCAGATCAGTCTAGGGACTAGCCACTGCCAGCAGTGTCTAATTGCTCTCAGAGGAGGAAGAGATGCTCAGAATAAACTGGTGCAGATCTACCTCCTCTCTTTCTTTCTTTTTTTTCTTCCTCCTCTCACGTATTCAGTCCTCTTTGTTTTTCCTTTTCTCTTTCTTCCCCTCCCGTGTGTTTGGGTTCCTCCCATTCTGCCCATCACTTCCTCTGCAGCAACTCCATCATTCAGTCTGATTGCAGAGTTAAAGAGTTGGAGATGGAGAGAGTTACAAGAAGGAGAGATAGGGAGGGAGAGAGAAGAGGCCCTTTATTAAACCTGCTGCTAATTGAGATAGCACGAAAATAATGGGGAGTGACACTTTAATGAAGACATGCTACGTGTTACCACTTCTTCCTTCCTTCCTCTCTGCCACAGAGAGGAGGAGGAGGAGGAGGAGGAGGAGGAGGAGGAGGAGGAGTAGGTGCAATGAAGAGAATAAAGAAGTGGGGAGGGATGAGTAGAGCATGAAGAAAGATCGAAGGAGTGTGAGAGCTTCAACCGTTTTATTGCAAAAACGGTGAAAAAAAAAAAAAGAGTGAAGACAGAATTGATACCGGCTCGCATCTCATGCTGTAATATGTTTTCAGTGGCACATCAAAAGTAAGAGTTAAAGGGAGTTATGGGCAGGGATATTGTTCTATCAGGTTAAAACCTGATTATGTTTCATCAGGGCGATTGCCCCGCACTCTTGCAATAGGCTGTTCCTTGTACTTTGCTTCGGTGCAACACTTCTGTGTATTTGCTCTCCCCTGAAAATAAGAGGAAAATAGGACGAAAAAGAAAAACTGTGCAGCTAAGTGAAGCCAAAAACAGGGGAGCACGATTAGAGGAGATACTCTGGGGTGATATTCCTTCTATTCGGTTACCGCTCTCAAAATCTGACACGAGATGACAATCATTGGATTTGGTCGGGAGGGTGATGATCGGCATTATGAAGAAAGCGCTGCTTCATAATATGTCAATGTAACAGACACCAGGAGCGCAATAAAAGCAGCTTTTTTTAGTGGGGAGAAAAGTCTTTACAGCTAATAACAAATCTCACCATACAGGCATTCCAGATTTGTTATGATGCATTACAGTAAAATTTCCTGATGATATTAAACTGTGCATTCATACTTATGTGTTTTTAATGTGGTTAGGTAGGGTGCAATGTGATTTAAATGTCTCTATTCAAGTATGGAACCAAACTTTGAGAAAATGGAAGTTTTTTTATTTTTTATTTTTTTATATATAAACATGTATTTTAGCCACAGTTACCATCTTTTAAAATCAATTTTGAGTTGAATTATGTGTATCTGTACGTGTGTGTGTGTGTGTGTGTGTGTGAGTGGAACGCAGCGTGTTACTCTTAAGTTCCAGAAGCTGCAGATGGGAGCGGCATCCTGCTGAGATTAAAAAGTGTGACTCGAGGATGTCTGCCTTACTCTCACCCCAATCTCCGAGCCACCAATCCAAACAACACACACACACACACACACACACACACACACCAGCATGCCTCCCTCTTGTACTGTACAGATGAATATGAAATCATAAACAGGTATAAATATTTATGAAATGTATTATTCTTTTGTTTTTTTTTTGTTTTTTTGCTAAGACAGAGGTGAGCAAGATTTGGCCCTGTCTCTCTCTGTTTTGCACTCTCTTCACAAAAGCCGGGCAATATAGAGACGTGGGCAAACCGCAGCTTTTAAACACACACACACACACACACACACACACACACACAAAGAGTGCAGCAGTGAAGAAATACATAACCAAGAGCTTAACTGAAACACTGTATCTGTGGGTATAAAGGTGCATCTGTTATATCCACCTGTGATGCAGCTTTCTGGAAAACCTGCCAATGGAAACACACACACACACACACACACACACACACACACACACACACACATACACACACACAGAAAAATGCACATACTCATAGCAAACATACACACACTGATGACGTACATGCAGGTTTAATGAATTTCTATGGTAGAAACAGCTCCTCTGCAGTATCCTCAGGTACAAATGTTATCAAAAGCTCCTAACCAGTCCCACACTTACTCTGAATATTAATTGGCTGCAGTGATGGAGTCCAACAAACTCTGACCAATAACAAATATGTCACCTTATTTTGGCTCATAATCATTGGACTAGTTGGGAAAAAAAACCCTTAGCGGTGCAATCTTTGTAATAATCAGATGACTGGACTCTAAATAGCATATGTATGAAAGCAAAGATGCAAAGATAAATAATATGTTAATTAATAATAAATCAATAATCAATATAATAATAAAGTAATACAATTTCAAAATGTCCTGCTGTTTCAAAACCAGTCTTGGATACATAGACTCAAGAACTTTGTCACCAAGTGTCTGTGTGAGTAATTTATTATAAATCAAAACTTGTGTCAACCATATTGTGTTATAAGTTTAATGATAAAGATCAGTTAGATAGTTCTGAATTCAATACTATCATAAATGACTTCAATCTGGGTGATATTGATATGTGTAGATATAATGACCCTGATTAGATTAGAGGCAATCAATAATCATTACTGTACTTACAATGCTTCACTTCTGTGTTGTTACACACACGTACATGCATACATACAACACAAGGACATTTTTTTATTTTAAGTACACACTCATACACACTACAACGGATCAATAATGTTTAATCAATAATGTTACAATGGCTGACGTGTCAATTAATAAGGTAAATGTATGTAGAAGCAAAAAGCATCAGACTGCTCTGAACGCTCAGTGTCCAATGTTTTTTTCTCCTTTCAGTCCGAAATGATGTCAGCTTGTGACGGGTTTTTTTTGGGTTTTTTTGTTTACATATGGTCATCTGCTCCACTCTGCTAACATTATGGCATTTTTCCATTGTTTTGGGGGTAGACACATTGAGCCATCATCTGAATTAAACTAACACTCTATAAATGTTTTTCTATTACAGAGCAGGGTAAAATAAAATAAGTAGTTGACCTGTTGGAGGTGTGCTGGTCGTTTGCAACTCTTCATCATACATCATCATCACTGTGGATGTTTCTGCTCCTATATTCCTCCCTGTATTACTTCTAACTGATCCGCTAAACACACAGTTCCAAATGTGTCTATATGTTGTTGTGTGGACCACTTTTTAACTCGTTATTGCTTCATATGAACATTTAAAAATGTTCATATGAAAATATTGGATTCTCTTCAACAGCTGGCCAATCAGAAGAGAGTGGTCCCATCAGGAGGGGGGAGCTGAGACTACTTGTTAGAGACAGAGGCTGAACTGAGGGGCTGCATGAAGGGCCACTATAAGGTAAATAAGCAGTTGTTTTTTTAACTGTGAGCTACTCTAGTGGAGCCCCAGAATAAAAATGATAGAGCTGGAAATCAGCTGAATAGATCCCCTTTAAGCCCCTTTGAAGCCACTCCATTCTGATTCACCAGCTTACCAAGCTTCCTCTGGAGGCTACATTAAATATCAGCTCTTCAAATACATCCACACATGTTCAAGCCTTGATCCAGAATATATGCGAGTGGACGACATGAACGATCCACAGAAAAACCTTGGCAACAAAAAGAATGTAAAGCAACCAGCTTTGTTTTACATGCAGCATTTTTGACATATGTTCACCTCCATGTTTTGGAACTTTGACCATTTTTAACATCTGACTTCACAACAGAAACAGAAAATGCACAATATTCCCCTTTAAATACATCCATGCAATCCATGCCAACCAAGCAAACATCTGTATCAGCTGGGGGTTGCAACTGAAAGCTGGGGAAAAGGCTGTAATGTATTGGACTTAATTGAGTAATTTGAATAATGTAGGGAATTCTGGATGCTCATATCTTACTAATGTCTTCTTTGTTGATTTGTCATGTCTTTACCTGTGATCCAGCATCATTCTCATCTTCAAAACTCTGTTCACGCTACATTCTGCCAGTCAGTACTGTTGTCTCACTCCCCTCGGTCATGACAACAACATTTAGAATCATGCTTATAAAAAGCTTTTCCCCATGTTGAGCATCCGGCAGTTTCAGTTTGATGAGTCCTGTCAGGTGGTTTTACTGTGCCACAAATGTCAGCAGAATCCACGTACGCACACGTACAAATCATCCTACAGCAGCGTCGGTTCAAATCGCCTCTGTAAACCACGGAGAAAACAAAGTTATTACGTCCCTCTCCCTCCAAGCCACTCTGTCTCTCCTTTCTAATTCCTGTGTCCTCCAGTGTGATGGTAAAAAATGAGGCTCCTTACGCAGCGAGCTGCCGATTTTTTTGATTGAAGTGAGTGATTTTCCCCGTCCGCACACCTGCGTAAAACAGATGATAATGCTGTTGGAGTCATTTACTGTGACTTTACTAAGATGAATATGAGCAGCACTTTCTCATCATGCAAATGTGGCTCTGCACAAAAACCTCTCCCACCTCTCCCACCTCTCTGTGGAGAACTATTTTTGCGGCATTACAAAGAAAGATTACCCGTAACCGAGTGATTCAACTCTTTATTGGTGAATGTAAACTCGCCCTTTACCATTGCTATGACTGTTATTATTATTTGTTTTGGGTATAACACTATATTTAATATGATATTGAGCATTGCTGGGCCTAGCTATGGGCTGCTGTGCCATCGTGCAGCCATGGTTAGATTGATAGGAACACATCATCATTATTGGACAGTCTCCACTGTCACATAGCCCCTAGCTTAAATGTCTCTGTCTTTCTCTCTGTCTCTCCATTCTGCCAGTCTTTTCTCTCTCTCTCTTTTCTCCCTCTCTCCTTCTAATAGCCCTTCATTTCCTCTCTGCCCATTGCCCCTGCAGGCCACGTGTAATACTCTGAGTGACCCGACCGGCTGGGAATACACCAAATTTGTCACACGCGCACACACACACACACACACACACACACACACACATATGTACACCAATACAGAGAATAAGGCAGTCAGCCTCATAGGTCTTCTCCTGCCACTAAATGTCACCTGTCAACCAAGACTGGTGGAGACAGAGGAAGGAGAGAGAGGTCAGTAAACAATATCAACCAACACAAGCAAACACACTGCTGCTGATACACAGTATGATATGAGAGCCAAAGGTAGATGATTATAACCTCTAAACTATGACTAATAATCACAGATTGCAAGTGAAAATATACTTTCAACAATATGTTTCATCACCAACGAGTCTGACAAAAAATAAACGAAAAAAAATCACTTGGATGAGTATTTTTGTGCACCGACATGAGAGTGGTATCAATTTTCTCATCTAACTCTATGCAAGAAAGTCAATGAACCTATTTCCCAAAATGTGAAACCATACAGCTGTTACTTCCCTAAAACAATAATACATATAGTAGCAAGACAGAACTTAATTAGCTTTGGAAAATGTGTTTGAAAAAACAACAACCAAGAATACTAATAAAAAAAACAAGAGGAGGAAAGAAATGAGGTGTTTAGCACACAGGCCATTACTGTGTTTATATATATTACTGATTCTCTTTCTGTCTATAAAGTTTGGAGGGAAAACTGATTTGATATCATCACACAAGTTCTGATATCAGCGTACACTTTAGGCAAAGTGTGATTACAATGCGACAAGACGAACCACACCAGGGATACGGC
Source organism: Scomber japonicus (assembly GCF_027409825.1). Taxonomy (NCBI): domain Eukaryota; kingdom Metazoa; phylum Chordata; class Actinopteri; order Scombriformes; family Scombridae; genus Scomber; species Scomber japonicus. Next base: position 7,193,274 of record NC_070578.1, read on the forward strand.
TGCTCCTTCACCGCTGCTATCTTGTTTCATCATTGTCATAAGCACATTTCTCATGTGCCATTTGAAAACATATTACCCTTGCATGCTATCAAGGATTTGATAGCAAGAAGCTCCACTTCCCTGTTTTGATATTTATGAATAGCTGCATCTGGGGATTGGAGATTGTTCTCTCCCTGCGTGTGTGTGTGTGTGCGTGTGTGTACATGGTGAGGGATGGAACAGTGTGTGTCATAAGTAACTGACCTGGGACTCCCCCATGTTTAATCTGAGAGCAAAATAGAACTCATCTGCAGGCTGAATATTGAGTATGTGAACATTCTCACTCTTTCTCCCTCTCTCTCACACACACACACACACACACATACACACACAATGATATGCCTATGCCAGTGTCAGGAGAATGAAAGTAATGTTTGCCTCTAGAAAAGCCTTTACAAAATGAACAAGAGGCTGGGTCTTCTAATAAATTTCCCCGTGGGATATGAGCTTTGTGTTTCCCAGCCAGCCCTCCTCCACCTCTAAAACTACTTTATACTCTCAGCTTTGATTGATACATCGTTCCCACAGTTTAAACTCTTGCTGTTCTGCCTTTAGATATGCCGTAGGTGTACATTCATTCAGTGTATTAGTCCCATTGGTGCTTCCAAAGTGGCCTCTGTATGCCAATTTTCCTTTAAACGTGCAACATATTTGGGAGTCTTTTCATGAAGAACAGGAGGTGATGTGAGAAGAAAAAAATATAAAAAGCATTATCCCTTACTGATTTGCTTTAATACAGACCAGTGACACATATTTTGTAATACATGACAGACAAGTGTTTCAACTCCAAGTCACATTTGCATGCATGAAAGGCACAGTGCATATTTGAATGTACCTTTCATTCAGTTTGCACTCAAATCAGTTTGAAAGTTTAAAATAAAGCAGGAGTAGTACATAAGCTGGCTACTTCAGCTAACCTGGTGACCAGTATCATTCGTCTGTGGCCATCTCATATGTCATCCATGAGGCTACAATTCAAGAAATCTTCCTGAAGAGCACCAGTTTATGAAATCTGTTCCTATATATTCACTGTGGACTGTGTGGAGCTGTATGTTGTAATTTGCAATATTGAATCACAAGATAAGTGATCATAAGACAAAGTGTCAGATAGTTCTTAACATAACTTTAGATTTGTAAGAACATCAGCCAAAACAGTGGAGAGAAATACAATAGTCATAGTAAGAAGATCAAAACATGATCATACTGTTTTTCACTAGCAGCATGATGTAACATTTAACCCTATTTTATATATCGCAACTGTGGGGATAAAAATGGTAGGATTTTTTTTTGTACAGATCTGTATGATTCACATGGGTCACATTCTCCCAACCGGGAATCCAGAATTCCATATTAATCCGGAAAAATGGGATCACAGCATAATGTATCCTCCAGGGATCTTGAATATCTGTTGTGAATTTCACAGCAATCCATCTAGTGGTCGGTCCAAATAAAAAAATATGTTTCATAAATGTGGTTAAACTACACTGACTGTATTGAAGATTTAAAAAGTACAGTGTAATAAATAAGTGTATATAAAGTTAAAAATGTTGTTTTATTTTGAAGAGTTCATGGTCTTAACAGGAGGTGATGTTTGATTAAGAGTAATACTCGTCATTCATTGGTCAATGTGATGGTAATAGCGACGCGGGAAGAGGAAGTGGGTGTTTTGACAAAAAATGTGAGTTTGACTAATGAAACAATTGTGTGATAATATACAGTACCAGTCAAAGGTTTGGACACACTTTCTCATTGAAGTGAATGGGAAGGTGTGTCCAAACTTTTGACTGTATAAAATATAATATAAAATAAATGTGTTTGTGCAGTTATTGCACATTTGTGTATTATGATTGGGATGTGTGTTGTCCTGATGTAGCTTTAAAAGAGAGTTGAGTAGTCATAACAGTTCATTTTAAGTGAATACAGAGACTCAAGACAACTTAAAAGGTTTTCCAAGTAAAAGAGAAGCACAGTGAAATGACACAGTAGCTTTTAATATGGGCTCAGTTAAGTGACATTAACTCATGGCTCTATCCTGAATAAAAGAGGAGTAGGTGGGCTACATGTTGAAATATTTCAGTGATGGATGGAGCAGGAATCAGTGACATAACAAATGTTCATCCGTTGATGCATGACTAGTGTACACCTGATATAGTAAACATGGTCAATATATGAATGAAGTGATTAAGGAGTGTGAAAATTTGATTTGAAAATGAATAAATTGAAAACGACGCTCGCCACAGGGATCGCTTTCATCAGCGTGAAGTCGCTGTGAAAGATGCCGACAGCCCTACAGTTCAGTAAGAGCATAAATCTTCTCATACGGGCTTCCAAAGTCTCCTCAGACGGGGGTCCACGGAGCCCACTGTGAGTCTGTTCCCCCGCTCTGTGACATGAAACTGCATCTGTACATGTTAGCGTTTTATCTTCTTACAGTTAAATGACTGACAAATGTTGAAACAGTGTGTGTGTGTGTGTGTGTGTGTGTGTGTGTGTGTGTGTGTGTGTGTGTGTATGTGTTTGAGGGGAGGGGAGGGGGGGGGGGGTGGATGGGGATAGATAAGGGGCTTGATGTCGCGAAAAAGACGGAATAGAAGTAAAAAGTGGAAGGAGAGGGGAAAAAAGCAACTTTTCATCTTTCCCTTGCTCTTTATCTCTCCGTCTCACACACTGTGTGTGTGTGTGTGTGTGTGTGTGTGTGTGTGTGTGCGTGTGTAAGGAAGCTGCATTTGTTGAAGAGTGGTGATCAAAGCTTTCCATCTACAGTGCCAGTGATTGAGTCTCTCTCTCTCTCTCTCTCTCTCTCTCTCTCTCTCTCTCTCTCTCCCTCTCTCCCTCTCCAGACTTCTACATGTTGGGGAGTTGTGTGAATTATTATCAATATTAAACACTAGGAGAGGATGCAGGGTTTGTTCAAGTGTTCATATGTCAACTCAGACTGACTAAATACTTTATTCATATTTCATATTTGATCATTTAGAATCATTGTCATAGTGTTCAGCAGTCATTGTAGCACTGTTTATTGTCGTGAGCACAGACTGACAAGTGCAGACACAGACCTACAATTTAAATGAGTGTCTATTTCAATATTAATACACTCTAGTCTCACAGCAACAGGTCAGAGGTTGCATGGTTACCAGCGATTCAGATACATTCATTCATCAGTAGCCGGCTGCTGCTTCAGAATTTTATGAAATGTAATGAGAACAATTACACCACTTTGCAAAGGACTTTTATTTTGAAATGACAGACATGATAAGTAGAGACGAGTGGAAGCCAGGTGTTCCGTGTATGAACGTCAGCAATAAAATCAGTTTGATATATTTTTGTTCTGTTAGTGTCAGTGCTGTTTTGAGCTGACCTTTTGTCAGCCGTCCTGTTTCTGTTTACTTCCTGTTGCTCGTGTTGAAAGCGCGTCATGGACAAGAAACGGCGGATTCATTTATGATTCCTCCTCATTTCGCTCCAAAAATGTGAAGGAGGCAGCAGCTGGTTAGAGACAGATCACCAGGGAGCTGGAAGCTTCTGGTTAAGTCGCTGTTAGCTATATTGTCATTTCCAGTAAGGAGACTAAACTTTTAAAAAATCAAAATATCCAGGACGAACTCTCCCTTTATTTAACTTTCAAACTGTGATATCCAACTCTGAACATTAATAATCACCTTAATACTCACCTTTATATGTACATTCTGTATTCACATATGATGTTGCCCATGATAGAAAACATTTTTTTCCGTATTTTTGACCAAGGCTCATATTTGGCACACAGGTCATTATTTGACATCCATCCTTTTAATCATCACAAGAGGTTCAACACTTCTCATCTGTCATTCCTTAGAGACCAATATTCCTTTTGTGCTGCTCAACACTTCATGTGTCAGCAAGTCAAAATTCCCTCCTGTCTTGACTAGCTAATCAGCTGATGATGATTTAAATGAGGTGTTCAAGAAACACATATATCGTGTGTGGATTCGTGCGTCGTGTTTCATGAAGGCAGACAGAGAATGCAGCTGTGCGTGTGCAGGTTTAGCAGCTGTACAGGAGGGTTTGTGTAATTGCGTTGAAGGTGTATAAACAGCGTACAGAGACTGTCGGCTGTGTGACAGTGATCCCTGCAGCACACACACCCCAGGGAGTGGACACACACACTCCCCGCTAAACAAACCTGAGACGATCACAGTGGAACAAATGCAAACAAATGAATTTGACAGCGTACGGTTAAAAAAATGTAGTGAATGGAAAGACTGACATAGTAACACGTTTAACTCACTTGTGGGGACATTGCGTTTATTTTATGACCGCAAAATCCAAGTTGTTATATCAAAATAAAGTCTGACAGAAAGGGGCAGCCATCATACTGTCCTCACTCTGGAGGACGAGAACTTGAAACACACACACACACACACACACTCTCTCTCTCTCTCTCTCTCTCTCTCTCTCTCTCTCTCTCTCTCTCTCTCTCTAATCCCTCATCGTGTCACATCAGCTGTCCTAAAAAAGTAGTTTATTTTTGTCAAAATCCCAAAGCTCTCAAGCACCCCATCTATCTCCAACTTCCACCCTCCATCAATTACAAAATCCACAGCGTCAGAGGACGGGCGCGGCAGACACCTAATCACACACCTTTAAAGTATCGGCCTGTCTGTTTGCTTTGTCCCCGTTAAAAAAAAAAAGAGGACAGAAAAAAGAAGAGAACAATAGGACAAAGAAAAATGAGGAGGAGTAAGTTAGGTGGAGGTGGCTGCTGGAGTTTTTAGGGTGTTGTCAGATGCTCCCGAGGGAGGGTGCGCGGGTTCGGTAGGTGTCCGAAGGTGATCTTTAAATTCTTATCAAATGAAAAAAAAAAGTTTCCATGAAAATATCATCAATTATGTTAAGATCCGTCCTTCCATCTGCCACTTCCTGTTCCAGTGTGAGTGCTACTCTGTGTGTCTAGGAAAATAAAAGCATCAGACGAAGTGTGTTTTTGCGTCCATGTGCATGCGTGAGTCTCATGTCTCCACGTGCTCACACACTTCCATGGCCGCGAGGTGTTTGTTTTCTCTTTTTAAACGGGCGACGTGCCATATGTGCGGTCATTAGTCTAAAGAGCGTCCTTCAGCCGCACCAGAGGACAACGTGTCAATGAGTAGATTAACTAGCCAGCGGTGTTCCCCGGCTTTACTAAAAGACCTTGAATTATAGCAACTTTCACTTTTGTTTCACTCTCATCTATTTTATGGAAAATATCACACAAATCACAAACGCAATGACGGATGGCGTCGCTTAAGGGGGGTAAAAAACATACCCGTGCATTTGTTTGGAATAACACACGTTGTCGCGGTGATGTGTTATCGCTAGGAAGGAGTGGAAATAATTGGAAACGGCGATGGCGGAACACAGGATCAATTTGTATGTTTGCCTTAACTCATGTTGTGGTTCAACGCAGAGCAAGACGCCGCTCTTTGCTCCGCTTAAGGTTTTTAACCCCTATTAGACTGAAGCCCTGCTGACACTGTGTCCTACTGTAGCTGCAATAAATTGCCAATTTGGAACCTTATATCTGCCCTGGTCCTCTCTGTGTCCATTATAGGAGAGTCATTGTTTCAGTGCCACACACACACACACACACATACATCCAAGCACACACATCCTCTTTCACAAGTGCATATACAGACGCAGCATCACAAGCAATCATACTCACATCATATTGCCACAAAAGGGACAGACGCAAACAGATACACACATATTGTTCAAAGAAAGCAGGTCTCACACTCTCAGGTGTGTGTACATGCATTCACACAAGAAAATATGCACTAGTAGCCACTGTGATGGTGATTCAAGTGATAAGGAGGTGTTGATGTGGAGCATATCACACACACCTCTTAATGGAATAATGAACTGTATTACATGTTTGAGGAGGTTGATATAAGTTCATTGTGCACAGTAATGTTAAAATATTAAAAAGCAAGCTGTTATTATTTTAAGAACATCTCGTCCATGCTCAGATAAGCATTAAAATTAGTAAAAAGGTTGAAAGTTGCTGAAAAAGCTGGTATTGCTTATCTAAAAGCCAATTAATAACAATCACTCTTCCTCTGCAGTGGCTTGATGTTGATTTCTAATAATATTTGATGACTTGCCGTCATATCAGTTTGATTTATATGGTGCCAAACAACAGTTATCATAGGGTGCTTTTCACACAGAGCAGGTCTAGACTGTACACTTTAATTTACAGAGACCCAGCGCTCCCCCGTGAGTAGCACTTGGTGACAGCGTCAAGGGAAAAACTCACCTTTAATGAGAAGAAACCTGGAGGAGAACCATCTGCCTCGACCAGTTGGGTTGAGAGAGAAAGAGAAAGGAAGAGAGAGGAGGAGAGAGAGACAGAGAAGCACAGCAACTACAATAATAACGGAATGATTAAGAATAAAATATGACTAATAGTAATAGTGTTAGCAGTGGGTAAATATGACTTATAATAACAGTAGTAATATTGGGTGACAAGCTGGGCCGAGGTAGTATACACGCATATCTAGAATAAAAATAAATAAGCAGCTGCTGGACCAAATAACTAAATCTGTTATGGCAGAAAAAACACACTCTAGCTCACAATGCAGGTATAATTTAATAAGTATAAAATAAAGAGATAAATATAATAAATAGCATGTAAACCAGCTTAAATGCAGCACAAAGATCTAACAAGACAAGTACAGAGAGAAGTCCTTTACCAGGTCATCTGTAACTTTGGCCAGTGCTGTCTCTGTGCTATGATGTATGAAATAAACTATTGTTATGAAGAAAGTCACACAACTGAGTGGAGACTGTTCAGGTCAGATAAATATAGGACTACAGTTGGCTAAACTATACTGAATCAAGAGTAGGTTTTTTTTAAGAGGTTTAATTACAGCTACTTTAAAGGACAGTGGTATATAGCCTGTTATTAAAGACAGATTGATTATATCTTGTAAAGATGTACTAACTTAAGTTAAGTTAGACTTCCTTAAGCAGCCTAGCTGGGCTGGTCTCTGAGAGACAGGTCGATGGTTTGGCTGAAGAATTGGTTCAAGTTAGAGTCAGAATGTAAACTTCTTCTTAAAGAGCTTGACAGAAACATGAAAGGTTATGGTTTTCAGATCAAAAATGGTAATGTTTCTTTTTCTTTTTTTAATACATCTTCTAGTCAGCTAAATGAATCTAAAAAATTTGGAAAAGAGGGTCAGATAAGTGCTTTATTAGTAATCCATTTTGTTGTCAATATAAGAATCTGAAATTTTGGTTTCATACATTCTTGATCTGCTTTATATTAATATCTTTGTATAACAGTGATAAAATCAACATCAGCATCTTTATGGACTCTTTTGCACTCTTAAACCCAACACAGAACTACACACATGAGGTCACACACATTCATGTACAAGAACCATTTAGCAGTCACCCTCACAAATATGAACTCAACACTGTTGTTACATATACAAGCAGCCGCTGAAAATACACACTTGTACTGTGACCCACACACACACACACACACATACCCGAGCACACACACATACACATTGAGGATGTGATATCCAGAAGACGCAGGGCCTTACCTGGGCCCTGCTAGCCCTGGGCCTGTCACTGCGTATGGACCGGCCCATTTATCATGTAATCTGGTGGGGAGAATGGACGGGGCACTATCAGCAATCTGCTATTGATCCACGCCTGGGGCCCCTGCTATTGTTCATCTGTAGCCCTCGACTGGCACCCAGCATTAATGAAAGAAACTAAACAATGCATAGCAATCAGACACCCCCCACCCACCCTCCAAAATCACCCTGTCTTCTCTCTCTGTCTTGAGAGGAAGAAGACGGGAGCTGCTGGGGGGGTGGGGGGGGGCAGCAGAAAAAGGAAAAAAAGAAAGAAGTTTTTTTCTCAGTTTAGAAGAAAACTTTTGTTATTATGTTTCTCTTTGAGAAGGTGTGAGCAGGGGGAGAAAAACACATTTATCATGTCAGCGACGACTCATATCATCCCTGACCCTGAGCGCCAGACGACGGCGTTGATATCGAAGTCACCTATTGAATAATGCTCAACTCCATCCTCCGCCTAGGAAATAGAGATGTATGGTAAATCGGTACGATTGAGGGCTTCCAAGAACACAGCAGCTGGATTTTTTGCACAGTTTTACTCTGAATATCGGCAAAACACTGCTAAAGTTAGGGGGTGTTTAACATCTCAGTGAGACGTTGGTCAGTTGACGTGGCAGGACTTGGCAGGGATGTGTTTCATTGAGCTTGCATTAGCATTCTGGAGCTTATTCATCTATTTAAAAATGATGTTCCTCAAGTTCAGCACATTATTGAGAAGATCCACAAACAACTCAAACACACAAGAAGTTCTGTTTTGAGGCTTCTGTTCTTGATTCAGGTGTCAGCTTATCTTACGAAGACCTTTTATGGACAGGTTTAAAACAATCAAGATACTCTGCAGAATCTATCCATAGATACCGCGGCACAGCTGGATCGCTGCACTTCCATGCGGGTGGAAACCTGGTGTTAGCTTGTACTAAGACACAGCTGTGCTTTGAAATGCTAAAGCTAAATGCTAACACTGACAGCGTCAACATGCTGATGTTACTGTATGTTTCTAATGTTCACCCTCTTAATTTAGCATTTTAGTACAACTGAAGCAGATGGGAATGTCATTTTTGCAGGTATTTTGTCATAACACAAAGTATTGAGCAAATTGAATGATTTCATGATGATCAACCAAATCTTTATAAAGCATCTTGAGTCGGACATGAATGTGTGAAAAGCCAAGTGATTACCGAAGTCATTATGATTCCTAGTCTTTAATCTTGAATGCTTGTACTATTTTTCGGTCCATCCATCTGGTAGATGTTTATATATTTCACAGGATATGTGTAAAGTTTGAGCTACCTGTGGCACTAGAGGAAAAGTCATGGAATCACAGAAGTTATCGGGATTCTTCATCCGGGCAGAACTGACATCTGTGCCAAATATCACGGCAATCAATCCAATAACTGTCAAGATATTAAAGTCAAGATAAAAGTCAAAAATGCCAAACTGCTGGTATTACTAAACTCAAATAGTCAGAGGAACATTAACACATCAGCTCAGTTGTAATTCACAAGAGCATTGCATAATGCAGAGAAAAACACACCACCCATTTCATTCAAATAATAATAATAAATGGAGTTATATAGCACCTTTAATAACAGCTTACAAAGTGCTTTGACAGACAAAGCAAGGACACTCGACACAGAAAGCAATAACAAGGCCGACATTAAGAAGATGACAGTCAAAGGCTATGAAAAACAAAAGCTGATAAAAAGATTAAAAGATGATAAAAAAGAAACATCAGATAAAAACAAGTCTGTAGAAATTAGTTTGAAGAAGCGATTTAAAAGAGGTCATTGATTCTGGAGCCTTATCTCCTCAGGTAGCTCATCCCAAAACTGAGGGGCCCTGATGGCAAAAGCATAATCACCTTTAGATTTAAGCCTTGACTAAGCCAGTTATAATATACAAATAATAGTTCATATTAGTATACTTATATTATACAGAGACATTTTAAAGGTAACTACTTGAGTTTAATAACATGGCTATGTTTTAAAGGATTTACTTTTGTCAAAATCTGTAACACACACACACAACAAAAAGAAACCAAAATACCAAAAAAAAGCACCATTTGCATCTTCATGTTTTAAGATGCCTCAAACACATGTACAGACACAGCATGTCAGACAGGTTTGTCCTTTCACATGAATAAAAACATGTTGCACCTGTGAGATGTAAAAGTGAACCTGGTCTGGACCAATCAGGGCCTGGCGTGTTGGAAATCTGGGCCATTTTTCGAGAGCTCCTGTTTCTAGGCAGAAGAGAAGCTGATTTATCCAGGGAGGCTCCATTGTCAAGTTACAGTAGGAAGTATGCCATGAAAACACACACACACACACACACACACACACACACACACACACACACACCACAACAGTCAGACTGTGGGTGTGTATGCATGTAAGAGCTAGTGTCTGAGAGAAAGATGCCCTTCACTGGCTCCTGGTGGATTCTGGCTCCATCCAGGGAATCCATGGTATCTGAGAGGTCAGTTCTGGATTCTGGAATCACCAGATGTGATTTGGCCCCGCTCTCCAAATTGACTGTCTGCCAACTCTCCTTGATTATCCCAATTGCCAGAAATGTAACAAGGGATCTAGTCACAGGGAAGCCATGGTCTAATATTTAAAGATGAAGGAGATAAGTGAATCTTCCTCAGGGCAGAAGTTAGCCTCTGCTAGCCTCCCAGCTAACCTTGTCTCACTGTCCTGATTCAGGCATGAAGCAGGTTAAAGTGAGAAGAAGCATGAATAGCAACAGTGACGACTGTTAGTACTAAATGGAACGCAATCAGCTGTCTCCTGTGTTAAAGTTGCACACTTAGTTGACCCATCCATACAAAGACATTTTGCACTATAATAATCCAGTGAAATCTCCTCCATTGCTACAGACAGACAACACTGTTTGACTATTTGGACAACCAGAGTAAACGACGAATGCTATTGTTTTCCTGTTTATTTGAATCTCACTTTGTTTTCCAGGCCTATCCGTACAATGAATGCTCTGTCATTCTATGGCTTAGTCTGTTTGGTTGCTCTCTCTCTCTCTCTTTCTCTCTTCTCTCTCTCTCTCTCTCTCTCTCTCTCTCTCTCTCTCTCTCTCTCTCTCATAAAGCAGTGTGATTGCCCATAGCATCACCATCTGCCAGCTAGCACCAAGTGAAACGCTAAGCACTCTAGTGGGATGAATGAGTGATAGGAGTGTTCCGAGTATGTGTGTGTGTGTGTGTGTGTGTGCGTGCTCCCATGTTACACACACACACACACACACACACACACACACACACACACACAAACCTATCCTCATTGTTAAGCCTGGTGTAAACAGCTGTCTTATCATCGGTGCTGTGACAGTGTCCCCACAGACAGACGGAGGAGCAGACAGAGAGAGAGACAGGCAATAAGTTAGGCCGCCAGTCACACAGAAAGTTAGTCAGTGGGCAGAGCCAGAAACTCTCTACATGATTTAAAACCAGATTGTACCTCCAGTTTATCCGTGGTGCCAGTTGTGCACAAATGAGGGCTGGTCTCCATGGACACTCAGCACATGTTAGTGCATCTTGTAGTGTGCAAAGGTTAAGTGTTCAAGTTCCCTCCATTGTAAATGAAAATAAGAAAAGTGAATTATTTCAAACTAGTTTTGAGCTGGAATCTGGAAGCTGGTTCATTTGTACAATCTGAAAGCACGTCTATCACTTTTGATCCATGAATTCTTGGGCAGAGAGATAGAGTTTTAAGTCTTGTAATGTCCCAGCTTAGAGCACACAGCAAGTAAGAGACTTTGTCATGTTTACAGTCAGTCAGTCAGTCAGTAGGTAAACACCAATATGTGGAGCCAGAACAGTGACATTTACATTTTTGGCATGAAAAATAGAAATTTGGCATTGAAAACAAAACCTGAAGTGAAAAAGGAAACATTGGCATTGAAATACTTGTCTTGGAAAAACTTGTACTGGAGCTGAAAATATTTTATTTTGATGACATTCTTTAGATGTTTTCCTCGTGTCTGTTTTCAGTGGCAGGTTTTGTTTTGTTTTTTTACACTGTCAGAATTTTTTCATTGTCAACAAATTTGATTGGGTGGATTTTTCTGTGGTGTGACAAACCTAGAACATATTTATTACAGCTTTACACAGACTTTAAGGTACATTATGGTCATATTAAGAAAGGTTAGGGTAAAAGTGGTAGTTATGGTTAGGGTTAAGATAAGTCTCCTGAAAATTGATAAAACCTTTTTTTTTTTTTTTTTAAGGGAAAGCATAAATGTTACCATTTATAGCTGCAAGTTAATTCACATCTATAAACCATTTTTTTCTAATATACATGTTGTGATTGAAAGAGATACAAAAACTGAGAAGGAGAAGCAAAAAAGCAAGAATGAGAGGAAGGGAGAAGGACTATTTTCTTGCATTTTTCACATGTATTTATATTCATCCTCCTGGCAAACAACATAACTCTGCATCATAGCTAAGCAGCAGGGCATACACAGTCCGCTTCCTCCTCTGGTTTAACCTTTTGGTGAGTTTTTATACAACCTAATTCAGGTGCTCTGATTTACATAATTTTCTGATAGTCATTTAATAGTCACAGCTGATCACATCAATATTTTATGATCACGACATTGTCAGACAAAATTAACATAAATACCAGTTTACGACAGCAACTGTATACTGCTAATGATGATTGACTACACTGACATAAAATGAGAAGGTTTAGCATTATTTTGTGAGGGAAACTCTGGCCTAGTGAGAATGGAGGGCTGAAATAGAGAGAAAAATATGCCTTTTTATATATTTTACTGGCTTGAACATGGACATTTGGAATGTTCACAGGTAGTACAAAGCAGCTGTTACCACATCTGAATGAGCAGCAAATGTATATTTATGCTGTAAAACTCTTTTGGTGCAGAAGAACAGAACAGGTAAATCAGACAAGACAGTAAGGGGTAAGTCGGACAGACAGACAAGCGGGGTAAGTTAGACAGTCAGGGGGTAAGTTAGACAGACATGTATCCTCCCCCCAAGGGCTCCAGGGGGAAGTGGCTGTGGGAGAGGCAGCAGCCAGAAGATAAGACTCTCACGTGGGGCTGCTGTCGTGTAATTCCCCCTCTAATACAGCCAAGGCCCTGGTTCTCAGCTCAGCCCTGATCTGCACAACCTCTCCTGAGACTCAGCTGTCACAACCCAACCCTGCTACGACTCTGAGCAGCCACACACACACACACTGAGGGAGAGAAAAAGGTGCTTAAGCGTTCGCATGCGTGTGTGTGCGTGTCAGAGAACGAGAGAGCAAGTTGTGAGCCATGTGTGTCATTTTCCATGAGGAGCTCAGGCAGGCTGAGGCTAAAGCCAGACAAGTTCCTAGAGGGAGAGAGGATCAAGGCACAGCAAGCGTTACTCGGATCTACGCGCTTACGCTATATACAGCTGTGTGTCGACTCTGTCTGCCTGTCTGGCTTTAGGTGAGTGTGTGTGTGTGTGTGTGTGTGTGTGTGTTCTAGTACATAGACATGAAAGGAGTACTACCTCTGTCTGCTACCAAAAAAAAAAGCCCATCCCGACAAGTTATTTGAACTCCAAAGTTCTTTGTCTTTTTAATGTTTATCCAATGATTTACACACTGTCAACTAAACCAGGTTTAAAGTCAGGTCTTCTACTGGTGACAAATGAGAGTGCCTTGCTCTAGGGAACCTCAACATCAGCAAAGGTCTCCACTGACTTTCTAGAGCATTGTCACTTAAAGGTTGCTCATTTCTCTTTTTTGTAAAAGATACCTCGCTGTTTCAAAAATCTGTTGGTCATTATATACTGTTGTTGTTTACTGTAAATTCTCATAATCAGTGATTTCTTTATGAGCTCTTTGTGACGTCAGGGCACATAAATATACACACACACACATATATATATATATATATATATATATATATATATATATATATATACATGATTTTGATGTTGCTTTAGAAGCTGGAGGTTTTAACTACTGCAACACTACTTGTAGAGCAGTTCACACCATTAAAATATATTTTAATTGGACATATGAGTCTAAAATGTATATTTTATAGGTGTTGCTGTGTTGTTAAGGATGTCAAAGGGACTATATGCTCTCCTGGTTATCTTTATGCTTTATGTTCCACTCTAGTATTCCCAAGAATGACTTTTTCTACAATGCTCAATTTACATCAGTCAATCAGACTTTATTTATATAGCACTTTTCATACTTTTTAGTGCTTAATATAGTGAAAAACAAACAAAAACACAAAACAAAAAAAGACATATATTATGACTCAGTAAAAACAGGAATTGAGTAAATGCAATCATAACTCATGAATCTGCAATGAGAAATCACCAGAGGTAAGATAAAAATCTAAAACATTGGAATACCTAAATAAAATCAAATATGATGAATAAATAATCAAATAAAGTCACTTTAAAATAAAGTGGGTAAAACAAGAAATGTGAGGTTGGGTATAAAAAGGAAAAACAAAGATGAGAATAAAATGAAATAATAAAACAACTAAAAGGAAATGTGATGAAGTAAAACAAGAGATAACTATTCTGAAGATGTGGCTTGTTGTTTTGTTTTTGCAGAAACATCCACCTGCCAGCTACTAAAGTTATATGTTCCATTTTGTGAGTCACTGTGTGTGTTTGTGGGTGGAGAAGGTGTGTGTGACTGCTGCTTCATTTGTAATGCTGCTGGTTATTAATATGTCCTACATTAATAATCATATGTGACGATATTTAATGTTACACAGCTCCCTCTGGTATTGAGATATTACAACTGGCCAAGTCATCTATCATCCTCTCTTGTGTTTCCCCCTACACCCCCTCCCCCAACACACACACACATTCATACACACACACACACACACACACACACACACACACACACGTGCATTCATACACTGCGATCCTACTCGTCAGCACTCACCGCTGCAGCACGTCGTTTAATTATAAACATATCATGGAACCATCTTTCTCTCACTCTCACATATGCACATGCTCACACAGGTAAAGCAGGATTCATTAGAGGATTTTTACTCTTTCTGAAATCTTTCTATCTATATGTAACATGGTTGATATGGCAGTGAGTCTCCTATTGTTATCTCACTTTCAGCTATGTAAGTGCTTTGTATCAGAACACATTGAACAGAATTGCAAATTTTGTTCAAATATCACAATTTTGTTTTAGCTCAGAGGGCACACACTCTAAATCAGCAGGGTAAAAAAAATAAAACCTTTATTTCTTTTTGCAGTGTACTGTCTCTATAAGAGAATCACACACACTTTTTACATATAGTCACATAATAAAAGAGGAGGAACCTGATTGCACACATCCAGTAGATGACTAATTAGACCCTTTGCCTTCATTGTCCAAACAGGCCTGTAATCGGTTAGTAGGCTATCTAGATATCTGGATAAGGAAACACATGATGATGCAGGTGTAAATGCACACAGAACATATTGCAATCAGAGCGCTATCAGATCAGACAGGCTACATCTGTTCTGGCACATCTGTTGTGATCAGACCTCAGCCAACTGTAAATGCCATTTATAAAGTGTGAAAACATTCTTTTTTTAATGTATCATCTGAGTGAGGTGATCTGAGGGAAAACGACAAGTCAAAATATGTTGAGCCCATAAAACAGCATTACTTTAAAAGATTATTAAAGGTTGATACAATGTTCAAGATGAAGGCCATATGACCGTGACCCAGTATGTCTCTTTCTTCTGTATTTGATCAGCTGATATTTGATAAGACTCACCTCTTTGACATTAGGCAACTCATCAGTAGTCAGTGTTATATCCAAATGTAGCTCAAATTTCAGAAAACTGATAAAAGAAAAATTGAAATGAATGTATGTTAACATTTCCTACTGTTTTGTACCAACTGTTTTTCAAAGAAAAAAGTGCTGATAGTCTTATCAAGTGCTGTCAATTACAAAAATAAGGAGATTGTGCAGTTTGGTAACGTTATTAATAAAGCGAGAGTGATTCTGGTGATGGAGAGCATGATGGACAATGAAAATGGAGAGAACAGCTAACATCACAGCTTCTTGCTATTGGAAGATGCTGCCCATAGACAAAGAAGAGCGCTTACAGTGAAAAATGTCTCATCATTTTTCATCAATCAAGCGAGGATGGAATTTTCAGGGACATTTATAGCATATGCTTCCTGTACGTTCTAATGTATTCACTAAATCTGTTTCTGTTGCACTTTGTTACATCTTCCTTTCTTTATATCAATCTTTAAAAAAAGTGTGATATTTCAACATTTTTCGAATTTGCAGTGTCTCCACAATTTGGGAAAGCATTTTTAAAAAGTGTGTATGAAAACCTACCAAATGACACATGACAAAAAGTAACTAACAAGGCTACCATTGAGTATTGTATACATCATTTAGTTGTCTTGCTGTAAGTTGTAGCAGTCCCTCAACAGCGCGTTGCATCACTTGACTGGCTGCAAACTCTGCCTACCTAATTACCATATTTAAATCTGATTGTAATGCAGGCAGGATCAAAACAACATCTTAATACCAGGGGTAAATACAAAGGCCCCATAGTCATATGTTATGATCCAGGTAATGTGTCTAAATACAGATGGCATGTTAATACCAATTGTAAACAGGATCAAACACGCCAACACAATTCCAACTGGGTTTTGCTACAACATGTATGATTACTGTATCTACTGCTGCTTTTTTTTATCCACATCTATGGAGATAAAGCCTGTCATCACCAGCTGCATTGAATGGCACTCACTCTCCATGTAATTAGCTTTAAAAAATCTATTGGAGTAGTATGAAGGCATTATCTCTATTATATACCAACTCCGCTGGGTAGCATTCATGAATGAATAAACCACTGTGGCCAGTGGCCAGCAGGATGACGCATAGACGAGAAATTTGGAGATAGCTTCCATTTGACAGTGTAAGTGTCTGCAAGGGTGGGAGGGAGCGAAAAGAGTAGAGGAGGATAGATGAAAAGGAGGAATTTACTAAGATTAGTTTCACAGAGGGAACACAGACACAAAGACAGACAAGACGACAGAGATGGAGATTGTTTATCCAGGTGATAGAGGTTGCTTGAATCCCGCTTGAATCCTTTAAGCTTTCCATTTACACTGTTGCCCAATGGGAAGTTGGCGTTTCAATGCCTACCTCAAATGTACCACAACTACAAAGAAGAGTCCATTACTCATTCGGTCTCTCCACTTACACTTTGTCAACCATCAACCTTTTGGTCGCAACTTTTTTAACCTCCAGCCTCCCACTACACCACAAAGTTAGACGAGAGAGAAAAAGGAAAGGAGACAAAAGGTAGACACACACAGACGGAGCTTCACAAGGAGCAGGATTGCAGCGGATGGCATCACAGAGCCATTTCCTCTCCCATCAGCCTCCACAGTGCTCTGAGGAGGGAAGAGTTGATTTAAATCCTACATCACCTTCCATTGTCTAGTCCATCACTAACACTTAGGGTTGCATCCCCATTCCCCCGTTCCCCACTCCACCCTCTGTCTGCATTCACCACTACCACGTCCTCTTACCCAGCAATGATGAGCCTGTTTCTAGTGCTCTTTGCTGATGCAAGGAGGCACACAGATGTGCACACACACTGTGGAAATGTAGAATACCAAGCACAGGACAATTGAGAGTGTGGATATGTTCACAAACAAACGCATACAGACAGAAGCATGGTAGCAATCATAGAATCCCATTTAAGGACGTAAGAGTGCATGTGTATGAACCAGGCAGCACATATAGCAGAAACACCATGTATTAAAGCATTTAAAAGTAAGTTCTCACATAATCCTATGTATAGTGTATGATAGTACAGTATAATAGTATAATATAGTTATGTATCTGTCAAAGAGCATTGCAGGGTTTCAAATGTTTCACTAAAGGAGGGCCTATTTCATAATATTATATTCAGTACAAAGTTAGCAGGTTGTGATGTGTAGCACAACACTAACATTGTTAGTTTTTGCCGCCATTTCTAAGTTATCTTGACCGCAATCTTTGTGGTGAAGGATCATGTCACCCAGCGCAAAGGTGTGGCTCACTGATAGGACTTTTTATACCAGGCCTTGTACTTTGTACAGGCTTTATACTACGAGTCTATGGAGAGGAGGACCCTGCTTACCTCTTCAAGGATGACATCGCACCACCAGCTCACTGCTGTCCTCTGCATGACCGGTTTGTTCAACTGGGCAGGTTGTAACCCTTTAAGCCCAGCTGGCGCTTGTTGTTTGTTCCTGATTTTTCAAAAGGAGACAAGCAGCGAGAGCACTGGGGCTTTATAAGGTGCTGCATGGTAGCTACCTCCTTATTGTGGCAGTGAGTGTAAAGAGGTTTGTTTTCAAGTTTTGAGGCATAGCCTTGTAAAGTTAAACCAATAGCAAAGCTGTTTAGTCAGCTATGCACATACTTGTAGAACTGAAGTTGCACCCAGGTAACTACTACTTCCAACCCTCATTGCCTGAGCAGTGGATTTAAAGCTTTGACAGCCATCATTCAAATATGAATTTCAAAGCCAAATTAAAGCTGTTATTTATGGCCATTTGGAAACCAGCTGTATGAAAGACCAGTGCACAGAAGCAAATAACCTGGTACAAGGAGCACAAAAGCTGGAGCCCAGAGCATGGCGAACACCAGTGTGAGTCATAAATCCAGATGGGATTACATAGGAGAAAGATAAATGTTTCTTTCAACCAGGGTAACATTGTCTGTCTCCAGTTATTAAAGCCACATGCTGATGGGTCTGTAACAGACAGCCGTCATTCATTAGTTGTGTTTGATGATTGTTCTGGATTGTCAGCTATTTGAGTTGAACCAGATGAGCATTGCTTAAAATTATAATACCTGTTTACGCACAATATCCATGTTTTAAACATTTAAATACCAATTACATATACGTAACATTGTTGCCAATCAATTTCCTAGTCAAAATGTTGACTCTCAGTAAATCCATGCAATTGTTTTCTGTCTAATTTGCTAACGGACCATTAGTAAGCTAATTGACATAGAGAACTTCAACTAGCATCCTGGTAGGTTTATTTAGTCTTGGTTTTTTGTGTATTATCAGTTGTTTATCTTACTCTTTCAACTCTTTACATATGTGTCCTCACACAAAAAAAAGATTAGAAACCAGGCATGTGGACTTCCCGGCTATTCTCTTCCCGCCATTCTCCACTCCTGCCGTATGAGATGTTTTTTTTTAGTGCTTCGCCTCATTCAAAGTAGCCCATGAGCCACGATCTTTCTCAGTGCCGGTCATTATGTTCACATCCTTTTATCATTTGCATATAGACAGTCTCCACAAATACCTGTAGTCACAACAGCACGCTCTCCTCAATTTGCTGCTATATTGGAGTACACACACATGCACACACGGACGCAAACAAACACGGATGCAGTCGCAAACATACACGGTAAAAGGTACACTGTAATTTGTTTGTGACCTCCAAAACTTCTTGTGTTTTCCCTACTTCTGTCTTATAAAAATGAGTCCGATCACATGGAGATACAGGAAAAGAAGTGTCCAGACAAACACACACACACACACACACACACACACACACACACACAGTGCAATGTTCACACAGGGCCCCGGACAAGGTGAATGGGAATTACCCGGAGGACCTTGCCAGAAACCTTCAGGCTGACACCAATGCCCTATGCTGCTTCAATAAGTGTGTGTTTGTGTGGGCCCATGCATGTGTGTGTGTGTGTGGAGTGTGTGATGAACATGTGTGTCCTTTGGAATGTAATAGTGCATTTCAAAATGTGCTACACAAAGCACATTCTAAAACTACGGCGTGTCCATTTAAACAAACACTTGACTGGGAGCCTACAGGTCAGGAGAGCTTTTTAAAATACATCACCCTTCTCCTTCTCTCTCTCTCTCTCTCTCTCTCTCTCTCTCTCTTTCTCTCTCTGTCTCCCTCCCTCTCTGGACAATGCTGGGGGCATCTGAAGGTTGACCCACGTCTTCCCTCGCTCTCTCCGTCCTCCCCTCCGTCCAGCACTGGAGCAGCAGGGTAGGGTCACCGTTCTTTTTCTGTTTCATCTGAAGATATTAGCTGTTTGAAAATGATAAATGTGACATTGGGGCAGTATCTGTTTAGGCTTTTATAATCAGAGGAAATGCTCACCCTCCCCTCCCTCACTCCTCCACCACCACCACCACTCTTCCACCCAGCCACCCAACCTTTTTCCACCAAACTTGTTTCCAGGCTTGATGACCTTCCAGCAGGTAAAAACAAATTAAACGCACAATGCTGTCTTTGAGTCCGATCCGCAATCGGAGGTTGTCTCAAGGACGAACTGGCTTCAGGATGCTGTGCACACACACTGACATTCACATTCACATACACATAGATAGTGATAGAACCTCCAAACTGCACAATGATCCACTCCAACATTCTTTTTCTTAATACTAAAGCTGGCTTTTTATTCTTTCTTTTTTTTTCTTCAATCATAAGGAGTTTCAATCAGAAACTCTGATGAGTGATAGCCACAATATCACAATGTTAACAACAGGTAAAAGACTCATTACTGACTAACACTTGAGACATGATATGATGCCATTCATTGTAAACTGAGCCCAAAAAGCTGGTGTTGTGCAACACTACTCAAATATTCAAAAGCCGCCCTGCAGCAGCGTTGAGTTGAGAAATGTTGACAACCTGGCAACAAACGCATTTTGATTCCTTTGTGAAATGAAACACTAACGTAAATTACGTAAAGAACTGCAACTAAATTGAAGCAACTTTTCCAATTTGTTATAAGAAACCATGGAGACACATTGCTTGGCAACAAATAGTAAGCACAGGTTGTTTTACAACAGCTGCCACCCATTAAATTAACAATTTAAGCAGTGGATGAAATAATAACACAATCAACATCAATGAAATGAAATGATGTATTTTCTCAGCAACTTTACTATAGCAGAAAAAATAGATGGATGGTGATGATCATGAGACGTCACTACAAAGAAAACAACAAGCACTTTCAAAGTTAGCATAGCTGGTGAACGTTTAGCCGCTGAAGAGCTTTGAGGTCCGTTAGTGAAGTAATGAATATTTTCATAAACACCAAGCTTATGTGGCAGGAACATTTTCTGATACAGTGGGCAGCATGAGGAGGAATACAGCAGTACTACGGTTGGGAAAATGTAGTGCCGATCGAAGGGGCTGTCTGAGGTATAGCAGGGGAAATATTCTCAATATAGAGTACACATGAACTGATATTTATTTTTTTAGGTGGCTAAAATACATTTTGCTGGCCCTGTCCACAGCAGTACATTGCTCAACTGGGGGATAACCATGGGTAACTATCTCCCACTGACAAAAATCCAAACTGTCCCTTTTAAATACGATAACGATAAAATGGCAGTATATGTTTTTAGCTTTCCGCTGCCCCCTGGTGGTCAAAAAAAATATTATTAAGTTATTCCAGGTCAAAATATTTGAACATAATCATTGTTTCTGTTTTTTTCTCCAAATAAATGACGGCTTATGATGTCGGCTTAGCAAAATCTGCCTGATAAATGGTTCACGCTTGTTGTACATGAGCTGAGAAACTGTTGAATATCCCACACTGAACTATTATGGCTGCCAGCTCACACATTTGAATATTGGCATAAGCTGAAATGTGAGAGAAATCATGAAACATGTCTCACATTAAGCAGATACCTAATATTCAACAGTCCTCATCATGTCCCCTTTCATATTTCTGTCCGATGTGTTTTCATAGTGGGGTTTTTTCTGATGTAGCTTCAACCCACATTAACAAAACTGATTTATTTTCACGCATCTCCACAGATGGAAACGCACTTTCCAAAAAAACAATTTTTTTTTTGTGACATATCATAGACACAGCTTAAAATTTACTTGACAGACGGATGGAAATGCAGATTGTGTCTGTGGCGGAAATCTCCATCGGAGGTACCTTGTTAATTCAGCAAGCTCAGGCACATAGCAAAGCATTGTGGGTACAAATCTGGCCAATGATTTTTGTCATAAAATATAAGAAATGACAGTTGAGGCGCTTCTACAAAAAAAAAAAAGACAAGAATTGACAATGCTGATTATGTTTCGGATTATGCGCAATCATTCCCAAAATCTTATGTGTGTCAGACAAGGAATGCAGGATACACACACACACACAAGCACACACACACAAACACACACACACTCCAAGGGTGGTAAAGAATTGTTGTTTGAAGATAAATAGCATTAAGAGCTGGAAATACACACAGTCTGTTTACCTGTTTGCTGTGTTCACTCACTGTTGCCAACAAGCTTGTTATTTGTTCTTTCATGTTTTTCTGCTCTTATTTCACCCCCCCCCAAAAAAAACTACACCTCAGATCAAAAAGACAAAGGAACCAACAAGCAGCTTTGAGATGTTTACGCATGTTTCCTTGTGTGTGTGTGCGTGTGTGTGTGTGTGTGTGTGTCTGCACTGTAATAAAGCATATATGCATCTCATACCCATGCGCCAACATACAGTTCATTGAAGTGAATGGGGAAGTGCATCCAAACGTTAGCTTGGTATTGTACATACATAGGTGTTTTCAGTCATTATATACATATCGTCACAGATACATGGTTATTTGTACTATTGATTGGTTGGTGATCATCAATAAGGGGCTAAAAAAGGAGAAAAATCAGAAAAGATGTAAAAAAAATAGAAATGCAAGAAAGTTATGCATACATATTGCAAAGAACTCCTTTGATGAGACTGTAATGGAATAATAGCCCTCATCATTTAAAGAACAATTCTGCTTTATTTCAACTTGGCATATTTCCATAAATATGGTCATTGGAGATTTGGGGAAATGAGAACACATGCAAAACAACATTGTGACAAAGTGGATGAGACCCCGCCAATTGTCCCCATTATACTTTCTGTTTCTTTTCATACTTTTCATTGTTTGTTTGCCAGTATAACATCAATATTGGTGACATTGCATCTACATACTATTCCTGTTTTGTTTGTGTTTAGCATTGTTTCGTTACATCCAGATTTCTGGTTTAATCAAGAACCACAGATAATTCAGTTCATTAATTGTGAATTAATTTAATTTGTGAGTTTCTTTAGATATACTGCATATGAGCCTGTTTTATTACTTACCATACTCACATGCTTCCCAGGGGCCAAAAAGGGGAGTCACCATGAATGTATAAAGAGACCTGGATACAGCATTATTGGCGGGGCCCCGTTCATTCCTGAAAGTTGCGCATGAAGCTGAAAAACGTTCTTCCTGTTCCACACAGCTTCCACATCATTGGGCCCATAAAGTAAGCATACTAGTGACTTCAACTAGTTGAGCTGACGACTTTAGCCCTCTTAACTGACTTAAATGAGGATAAAATGAATTGTGCGCTTCCTCTTGAGTTTCAACATGTGATTGGACCAAACGCATCAAATGCTGATTTACAGATATCTCTTTCACATTGCAAGTCTGTGTGAAAAAGTCTTTTTGGGCCCAATAGCACCATGTATCACTGTAATAACACAGCTTGGCTGCTATGTCCAATTGGCTTCAAAGCCCAGCACTGTTTATGGGTGTTTGGGAGTTACCCAACCACTTCCTGCTTTTAAACTCTCACTGACATCACCAGTGATGTCATTGGTTGAACTAAGTATGGGGGATTTATTGTGTTTGGTTTAATTTTTATGTTACTTGTAGTTAATTTGGCTTATGGTGAGGCTGATATGGATGATGTGTTAATTTAAACAATGTTAACTGATACAAGGAGCATTATTTTTTACCTGTTATAGGTGGGACACTGAAACACTCCTGTGAGATATGGTTCTACTTGCATTGAGTGGAGGGACTATTTAAAAGGTGAGTTTAAAATGAGTTGAATTGAGTTTTCCTGAGTGACACCACTTACTGTAAGATCAAGCAAGTCTTTGAGTTTGGGATCTACATCAATGGCAATTTGACATATTTAACGTTAACTTAAATGAACTAAAACCAACAGTGTGCTGTGAGCAGTCAGTGGACACAAATGGATGCTGGGCCAGCCCAACCATCCAGTCAATGGAGGCAACACAATGAGTCATTTAGGTTCAGGTGAGGCCGCTATTACTTCTCTATCATCAGCATGTATATGTTGCTGCCTGTGAGAAGCTGGTTTACCCACTTAGTCATAATTAATCTCCATAAACATGACTAATTTCTCCTGTATAACATGTGCATTGACGTGGGTATGTTAATATGTGCGTGTTGAGTTTTCAGTACTTCACTAGCCTGTCTGTGTCTCAAAGAGCATTCTTTTCTATTAACAGTAAATAAATAACAGATGCAATTATAATGATAAATAATATTATTATATAAATTATATGATAACTATAAAATGGGTCATGAATTGAGTTTTTTAAAGGCTCAGCAGTTTCAGAAGGCAGCTAGACACTGTAGTCTTTAGCAAACATCACTCTGAAACAGGAGGAAGCTGAATTTTTGGGAACTATTTTCATTTGGTGCCCAGTGGTGTTTTATCAGTTCATTTTTGGTTTTGGTCTTTTGGTTCACTTTTTCATTTTACTGTTCAATTGTGTTTTTTCTGTAAAATTGTGTACTTTTACTTGCCTGAAAAACATTAAAAATATATATTTTCCTTAATATGTAACTAACCTGTAACTTGTCATGTCTGTAAAACCCCAAAATACCCCAAATACCAAAGAACTACCAGCCTGCTCATAAAATATCTTCACACATACATAAAAACTATATGTTAAATGCCTGTTGTGTCACGCTTGTAGGTTTTGGGCCGAGCGTTTCCTGTCATGTTTCTTCCAGGTATGGATGAAGGCAGGGGGGAGCAGGGAGACCGCCTGCAATATTAGGCATCAAGCTGAAAGGCTGGTAAGTTGATTCCTATTGAAAAGCCGCAAAAAGAAAAGAAGAGGTGGGAGTGTGTTTCTGTGCCCCCCCCCCTTCCATCCCCCCAAACAACCCACCTTCCACCCCTCCACCACCTCCAACCCCAAGCAAAGACAAAGCGCGTAATAATTACAAGGCCGAGACACAAAGCGGTGTCTGTTGTGGCGCTGGGAGAGGAGAGCTGTAGCTATCACACTGGCAGATAAATTCAACGCACAATTATTCATCCGGGGACTATGGCATGTAGATTAATGAGTTTGATAACCCGGAGCTTTGCACTGAGCTCCAGCCTGCCGTCGTCATCATCCTCTTCGCCTTGCTCTCTCTCCCTCTGTCCCCCCCCCCCCCCTCCCCTCTCTGTCTCTCGCTCCCTGCTGCTGATAGGAGAGAAGCAGAATGAAGAGGTTGATCATCAGAAGGTAGATGTGCTCGCAAAGAACGGACGGACGGGTGAGGGAGTGGTCTAAAGTGAGGACATGTGGTTGGTCCTCACTGGTGCAACAAGTGTCTGTAGGTTGAGCACTTCAGTTACTTTGATGAATGTCATCCATCTGTGATATCTGCTGCTTCCTGGGAGTTATTTTGTGAATAACACGTCTTATTAAGTTACTGTTTTGGTAATATCTCTGCAAGCTGCATCGGTCTCCTACAGTCTCCTTCCAAATATGATGATTATTACATGAATCATTTCTAACGTTGTCTCTGTCAAACCAAAATACACACAGAAAGTAAAGAGATGGGGTTTTTTCTTCATTAAATAAGTAATTATGGCAAATGAAGTTGAAACGTAAAGATGTACATTTTACTAAAAACAACTAGATGCAATTAAGAGATAATGACAGAAGCACAGGGGTTATAAAGTCATCAAACTATCTTGAGAAATAGTTACTGTATCTTGTCAACACAAGCTCATCTTAGCTGCCATCGTAATATTAATAATAAAGTTGACAATAATAACACTAATAATAATTGTGTTTGTATAGAACCTTTCATACAGGAAATGAGGCTCAAAGTGCTTTACAACAAATAAATACATTACAACAATAAATAAATTACATACACCAAGTTCTTCACATTAAAAAGGTTGAAAAGGAGCATAGAGTTGTTGATGTTTAAAAAGAACAAAAATCAACAAAATGTGAATGTAATATAAGATGGAAAATGAAAATAATAATTTCTGTTTGAGAGGAAGAATGTGTTATTTCCCCTTTTACTAGTTAGTCAAGTTAGTATCAGTCTTGTGATCATAAGGGAGCTTTCTTTATCCTCTTTGATGGATGTTGGTACAAAGTAGAGTTCAAACTATATACTGGTCAACCTATATTATCTGCAGAGGCAAGCCGATATGTGCTGATATAAAGGGTGTATTTGATCCTTTTTCTATATTCAAGTTTAATATATACATAGTAAATTCCTAGTGAAGTTCATGGTTTTAGTGCACAGATGTCATTTCATGAAAAATACGATCATGCCTCCATTATATGTCTTTATTGAGTGTGTTTGGTAACCAAATTTGAAGGACCATTGCAAAAAAATGTGTATGTATGTATATATTTTGTACAAGATTATTGGCCGATATATAGATAACGGGAATTCTTTTGCTTAATATTGGTATTGTCATCAGACCCAAATATTCAGTATATGGGACGAGCCCTAGTACAAAGTTTTGACCCCATACACAAACCAAGTAACTGGATGAAAAATCACATCTGTTTTAGCCAGTTATCCACAGGGATCAGAGATAATACCAAAAAAACACAACACACCCAGCTCTATAAGGTATACTGGCAACATATTGGCTGTTTTTTTAGTCATGTGTCTGTATGTTAATGAATGAATTTCTTACGTTAGACAGTTCATGTAGAGGATGCACACTGAACAGAGCAGCAACTGTACATATGTTCTTATGTCTTTGCTAGTGTGTGTAATGTGTCTATATGTGCTTTACTTGCTCGTGTGTCTTACTGTATGTGTCTACATGTTTGTGTGTGTGTGTGCGTGTGTGTTTTCATGTCCCTCTGTATCTTAGCGTGTGGACTGGGGGCGTGCTGGTGTTGAAGGGTCTCTGTCCCAGGACGGCCATAATGGATGGGGAGAGAGACACACAGATGGTAGACAGAGGAGAAAGCGACCTACACAACAAGTAACAACAAGAGAAAAACAACACAGGTACAGATGGGGAGATATGTGTGAGTGTGTGTTTGTGTGTATAGAGGGGTCCACCAGTATAACAAGCCACCAGTAGCTCTTTTTCTCTCATTACACATAATGAAAGGAACAAAAGTATTTAAATCTTGTAGTTGAAACAATCCCACAGTGCTACAAAGTAACTCCACACACATCAGTCTGGTGAGTATTCTATATCCTGCCTTTTATCTAACTTTTTTTTTTTTTTTTTTTAAAGCAGCATGTCATGTTTAATCCCTGACATGCATTACCGTGACCATTTATGATGTGAGATAGACAGAGTTATGACATGTCATATAACCAGCTTCAGCAAACTATTTCCAGATCTCTTTATTTCTATCATCATTTTACTAACCTTTAAAACAAACCACACCTCTGCTTCTGGCTGCAGGGTGCTGTATTCACATTGCCTCGCTTAATACAGCAGTTAATATGATGTCTGTCTTCATTGGTTGAATCATCATCAGTCTCCTTGGTGATTAGAACAGCTGTTGAACTATGAGAGGAGTGATGGAAGGGTGTATTTATTGATCACCACAGCTTCTGATCTATACTGTACCTCACTTATTCCTTCTGCTTATATACATACGTTAATAAAAACAGCCATGATTCTAACATCTACTGCTTTACAAATGTGGGCCTAGGCTGCTTTTGTCTCCCAAAAATGTTCTGTAGCTTTTTGACAAAAATCTCCACATTAGACAAATGTGAAAACACTGTACATTGTAATAAAAAATAAGTTCCTATCACGTGCACTTTTCTCTGTGATAATTTCTTTTGAATACCAGTATCATCATTCACACAATACAGTTATTTATTAAATTCACGCTGTCAGACGACTTCATGCTGTAATTATAAACAAGTGATTTGATCAACTTCTCAGTGCAGCACTGAAGGAATTAGTGTTTGCCTCGATTAACACGCAGCGTTTACCTGCCGTCATCAAATCATCGTTTTATACTCATTAATTTCCCTAAAAGAGAAACAGGAAAATGTACTAAAGAGAACAACTATGTAGTGTGTTTGGTGATAGTAAAAAAAGGGAGAGAGTTGAGCAAGAAAAAGGGGCTGCACTCCCCAGCTCCCCTCCAGCGTAACCTTGAACCCACAGTGGCTGTTTGTCAAACTCCTTATAGCTTCTGATCTGACCTGTAAATTCCCCATTCCCCACACACACACTTTTTTTTCTAAATCTGTTTTTATCACACACACTCTACTGAGGAAAACACACGGTGGAGGAATGAGGATAATTTTATGAGCGGGGTCAAGTTTAAAACTGCCCTGGTGCTAATGGACTAGAAGGATTCTTTCTTTCTGACAACTGCATTTATGCCGAAGAGACACAGGCAAACACACATGAATCAGTATGCATGCACATCAGCCGCACTCAAACACACACCTCCTGTCAAACACACACACCATTTAAAGCGGTAAAGTGCAGTCTCATCGGAGTGGCAGGCAGACATCCTGAATAAAATGGAGTGGCATTAATATTAATACCAGTAAAGTGCCTTTATAATCAGACAGTGGCCTGTCAGCCGGCCAAGTGGGGCTTCTAGCATGTCACACACACACACACACACACAATGAAGTGTCGCTGACTGAAAGACACACACATAAAACCACAAATATAACATGCAAACATACACATAAATATGTACGCTATACACAACCACATGAATGGATGCACACAGGTAGATATTCATGCAGATATTGACACACATTCATGCAATTCATGCAGAAACACAAGAACAATGTCATGTTGTTCAGGACTTCCACAGGTCACTGGTCATTGGTGTTTTTTCAGGAATCTGATTGAATTTAGACAAGTGTGTTCTGGAGAAGTCGGTGCAATTCTCAAGAAAGGCTGATAACATAACAGAATTTTACAGACGAGTTTTCCACAACTCCACAGATTGCAACCAACAATCACAGACACAGTCGAGTCAGAGGAATAAGATAATTAGGTTTTGAAATAATCAGTCCAAACACATATACTAGTCAAAATATATGCATGAATTTTATTTTTTAAAACATCTAAATGAAATCACAAAAAACAACAAGAAAAGCAACACAAAATAAAGACAGCTAAAAATTTAAATCAAAAGAGCAGAAAGTATAAGAGGACTTTAAGATGTGGTATTAAAACTATAACATTAAATATAAGTCATTACAAAAGTAGGTATTGTCAGATCAAATGTCATAATAGACCCAACCAAAATAGTATTAAATGGAATATGTTAATGAAAGTATAAAAGTATAAAAGTATAGGAAACCTGATGATGAAGAATGACCTTTTTGCATTGTATTAGATTATTACCTGAAATGACATTAAGTGAGTGCAAGGACTTAAATGTATATTTTACTGATTTAAAAAAAATCTGACTTGCATTGCCTGTCAATGTACTAAACATAAGTTTTGTTTAAGGATTAGCAGTTTTCCATACAGGGTGACCACTTCGGGTCTTTAAATGTAGAGTTCATTATAATAACTAAATAAATAATTATTGTCAAACAGTGACATAGACAAATAAAACTACCAGACAAGATGTATTGCCAGGTTTTTCTGACTGCTTCCCTGTAGGTGTCATTGAAATCTTGTCAAGGGAGGATATATACAATATATCTCCCCGATGTGTTGAATTGTAAAACAAAATTAACAAAACTAGTTGGAAGTTTGGGTTATGAAAAAAAAGTTCTGACGTTTAATGTAAAGCCATAGAAAACTAAAGTAAATTTACACAGTGGCCACAGTGGGACCTCAGAGATGTAAACTGTGCATGGATACAGCAACCACAACCACACATGCATTCCTCCTTTTTTTAAATCTGTGAGCTGATATGCCTGAATCATTGCACATGCAGTATGCGCACATATCCCACAGTGGGGAACAGACCTGGCTCTGAGGTTGTAAATAAAAACCTGGCTGATGTTTCCAAAGAAGCTCCAAAGGGAGAAAGAGAGCTCCAGAGCTGGCTGTGTCCATAAAACAGTGAAATACTGTGAGAGGTGATGGCAGCAGCTATGAGACGGGATGCTCTGAGCATTTCCAGATGGACCTCACCACCACTAGGCCAGAACACCCACCACACTGTGGACTGCAGGAGGACAGGACGGGATTTAATCCCTCTGCAAGACATTCGGTTGGGAGTGCTGTGTGCAAAATGAGTAGTACAGCCACTGTAACACTTTGTTACCAAGATATGATTTAAAACATAATTTCACAGTGATCTATGATATAGGCACCAAGTTCATATTAAGTTCTTAAATGTATCTTTTAGATACAGTAATATGAAAACTACATTGTCAATCATAATTATTAAAGTTGCTAGAAGATTTCTGTAACTTGAACATAAATATGTGTTGTTTTTAATCCAACAGGACTGATCCTGTTGTTTTTCTTCAAATGGCCTCTTGACTTAAATCCTTTGCATTACTTCACCCACATATTTCATTTCACTCTGAAATACATCACATTAAACAAGCCAAAGACACTCCAACTTCTGTCTTGCTGTGACTTTAAAGAGGTACTGCACAATTAAACTTTTTTTAAACAATTAAATTTGATGACTGTACTGTGAAACACATAAATCCTGGTGTTATAATTTACATTTGCTCCAAAATTTCATGGGTTGAAAAATGCCCTGAACTTTGCAAGGCCAATGCTGACATAGATTTGAGGGGCCATGAACGTGTTTCTAGTGACTGTCAAAGATGGAGGACTGTATGTTTTTACAGCATGAACAGCAGTTACTCTTGGTTGGTAAGCTTTAACTACCAACTCTACATCACTGTTCATTCTGTGGTCAGTCGGTCTGTCCCCTTAACTCCCTTGTCACACACTGCATAGCTACAAAGCTATGCCCCCTATAGTTGTTGTCTTGGTAACCTTGTGACTGTGATTTTATTCCAATTTAACTAAACAGAGAGTGCACTCACCAAAACAGCAAAAACTACAGCAAGGGGAATTACACTGTTTTTACACATCAAAGTCTGTTTACAGGTGTTGGAGAGCACTACTACTTACATAAAAACAGTTGCATAAAGCCTTTTGTGTTTCCAGAGGGAGCTGTGTGAAGTCTGATAAATTGATTCAAGGGACTCACATGAATCAGTTTCATATCAAACCTCAGTCGCTGGCTCCTCATCTCTGCTTGAGTCTAGCAGTTCCAGGCTACATTAGCTGCTAGTAGCATAACACATCCAAATCTCCTGGCCCTGGCCAGCTGGGGTCTCCCCACCACCCACTGCAGCTTCCACTATTGGGGTGTTTTCCCTCTTCCATAGCCACAACCAGAGGCTTGACTTCTCAGCCTCTTCTGCCAGTTCTTTGATGGCCCAATGTAGGCTTGCCCAGGGCATTCCAACTGCATGGAGAAGTTGCATTGTTGACTTGCCTACAAAGTCCTTGCATCCGATTTCTACTGGGTGGATAGTTGCTGTCCAGCCAGCCTAAGTTCAGAGTACCTGAGCCTCCAAGTGCTCTTGATGTCCTCTCCTCCCAGTAGGTAGTAAGTTTGATGATGAGGACCTTCTTGGCAACTGAAAAACTGGTCCAGGTCAACATGCATGTCCCATGCCTACCCAGAAGTAAGCAGAGATGTTGTCTTTCCTGCTGCTGCCTTCTGTCGATTGGCTTGTCAAAGGAAATGAGTGTTTGTTTGTGACCTGAGGAGTTGTATGTTCCCACCTTGCACTTCTCCAAGAGTTATGCCAACTGTCTCAGCACCTGCTTGTGCTGCCACCTGAAACACCCCTGTACCGATGCAACCTTGCACCCTGACACTTGTCCTCACTCCCAAACCACTTGGAGAGGTTTCACAGACATGGAAGGGCACTTGTATGTTACCCTTATCAAGACACTGAACCATGTTTGTGCAGATTGCCAGATGTCTGCCCAGCTAATGCCTCAGCTTCTGGTGGCCTCCCTTTGTGTCCATGGTCCTTGCTGGGCCTGGGACACTGCCTTGATGAGTTAGCACTACTGCTCCACAACCACGGTCTTCCTCTCCTCTCTTGTGGCTTTAGACCAATCTTGCTCCATGGTCATGCACTCTTCCCAGGACCTCTTTGTGCTGCAACCTGCTGATCTTGGTTCACCTCTGCCTGTGCCCTCCACCTGCACCCTTTGTAGACATCCACCTTTGCATTCCTTATCAGCATGTCCCTGGGTTCCTATAGCTCAAATATGAGACTAGTTTTTCCCTCACCTGTATTCAAGGCCAACGGATTTCAGTGGAACTGAACGCATTCTTTCCGAAAGAGGCCCAAGTCAGAGAAGCAGTGGGGCAGCCCCAGCCACTTCCTGATGTAAGTATTGGAGATGCCATCCATCCTGCTGGCTACTAACGATGGAATTTCACACACTTTCAGGGGCAATATTATGCCCTGATAAAGTGTGAGCTAGTTGTGCCACACCCCATGTGTCCCCAGGAGCTGGCTGCTGTCAATCCTTTCCAGTCCTTCTGCCAGCTGCTTCTGTGCCAGCCTTCCCATCTGTCTGTCAGAGAGCTCTGATGTGTATTGCCTCCCAATAGGTTGCTCTGCCAGTCGTGGAATTTACTCTCCTTCTGCGACAAACACTCCTTTCCTAATCTAAAGGCTCTCTGACTTGATTTTCATCTTGCTCATGTCATCATTCATGTAGCTTCTCAGAAGAAGGAGTCTATCATTGGATGGTGATTTCAGTCCTCTGACTACTTCCCTGGCTCCGATGAGGATTATCTCGAAGACAGTCACAAAGAGTATGGAAGAGATAGAACATCCCATGGCAATGCTGACTTCCAGCTGTTGCCATCCTATTGTAAAGTCTTATAGGGAGAAGCACATGTAGAGCTCACTGAAATACTTGGCTATGATGTTGGTGACTCTGATTGGTATGTTAAAAAATTCCAATGCAAGATTGATCGGCTAATGTGGCACTGAGCCATTGACATGTAGAGCCACACCACATGTTGGTCACCAAATTGGGCAACTTTGACATGGGAGACTGGTTAATTTCCCCTCATGTGCCAGTAGTTTTAAACAAGTAATTTTAGTTTCTAAATCTTAACCAAACCTTGACCATAGACATGGCAGAGCAGACGATGTTTTCCTGCAAAACCAAGCGCCAGACCAGAAAGTGAGCCACTGGCAACTTCTGTTGTTTATGAAGGAGGACTTTCCAGCAGGTGTCATTCCACAAAGTTTTACACTCGTGTGGTTCAGCCAAGAGCAACACTATGAATACCTGCAGAGAAAGACTGTTTGAAAGTAGGTGCTGTTATCCCTGTATTGAGACAACAATAACTTGCTAAAAAACCCAAATTCCTGGCAGCTAACCCCACCTTCAAGGGTGGTCATTCAAGACAGGTATAAACATTTAAGACGTGGCCAAACAAAGAATGTCAGAACTAGATTGTAGTATACTGAGTAGTATACTCCTTTTGTTGTGCAGTCCACATTCACTCTTCTACTGCTGATCAATGTACTGCTCCTTGATAAGCGGGTCCACCACCACCTTGTAGAAAAGTAGAAAATCTTGTAAACTGATATCTTATTCCTAATCAATGAATAAAACATATAGCTGAAGTGGTAATATTTACAGGCGTCCTACTTTAAATGAAGGACAATGGCAGAAGATGGAGTGAGGGGTTCAGAATGTAGTGTAGAGAGGGAGTGTAAAAGAAGGAAGGAGTAAGAAGGAGAAAGCATTTTATGGCAGTGTTAATGATGTAATGTCAGCTCCAGTATAGTGTCATGTGAGTGAGGTGGTCTTGTCAAGCCGTGATTCCCTCTCTCTGTCCTTCTGTTACATGCAGACAGATCCCACTTAGACACTCACACACACTCAGGTGGGTCAGGCCTGTCCACACACACACACACACACACACACACAACCACAGACTCACTTACATAGTCATGCATAAGGTTTTAAAGAGCAGGTGCACATCAGCTATGGTGTGTTCCTGCTAAATGTCTCCTCAGGAGGCTGTAAATATTCTATCAGCCTGCCTGTCATTGGCCAGAAGTGAGAAATCATAATGAAGCATGAAGGAAAGATCATTCTCTATTCATGTGACAACATTAGCCTCTTTCATAAGCAAACTCAAATATTTATCAGCTGTGAAAAACCATTCAATATGATTGGTGGCGATGCAAAATGGACGAAAAAGATTAGAAAAGGAGAAGAAAGAAAACACATATGAAAGGAGGTTTCATAATAGCTCCTAGATTGAGTATGGTGGCAGCATTTTGGTTGGCTGGCTTTTATTGCTTGTTATTAGATCCTGGCAAAACAATTATTAGTCTTATAATTTTTTTTCCTGCATTTGCTGGTAACACAAAAGAATTAAAACAGTGCCCTTGGGCTGCGCAGTCTTACTGCAGTGATTAAAAACAGGAAATTGTGATGCATAAGCTATTAGACAAAGCCGTAATCAGATTCATTAATTTCCTTCATTTCTAAGGGCTAACGGGTTTTCTTAAAGTGACACGGCCTTTAAAATAGATATGCAATCAGGAAATATGCACAATCTTCACAAAGCTGTGGCAGAAAAGTATGTTGAGATTCATATTTATCAATCCTGATAGGGCAACATATTGGTAATAATGCAAATGAGTGTTTTATCCTGATGACCTCTGACCACAGTCCAGCACAGTTGAGTACAGCAGGTGTTACACAGGAGGTAAACATGAAACTGAACACTGTGGCAGAGAGATGACTCATGAGTTTTACAGCTTTTATACAGTTTAATTAGAGTATCCACTGGTAATTTACGGTCAGAGAGATACCTTTGCTATTGTGGCACATTCTGTGAGAGACATTCATCTCAAATTCATCTCTATAAAATACTGTCAGTCACAGTATCTTTTTTTACACTTCCACTAGGTGGTGCCACAGTCTGAAGTTTTCAAATTCTACCCTTTGTGGCTTTAAGCTAGCTATGTAGCTTTATTGACCACAGTGTGGATACAATCTCCAGAGACATGCATACACTCAGGTTAATGGCATGAGAAAACCAAACTGACAGAAAAACTGGCAGAAAGAAGGAAGCCATTGAAAACCAGATGAAAAATTAGAAGTAGGAATGACCACAATCAATTCTGAAACACTGCACAAAATTAATTAGGTTTCTGCATGGAGGGTGTGTGTGTGAGTGCATGTGTGTATGTATATGTGTGTGTCATTTGTCTCTGTGCCTCTCCACTGCCACTATACTATTGAGAAGGCAGTAAGGGGGGTGGGGGGATCAGCCCTATCCCTCCCCCCACCCCATCCCTCTTCAGCCCAAATGATTAACTACAAATTACTGATCTCGCAAAACACAATGTGTGTGTGTGTGTGTGTGTGTGTGTGTGTGTGTGTGTATGTGTGTGTGTAAGCCAACCACACATCAATATCAATAACTGCGACAAGCAATGACAAGTTCTTCTGTTGTATTAGTCATATGCACAAATGCAGACAGCTACAATGTAGGCTAAGGGCCAGGTCACATGAGCATTTAGCAAAATTTCCACCAAAATCAGTTCATTTCTATGGGATAAGCATGATGGGTTCACTCACAAGATACACATGATTTCTACATGAAGCTTGTGTGTGTGTGTACAGTTGAATGTCTATAAATTCTAACTCATGATTTTGTGCTGTTGCTCATTGTCTTGCCATTGCCAGACTGGCCAGGCTCCAAATGGGTGGAAGCTACCATATTAGCCAGGTTGCATTGTCTACTTTTAGCCTATATAGTCTCTTGCTCTTTAAACCACTCCAGAAAAGATTTTTTGGATTGAAGGCATTTGTTAAACAGGAACCCATCATTCAAATGTATTTCGTGAACAAATCGTGTTAAGTTACTTTGTGGGTTTTTGGCCACTTCTGTATTATTTCTTTTATTTGCTTGTTTATCGATGAGCAGGTCCCAAGACTAGGAATGTGATTCGCTGCCGCTAGCAAGTCAACGGCTAGCTAGCGTGTTAACAACTAGCCCTGCAAGATGCTATCCATGTTGCTATCCATCCCATAAAATACAAAAATACAGAGTCGCTCCGTTATTAGAAGTTTCTCACTCGAGACTTCTCACAACCATGTATCTTTAGTATAAGTAATAATAAAATAAAAAGTATTAAACAAGATAAAAAGTATCTTTTTTCTATATAAAGTATCTTTAGATAAGTCTAGCCTACTACTGAAGGATAATGCAAGTGTAAGACTCATCGTTATAAACAAAATGAGCATTATGCATTTAGTTATGTTTCCCAAACGCTGAAAGTAACACACACACACACAAGCATACAAACATGGTAACATATACTTTTCTTTTTGTTAATCAGATGACTACACACCCATTTACACAAGCTTGGATACTCCCAATTGCTCACTCTTACCATAGCCTATACACACACACACACTAAAAAAAGAGAGAGAGGAGAAGGTAGTGTTCTCAGTGTCTTTCATTCAGCACTTTGCTCTGTCAGTAAAGATATGCCACTTAAAACACTGAACCTTCTGAAGTCCTCATCAGAAGAGAAGTCCATACTTTCATAAAGCTGAGACGCAATTAAATACAAAAAAGATGCTTTTATTACCACAGCACTCCAACACACACATCTACGCACACACACACACACACACACCAGCTTCCTACCCTGTAAACTTCAATCCATCTCTCTAACTTGTGGACAAAAGGGACCCGAATTTCTTTGGAGTGTGTACGGACATTAAAAAAAAAAAATTAAAAAAAAGAAAAAACATGATGTCTCGACTTGTCGGGAAGCGAGGGCCCAGACGGTTCCAACGCTCAGGGGGCCTTCATGATCTGATATCTTTTTAATTAACGGTATCCCATTCAGCCACTTGAAGGAACAAAATAAAAAGGGAAAGAGAGAGAAAGAGGGAGATACTTAAGTTTTGACAGCTCTAATTAATGTGCATGGAGGCAAAAAAGAGCAAAAAAAGAAAAAAACTGGGGAAGACGAGCTGATCTCATAGCGGATTGGTGAAGGATTCATTAGACAGGCCAGTCCATATAAAAGACATCAAACACTCCTCTCTCCCTCCTTTAGATTCCCTTTATTCTCTCTCTCTCTCTCTCTCTCTCTCTCTCTCTCTCTCTCTCTCTCTCTCTCTCTCTCTCTCTCTCTCTCACTCTTTTTCTCTCTTTCTATTTTTTTGCAAGAAAGTCTTGGCAGAAAATGGAAAAGAAAGAGATGAAAAGAAAGACACAAGAACAGTGACTGAGGATCTAAGAAAAATGAAAGAGGAGGAAAGGAAACAGAGATGGGAGGATAGAAAAAAGAGAGAGAGAAAAGGAGGGTTCAGGGGTGGGGGTACGAAGCCCAGAGCTGCCACTTCACAACAGGGGAGATGAATGACTTTTTACCTCTGGACACTGAGCCTTAATGAAACCTCCAGAGGCCAAACAATGGCATCTCTGACACACACACACACTCAACACAGGCACACATAAAAGTAGACACTATATGTAGGTATACTCTCGTGCACACTAGTCAAACAGTACCAGAGATAGACATACACTAGAAAAATAAACCCACATACACAACCATAGGAGAAACACACATATTCACACTACATACATAGAACAAAACCTGGGTACACACTGTAGCAGGAAAAGTACACACACACATACACACACAGCCTCCCTGGGAAGAAACAGGGCAGAGCAGCAGTGGTGCTGGTGGTAGAGACAGAGTCGGAGACATGGAGGCCACCTCTGGTAAAGCAGGTCAAAGAGACTGAGCTCCCTTAGCAACCCAACATCCCATAATAGCATTGTAGCTGCAGCCCACCGACCTTCTGCTTCACAAACAGAAACTGGATCTACTGTGTGTGTGTGTGTGTGTGTGTGTGTGTGTGTGTGTGTGTCTGCAACCTGCAGCGATTCAGCAGTTAAGTACTTGTAATGATATAAATGCTATAAATAGTTTCTTTATATTTTGTTCATTGTTTAATTCATATTAGATAAACATGATTTTTGTATCTCTATTTTTTTCCTTTATTACTCAGAAGGACATTTCTACTTTATCCTTGGATTCATTTACAAGGCTTTCACAATGGACCGTAACAAATATCAATAACAGAGGGATGATGTAACAGCCGGCCAAGCCCTAATGATGTCATCAGGGTTATCCTGGCTGAGGCTTGGAGACTACATATTTTTAGCAAAAAGCCTGTGTTACAAACTTTGAAAGAGGGAGGGAGCTTTAATCTTATTATTATTATGAAGAAAGATGTGGTATGGGAAATGTAGGATCGAGTGTTGTTGGGGTTTGAGAGTAAAAGACAGCCAGTGCTTCTTCAATTGTGAATTTGTTTTAGAAATCCATCTCTTATAAATGTGCCAACTTTATGGAAGTACATAAATCATAACTCTTTAAGCTGAAGGAATGATAGCCAGAACTAATTTCTGCAAGTAAATTTCACTTAAAATTAGTTTAAATGTCAAAATGATTATACCATACCTTAACTTTTTCTTTCATATTTACATACTATGATTATTTTCTTGATGCTAACACTAATTTTCCTACGCAGATCATTGTATTTTAATCTCAATATTGGACACAAATTCATTTACATTTCTGAATGTTCAAAATCCCTCCCCCACTCCCTCCTTCCTGTGCTCCAGCTGAGGGAAATAAATTGTCTTTGAAGAGCTATATTAAGTCCAAGCGTCCCTGGGTCGCGTCCCCGTCCCGCTCGGTTATGATGATAACCTTTTATTCAGGGGACTGATTCAAGAGCTGAGAGGGATGAAAAGTTTTGGGAGTGCCTTGATTGATTCCTTCTAACTTCCCCGGCCTTTCCCAGACTGCATTTGCAGAGTCAATCACTGGCGGGGAGTGATTTATTGGCACTGCTGGCATTTCCGTGGTACCGCCGCCACCACCGGCCCACCACCGCCACCTCTCCAGTCCATCCATCCCTCCCCTCTAATACCCTCAATTAATGCATCAAGGCAAGCTCCGGGTTATCGTTCCCCATCCTCTTCCATCCTCCACTCCTGCACTCCGACGTCCCTCCATCCCTCCATACCTCTCCATCATTCTCAATTAAAGGGAGCTGGATGGGTAGCTCTTATCTGCTCTTATGAATATGCAAGCGCCTCTTATCCATACGCTAAGCGGCAGGTAAAATGGTTACCGGGGCTGCGTGCACCGCATAGAAATGACTCTGTTTGTGGTTTGGTTCTTGGCAAGGTTTAGATGGGAAATACCTTTTGTTTATTTGATCTTTTCATCTGTCGCCATACAGTAATAGTTTATTTCCATTGATTCTTGGGGTATTAAGAGGATGGTATTGGGGGATTTTAGCCCTGCATCTGTCAATCTGTTTGTTCTGAGTCCCTTATACTCTGGTATGTATCTGTAATCCAGTGTACTACCAGGTATATATTAACTATTTAGCAAAATGTACAAATCATGGTGTATTTTATTGCACCTTCAAATATGAAAATATATTAATAATCACTATTTACCATATATTGATATTATTGTATTTTTCCAACAGCAACTGTGTCTCCTGTGAAAACCATGTACCTCCATGTATGTAATCAAGCAACCCTATTTCCAGCCTTATGAAAATGCATTTTTCATTTAACCCAATGGAGCTTTAACTTGTTTATTTGGCTTAGTTTCCTAACCCACGAAGGGACATATAATTATTCCGTTTATCTTAACATTTATTTGATATATGTTACAAATCTAAAGCAGTTGCACTCTCATTGTGGTCCATTCCAAACTTCACATAAATTAGGCGTATTCCTTTTGAAAACAGCTTGAAAGAATCTGTACTTCTTTGGAGACCAATGACCGAATGTCCGATTGACAGATGATGGTTCACTTTTCCGAACTATTTTTGATGGTTTACCTTTTGTTCCATTTTACTCGTCAGTCCACTTTTTTTCACAGATGTTCTCTGAATGGCTGCATATTCCAGGCTCATGATAGGTCAGGTGTAATGAAAATGCCTAGTGTACAACAGTAATACTTTAAAAACTGATAATGCAATATAAAAATGACTGATAATTTAAGTGTACACTGATCTTTGCATGCACTCTTTAAATTGAAGATAAAACCCAGAGAAAGGAGGCTTTAGGATTTAGTGGTATACAGCACATCTCTGTGTAAGAAAGATCAACTTGCATCAATCACAATGAGGATAAAGTATTGGCTTAGATATTCGTTTCACAGGGTAACATTTATGAAAGAAAAAACTTTTCATGCAATCGTCTTTTTTTAATCATTTGAAATAGGAGAGACAGAGATCAGTGTTAGATCATTAGTTTATTCCTTGTTTGAGATACATCCAACTATTGGAGGTAAAAGAGGAGAATGAAAAAGAGAGAGATGTTCTTTTCAATAGAGAGAGAGGGTAGGAATATTACTGAGGGCTTTCAATCATGGTTAACAGCACCATCTACAGGATGTTTGGAGTATAGCAAGTAGGAAGAAATTAAAATCATACCATGTCTGATCATTAAAATGATCTTATTGTTTAGTGGAGGCAGCGAGGACCAGAGGCAAGCACAGGGGAAGAGAGGGATTATAGAAGGAAAAAAACAAAAGAGGAATAAATGAGAAGAACAGACAAGAGAAGGGCAAAAAATGAAAGAGAGTAATGAAGAAAAGAAAGAACGAAAAAGGAAATTGAAGGTAAAAGGGGAAAGGAGAGAAGCAAGAATAGGGGGAAGAGGGGAATGAAAGGAGGAAGGTGAGAAGGAAGCAAGGAAGGAAATTCAATTGGACAGAACGAAAAAAAGGAGAAAAATGGGGGGGGGGACTAGAAATAAAAGAAGGGATAGTAACAGCATGGGAGGATGAATGAAAAGGAGGAAGGTGGAGTAGAGGGAAAGAAGAATAGGTTGGGAATAAAGGAGGGGAATGAGACAGGAATGAAAGAAATGGAGGTAGTGCAAGGTGAAAAGGGAGCAAAGATGGAAAAGTCAACCAAAAAAGGGGGAGAGGAAAGAAAGAAAGAAACGACGGCAGAAGAAAGGATACAAGTAAAGAGAGAAATGACAAAGAAAAATAATATCTGCATAATAGTAAAGAACTTAAACGTGAAGGAGAGGATAATTTTGAAAAAGAAAAGAAAGATGTGAGCCAGGAAGAACACAAAATGCACAAAAACATAAAAATGATTCAAGAAAACATATCTACCTGACATCCATGTTCATATGTAAACTTAAAAATGACATATCTGTTGTATTATATCATTTCATGTACTGTAGTTAAGGCCTCCACTAAGTTTGACACCTGATTGAACCTCAACACCCCCTGACCCCCCCCTTCCGTCTCAACGGTTTGCCTCATTACTCTGCAGACCAAAATGAAGGACTGTTCCATGTCAGGGGGAATATGGGGTGAAGGGAAGGGATGGTGAGGGCCTGCAGGCTCAGTGTCACTCACATCAGCGGATGTGTCAGTGAATTTGACATATGCCTGATATGTATGACACACACACATATAAACACACACACACACTCTTCAATGTTCCTTCATAGCCAAGGGCCCACCGTTGGCTACTCCCTCATTTCACACACTTTAGAGCTGTAGCCTGAGGCAGCCAACAAGCCAGCCTCCTGCTTCATAACACACACACACACACACACATACATACACACAAACGCTCACATTGGGTACAAACATAGGATTCCAATCCCGCTTACATGCTCAATCTAATGAGCGTACGCAGATATGTATGGACATGTTTATGTGTTTGTTTGGAATATAGGCCAACATATTTCCTCTGAATCACACAAATGAGTCGTGGTTCCATCAGTATAGATATACATAGAAACCAGTATGGATGAGCATGTTTGTTGTTTATCTCAACCACGTGGTTTTAAGAACAGCAGTGAACATAATCATAATCTGTTGTCTAATGGGCAAAGGAATGTTAAAATGTTATGATTCAATTGTAAAATTAGGGTAGATCAATCTGTAAATTGGCACTGACACTGGCACTGGCTCATGACACATGATCATTTAGAGTTAAATTAGTAAACCGCACTGGACATTTTGACATTTTGGACCTTTTTGCTACTTTGGTGGTTTAATTTTCATCAATGTTGTAAGTCGCACAGTAAAACCACAGTGTTAAGACTCCATTAGCAGTTAACTTCTTTGCTCAAGCACTGCTAATTCACTTCATTATCCGGATTCTGCAGCACAAGATCTGACAGGAACCCTACAGTTACAAACCTGGCCTAAACATACCTACGATGACATGATTGGCCTTTCAAATGATCTGTGTTGAACTCTCAAAAGTGAAAGTGAGAATTGGGTGTATAAATACATCATTGACACATTATTACCTTTTCAGTTGATATAGCAAACAGTGATGTCATGATTGTGTTCACATGATGAGTATATAGCCAACATTTACTCTCCTTTTAGCTATGGTTTGGTCTCTACCATCTACTGAGATGATATCTAACTCATTAGCAGGTAAATATTCTATGACCATGTCCAAAATCTCTCCCTTATTCACTGCTCCCTAATAAACACTAAATAGTTCACTCAATAGTGAGCAGCAAATCAAGATCTCGGACACTAACTAAACTCATCATGATTTTGTCACCACCGTCAGCTGTGGAGTCATGCAACATTAGTTCTCACATCTTTAAAATGAGCATTGCATTGTGGGATTGTTAGCAGAAAGCAGTGTTTATGCCATGGACATTACTTTTTCATTCCATTGTGGAATATCTGAAGACACTATATAGTGGATATATTTACACACTCAGCATTCAGACACTCAAATAAAATGCTGAAGGGTAAATGTAGTGCACTATATAGTCATTTCGGACACAGCCTATATGTTCTCTAGCTAGGTGCTATTTTTTTCTGTAAGTCATTTAGTATTGGGCCAGTAATGGACGATGGGTTGATTTAAGATTTGTTTAACTGAAAACAGTAAGTGGCTATGTCTGGAAAGTATGCTGAGGACAACACTGAGACCAGAAAAAACACAACATTTAAGTTGCAGTACAGAAAATCAAAGTAATGACTTAAAGACACTTAAAAGTTCTGTTGGTGCTCCTTTAATAGCAAAATCTCTTTTCCCAAAGTTTCCTTGTTTCCTTGTCAGCTGTTTTCCCAGCTCCTAACCTTAGACCTAAATTAAACTTTTTTTACTCTTAATACACTTAATACTGTTAATTCATTACGCATTTAATCTTTCAACCTAGCTGATACAGTAATTATAAGAAAAATATTTTATTATGATAAATGCAAATTAAATGTGTTATTCAAGTTGGATTCAAGCAAATGGCCAGGTTTCTAAAAAAGGAATTTATGACTCTCAAAAAGTTTTTAAAAATCACACAGCTTTTTCTTTGGTTCGGTTAATAAGAATAATTAATAAGAATAATGATTTTTTTTTTTTTAAGATTATTTCTTGCCTTTACCTGACAGTGGGCAGCATAGGGGCAGACAGGAAACAAGGGGACAAAGAGATGGGTTTGACATGCAACAAAGGCCCTACCTGGAACCAGGGAAATTGCTTATAAGTGGCACGCATTGGAAGAATTTAGCTACTAGAGTGCTCATTTAAGAATAAATTCTATGGTGTCAAAGGATAGAGGACTGAAAAGATGAAAGCTCTTTGTGGTCTTCCTTTATTCTAGAATATCCAAGGCCTCATTTAAACTTACTGTATCATAACAGCAAGCCTACACCATTTGTTTTTGTGTCTTAATTTCTGTTAATTTCATTTGACATACCGAAAAATCGTATTTCACCATTACCATTAAGTTTTTCTCAAATTTTTAAAGTATTGGCTCATCAATGAAAGCCTTAACACTACTTTCCCATCTATTCTTCTCCTTATATATAGTGTGCCTTAATGTTTTATTTTATTTTCTTTATCTCTAAGTTGATCACACCTGACGCCATCCTATTTCATGGTAAATAAAAATCAGATTTTGCCACACCATTGATGTTCCTCCCACTTAATACCAGCCTCCTAACTCACCCCAATTAAACATGAGCTCTGGCTGCCCTTTATGAAACATCACCTCCCTCATGACAAATGAAACATTACTATTAAAGCTAAAGATTGAATTAACACAGTCTCTCTCTCTCTCTCTCTCTCTCTCTCTCTCTCTCTCTCTCTCTCTCTCTCTCTCTCTCTCTCTCTCTCTCTCCCTCTCCCTCTCTCTCTCTCGCTGTTCTTCAGTCGGCAATAACCTCTGCTCCAATTAGCAGCAGAGCTGAATCTCCAGACTGATTTGGTTCAGGC
The DNA here is from genome assembly GCF_027409825.1 of Scomber japonicus. NCBI lineage: Eukaryota > Metazoa > Chordata > Actinopteri > Scombriformes > Scombridae > Scomber > Scomber japonicus. The sequence continues at coordinate 7,237,240 of NC_070578.1, forward strand.
CAATTTGTCTGTATTATTACCTGGGTGACATAAGCTCTGCTGCCTTCAAATATTTGTGGGCTTTATTCCCTAAAAAAACTATTTTAGGCTCAGCAACACAGCAAGCTGTTCTTGTGTCTTATTGTGACCTCAGTTGTAGTCAAGCTGTTCTGTCACCTTGACAGAAATGATGAGGAAGTGCCTTATCTACATGGCACAACACAAGTAAAGAGCAGTTACTAAAGTGATTATGAAAGTTATTTAAAAAAAAATGTTTTAAAGTTTTAAGACATTAAAGGTTGTAATGACTTTATTTTATGATTTGTAACACCTTTAGAGAATGTGAGGAGAAAATGTTTATACCAAAAAAGAGTGTTTTCTCAGCTTTGATGTAGCGTAAAACATATGTCAAAAAGTCAGAATGAGTGCTTGATTTTGTAGAGTAGTACAGATGACTAATATTATTCATATTAATGACTAATATTATATAGATAGATAGATAGATAGATAGATAGATAGATAGATAGATAGATAGATAGATAGATAGATAGATAGATAGATAGATAGATGTGTTTGTGTCATATCATTATGTTGCCATCTTGTCCATGAGTCTAATTATGTGTAAATAAAGGTCATATAATTTATGAAAAAAACTATGTATAACAACTTACTGAAGATCAGACTTATCTTTTTAATTTAGTTTTGCAACCATGAAACCCTTTATAACAATGTTGTATTTTAACAGTGAATTCTTCTCCTTTGATTCAACCAAAATGCAAAATCTTATCCATTTTTCTGCTGAAGAGACTCACAGTTGTAAGGAGACAGTCCACAACCTGGTCTGAATATGGCCTCCATATTTCCTCTGATTTTGAACTTGCAACACATAATCACACAGTCTTATTAGAGCACTCATTCAAAATTGTCATGCGGCCTGCACAACATAAAAGCCGGGGCCCCTGACATGCCCACCTATTGCTCTGTCCCCAGGTTTCACAGGACCTTGAAATATCAAATGCATATTTCACATTTCTGCACTACGGCCAGCTAAACGCACTCCATCTGAAGCTGTTATTGCTAATACTAAATCACAGATGGCCATACAGACAAATTACCTCGACCATTATGGGAGCCCGGACCGGTTGGAAGAAATAGTTAAGTCATTTTCATGCTTGACAAACAGGCTGAACTCTGGAATATGTAGTCACGCACATACACACACCTCTGGTTAAGAAGTCACTGCAGAGGTGCTGAGGTTTTTGTTTTTTTCATCCCCCTGGAGCCTAATGGAGTGTTTACTACTATGTTTACTAGTCTTAAACATGTCATAAACAACGCTAATAGGGTCAGCTCTGCATGTCTGGGGTCACTGCCAACATCGGTGAGAGCAAGTGAGGAGAATCACAGCTTGGCGTGATAAAATCTCCACCACCTCAGAGCTTATGCACTTAGCCGCCTTCAGTTTAAGATATGTACATATCGTATATCACATATTATATAAAGTGTGAAGTAGAGTATTGACTGTATGTCACCTGATAAATGTCAGATATTGGCATTTACAAGGACAATTACGACAATAGAGGCAACGGGTTGTTTCTTAGAATTTTCACACTGCACTACCATTCGAGGTCAAGGTTCAGGTTGCCATTGGATACAAAGACTGTACTAAAGGCATTCGATATCCAAAGATTTTAATAATTATCCAAACTCTTTAAGGATTATCTGCGTCTCATATTAGAGGAAGGACGAGTTGGTGAGGTATCACACCTGCTTTCCTTGCGCTGTCATCAGCTGTGCGTGCGCGTACGTGCACTTGCGTTTTCCTCCAGCTTGTGCGGTTTTTGTCTAGACATGAATGTGAGTGGCCAGTGTGTGCGTCAGCGTGCCTGACTCATTAGGACACATTCACAGTGATTTCATTGGGGCTGACGCCAACGTCTCCGTCTCATCCCCAATGAGAAGGGACGCGATGACAGCGCGCGCTCACGAGAGAGGGATAGCTCCTCTGAAAGACGGGGGGAGAAAAATAGTCCAAGCTGATGAAACAAGATTTTGTGTGTGTGTGTGTGTGTGTATGAGTGTGTGTGTTTCTTTTTTCATCTCTAGATAACAGAATTGCAGTGTGACAAACTCAAAACCCCTCGCTTTCCGCCCAAGGCCACGTTAATTGCATTAATTTGCTCTGACAATTGCACAACAGGAAAAGAAAAGACAAGGGAGTGGGAGTGTGCTCGGGTTTGACTGCGCGCGTGTGTGTGTGTTTGTTACAGAACTGTTCTTGTCATTTTTCAGCAACGATTAAATTAGCAACTAGAGTTCTGTCTGGCTATAATCAATCATTACTCTCACTCCCATGCCACCCAGTATCACCAAAACCATATTTCCTCCACTTGAGGACAAAACGTTTCTTGATTGTGTGGCACACTTGTCTATAAATATATCAGACAGACTGGTCGCTCCCTGCAGTATTGAGTTTGAGGGGGATTTTTTTTCTTTCTTGCAACATGATTGTGTGTGTGCGTGGGTGTCTGTATGAACCCCTCTGTAAATGTGTTTGTTTGGAGTGTGTCCAGGGTTCTTTAACAAGTAAACATCTCTTTCTGCCTTTCCACAGACAGATCAGGGGCCTGAATACAGCGAGGCTTCAGAGCATTCTGTATTTGTTAAAAGCATTAACTGCTATAAATACAAAGTAATCAATAGTTGCAAATATTAGAAAGCACTACAGAATATTCATACTGTGCTAATGTTGTCTAAAATCCTAATAGAAGAATCATACAAAAAAAAAATCATGCAACACTCTCTACCTTTACATGTTCAATTTGGAAAAGGAAAACTCCACAAAATAACCCTTTAATCCTCAGGAATGAGAATCTTTGATCTTTGGATGGATATGCAATAGGTGCGGTATATAGGTAGCAGAGAAAGAGAACAACATTAGGCCTAGCCCTAGCTAGATAAAAAGTGAAGAATAATATAAAGCATGTAATTACTTTCTATCCATTCTATTCCACTGTTCCATGTATCCATTTGTTTTAACAACTTACAGTATCATTATCAATTATTTTAATCACTTCTGAAGGAGTGATCTGCCAAATTTCAGGCATAATATGAGAATTCACACTTGGCAAAAGTGCAGTTTCAGCACAGAAAAAGAAAGAAAAACCTGAAACATGACAACAAAACTCAGTCAAGCAATTCAAAATGAAGACAATAAGACAAAGGTTTGCCGCACATCAAATTCTCATCTTGAAACATACAACTTGATATTTACTAATGGTTAAGTTTAGGAAATTATTGTAGTTTTGATTACAGCAAACATTCAAATAATGTTTTGGTTATATACTGAAATGCATATTTTGCGACTTTCCAGATATGTTCATTAAACTGTTTAATCATTATTTTTTTACTCAAAACATATTTGTTGTCAATGCTAGTATATAAACATTAGTTTTGATGACATGCTTTTGCAATTCCAAACAGTGTGTTAAATCAATTACATTACTTTGCTACTTACTCAACAGAAAAAGTAATTAGTTATATTACTCATTATTTTTGTTAGTGTCCAGTTCCGTCAAATGTGCTAGCTTAACGTTAGCTAACTGCATTAAGTCCCATCTTCTCAGTGAAGCTGCTTTGTTCTCACAGCCTCTAACTCTGAACTAAATCAGCGGACTCCTAAATGTAACGTTAGCAAGCCAGCTAAGAATTCACAACAAATATGACAACTTAGAAACTGCCTGGAGCCACATTTCTTTTCTTTTTGTGGTGGCTAAACATGTCCCTACACCTCTAGTCCCCGCACTAAGCTAGCATGTATCGCACCAAGCTGATATCAATCCTCCATCAAACAATAACTCCCCAACTGTCAAAATAGCAGAGCATTACTGGGATTAATGACTTTAATGTAATGACTGAAAATGTTCATGAAAAAAATCATCAAATACAGTAAAATATATATATATATAGCAAGAAAGGTGCAATGTACATTCACCCAAAAAAGTTTTTAAAAAAAGGTTGATACATAAGCTAGCAGCATATCCTTTTCACATTTATGAAAATAAGTCTGTTGTTGATGTGATTTTGAGTACTTGGGTCCCATTCTGGGTATTCCAAGTCAGATTTGTTTTACAATTCAAACTAATCTTTATGGGACTTGCTTTATCATACTTGTAATGTGTTTTTTTTCTTTTTTTTCTTCTTCACGTGAATATAACACAAATCATTTGGTGCAACTAGTGTGTCCCAGCCAGCAGCGTGGCGCTCCTTTCTCCTGAACCTGCACATAATGTCGCGTCAGAGCCCGTATCAACTTGATCGTTGTGTTCAGGGTCATTGCTGGTGGTGATAGTCAGACAGGGGCCATTGCTCGCTGTGGTGCTGTGGTGCTGTGGTGATTTGTAAGCCGATTTGTTCCTTTATTTCCCCTGGCCATACACATGCAGTCACAGGGCCTTTATACTCACAAACACACACACACACACACATACACACACACACATAAATAGCACGCAAAAACACACAAAGGCCCTCCCAGAGGACAATCTGTTCTGAATCGCATTACAGCCATTTCCCATTCTGTAGGTGGGGACTGGCCCCAGCAGAAATCAAATATTTATCATGTTGTATTAACCCCCACTGCTGCCCTACACTCACACACAAACACACACCGTTGGTCCTTACACTGCGTCTACACACTGAATTCATTATCCTATTAGGCCATAGCTCAGGCACTGCGACTGGTGAGCGTGCAAACAGATGCACGTTCATGAGAATGTGTGTGTGTGTGTCAGCACGGACGTGTACACACACATACTCACACACTGAAATTCTCATATTGCCAGTAGCCTGCTGTTGTTGGGTCATTTAGTTTTAATGCAGTATATGTTATAAATAATATAAATCACATCTAGTTTTTCCACTGGGTCGACATTACTGTCTCTTTACTGAAAGAGTGATTATTTTACTTCTTGACTGTCATGAAGACTTAAAGAAATACGCCACGATTCTAAGATATCAGCATGTTTGTCACACATTAATCAATGATATTATAGGCACCACTTACTGATCACTAATAATATCCAATCTATTTCAGGTAGTTTTTAAGGTGCTGTGTTTTGATAATCATACTTTTTTTGTTTAGTTCTGATCTTGTGGCATATTTTGATTGATCAGTTTTGTGTTATTAGTCTGTAACTCACTATATTTTAATGTCGGGCAGGTTTTTCTGGTTAAAGAAAGCTTAAATTAAAAACTGTTAATTTGGTACTCTACAAAGGAAGACAAAGACTCACACACATCCATAATTGCCAAGAATGACACATTTAGATCCAAATAATTTTTTTTATTGCTGTCCTCATAAATCATGTAAATCAAACAAATAAGTAAAGAAATAAGGTTACATATCTCTTTCTCATAATGATTTGATGTTATTAGCCACAATATTAAAAAGTGTGGTTATTTTTATATGACTCATTGACTACTGACTTTATAAAACAAATCAATAACTCTCAACTGATTCCAATAAATCTAAATCTCTCCTCTAGTTAGAATTGGTATGATTGAGATTGACAGAGCACTTCAAATTCTGTTAACTTGACATGTAGTGACAATTAATGAGTACAAATTCATACGCTTTTGTGTTTTTCAAGGAAAAACTTAAATGTAACCTCAGTGAAAAGACTTGGTGGAGCTCATTTTTTCATTACTGTAACTTTGGTTTTGGGTTCACCTAAGCATATAGTATATTATATTTAGAAATGCCAAAGATCTGTCTTAGGACTGAACACGTTTTTCTTCCTGCCCTTATATTCCTTAACAAAAGGAAAAACACTAATGGCTACGGCTACTACTGGTCATACATTAAAGTACATTAATAATTAAGGTAAAGTGTTAACCGTCTAGATGCAGGCATAGTGTTTGCAAACAAGTGTGTGTGTGTAATTTTAATAAATTATGATCAAATACCTCTTCAAACTTGTAAAGAATAGCAATTATTATTTCATAGATGCAAACACTTGAAGGACTGAAAAACAGTCCCTGTAGTATTTGCTGCCTCTAGGAAATAATTGTATGCTTGCACCCTAAAGTCTGGCAATGACAAAAGCTCTTCTTCTACCAACCATGCTTCTATGTGTTACCACACAGCTACAAACTCACTTAACATTTTGTGACAAACTTTAGCTTTAAGCCGTGCAGGTAGTGACTGACTGATACATAGGCCTGTCACAATAATTACATCATCAACTTATGGTACAATAACATAATTATCAACATCATGTCTATATATGAACTTATCGTATGATACATGGACATGATCATTTTTTACCTCGATATTGCCACACTTCACATTATCAGATAAGAGGCTATTCATGTCATATTGGCTAAGCAAGTAGTGTCCTTCATTCCTCACTGTGTACATCATGAGTGGAGACTGCAGAAGTGAGCAGCGCCACCTATATGGAATTATAGGTAAATAACTTTGTCCCAGCCCATTGTGTTTTTACAGAATACACCCCCTGCCCCCTTGCATTATTATACTATTATATTATCATTATATCAGTGGTAGAAAATGATCTTCAAATGACAATAATATTGTTTATTGCGTTTATTACTGAGACGATATATCGTCCAACAAAGGTAGTTATCATGAAAGGCCTACTAATACATGTTTTTCCATTTGAGTTTAATTTAGCTGTACATGCCCGCTGCAGTTCTAGTACAAACCCGTACCTGAATCCACTCTGCTGGTAATACTGATACCAGCTATTGTACATACTCGCCATCATCAATGCGAAGAAAACCATGACACCTCTTGGAGATTTCAGGGCTTGCCAGATTTATTCATGTACCAGAGTCAAAGGGACTACTTAGCTTGTTACCCTGTTAACCTGTGGATACTCTTCCTGCCACCTGCTGTAGTGTGGTATTTAGTATCAACACAATTATCAGTTAGTAAAACATTCGCTAATTTTAGAACTTAAGTCCTGAAAAATGCACCGCCCTAAAACTTGAAAACTGAAAATATTTGAAAAGTTTGATCTATTTACAGATCCAGACTCAGGAAGCAGGATTGACATTGCATTTTCCATCATGCTTTGTTACTTGTTTTAAATGCAAGAGGGCTGCTTTATTATCTAACCAGAGCCAACAATCCACCAGAGACACATGGATGATTTCAGTGTTTAAGTGATAAGTTCAGCAAAGGGTCCATCTCCCCAAAACACTTACTCTGTATTCATTTAGCTTTTGAAGCAACAATAGAAAGTTTGTCCAGTTTGGCTGTTGAATACATCTGAATGTCTATTGGATTTCTGTGAAGCGGACATTTATCTTCCTCTGAGAGCTCCTGTTGCGACTGGAGAGAGAGAGAGAGAGAGAGAGAGAGAGAGAGAGAGAGAGAACGACAAGATATGAGAACTCAAGTTGTGCACACGCAAACACACACTGCTGTACTCTTTTTTCATGCTCTTCTGTTCTTCCCATACAACTTTTACTGTCATTTTATACTGAAATTTATTTTGCATCCTTAGGCAGTACTGTTCAAGAGATTTACACACATGTTGAATATACAGTTACAAATATGACCATTTTTATAGAATAATAGATATATAGAATATAATACATAACACATCAGTCATGACAATCATACATCACATTATACCCCCTGATTTCAGATCTCAGTTAAAAGCACACTGATTTTGCAACAGGACAGATTGACATTTAAACACATTCTTGAGCCTGTTGTGTTTAAATCCCCTGTTAAAGGGCAGAAGTTGGTACTACATTTAAAACATGAGGAGTTAGAAGAGATACTGAGCATGCTCAAGTCTGAGCTTGAAAGGAGAGTGCCACAGGTGGGCCAATAATCTTCACACAAGTTTGGATTTGATTATATAGTTTAGTTTTAATTTCACAGGTCAGCTGCTGAGCCAGGCTGCACTGCAGTACAGCATGACACTATGAATAACTGATTTAAAAAACAGAAAAATAGTCTGGCTTCTGGCTCAAAAAGATCTGAGTCTGGTAAAGCATTTGAAAACATGAACGCTGCTTGAGTCAGGGTCATGGGCTTTTGAGGGCTTTCGAGTTGATACACTAAAAGATGTACTTAGCTTCATCCACAGTAATGCCAATCCAGTATAATATCCAATAATAATAATAATAACTGTATTTGTATAGCACCTTTCATACATAAAATGCAGCTCATAGTGCTTTAAAACACAAGAAATTGCTTTACATCAAAAAATGACTGAAAAATGATGAAATGTACATGTACATAAAATGGAAAATAAAACATAAGATAAAATAAAGTGAAGATACAATATAAAGAATGTGTGCTTCTGTGGTGGTAATATGAGACCTAATCAGCAAAAACGTAAAAGTATTTCACCTTTGTGTACACAATCTGTAAATTAGTGTCTACGTTCTGAAGCCATAAGCAAACAGAACCTCCCCTTTCTCACAAATGGGTGTCATGTAGATCTGCATATTTCTTTGAGTTGTCAACAGAGTCAAAAACAAGAGAAGAAGCAATTTTAGATCATTTGGAAAGTTCATTGCCCATCACAGTAAGTTTATTTGAAGATGACATTCCTGTCATCCTCTTCCTGTCTCGACCATAATGGCAGTCTGTGTTTATACAGAAGCATAGCGCCCCCTCTCCAATCCCACCCCCCACCTCCCTTGCATTATTATGCTATTATAGTATATGGTATATAATGATCTTCAAATGATCTTCAAATGACGATAATATTGTTTATTTTGCGATTATTTCTGAGACAATATATCGTCCAACAAAAGTAAAAAAAAAAAAAAAAAACTAGTTATCATGACAGGCCTAATTGTACGCAAAAATGAATATGGTCACTGGTTACAGTGTTGGTTTTATCTAAGGAAATATTATGAAATATTCCCCGATCAGTCCAATCGAAGCATGCTTTGAGCCCTTCCCTGCTGTCAGAGGATCATATCCTGACACACTGGAAGTGAAGCAATTTCTGATTTCACCTCACCGTCTCTTTCAGCATCAGTGGTGCATACATGACCCCAGCCACATGTTGTTATAATCAATATGCTGGTTGTTATGGTGATCAAACTGCATCTCTTTTTTTCTCTTTTTTCTTTTCCCCCCTGTAGCAGGTCAAGACTAATGCACCTTGTCACTGCATGTGATGATAAAGTGTCTTATTACCCAACAAGCAGGAATTTTAAGATTACCATGAATATCTTAAGGGATCAATCTGACTCTGTACAGTCGTTGGTGCTTTTGACCTAGTTGGGATAGTTCGTCTGTGTGTGTGTGTGTGTGTGTGTGTGTGTGTGTGTGTGTGTGTGTGTGTAGTGAGCATACTATTCTATATGAGGCCAAGAGAATGTGTGCTTGCATTGTTCTGCGAATGAAACAAATCAAATCAAACAGTTTTGTGTATCTCTGCATGTTTGTATGATTGTGTGTATGTGTGTGTGTGTGTGTTTCTGTAGTTGGGGAAGTTTCCTCCTCTTTGTCCTAAACTCTCCATACTGGAGGGTAAAAAGGCAATTAGAAGCAGTGAAAAACAACAGCCGCGTCTCCCGCCAACATCCATCTCGGTCCCGCTGCCACAAAAGCCAACTGGTCGGGCCGTCCACCCCTGTTAGCTCCGAGGTGTTAAGGACAGATTTATCGATGTAAATATTTTGACTCCTTGACTTTGGAGATAACTCGGGCTTTACGAGGCAATATTTCCACCCCGTTCTTTTTCTACATTAGGTGAATATTGCACTTAAAACTCCACCATTTAATTATTTGCACCGGCTCAATAAACATGACTTTATAGTGTCCATAAATCAACCAAACAAAAACACACTTCACACTGTTAATCTCACATATTCCACCATAAAGCACCGTCTATAAAAAAAGATGTGTTTTACACGAAATGTGTGTCGCTGAATACCTTAAGTAAATGTAATAAATGTGGCAAGCATGGTGTATAAATCTCAGATGCTGCATGTTGTTAATTTGATACATTAGGCAATCATTTGTTATAAATAATTGTTTATTAGCCGGACCATCCTGTACTAAGGCCTAATGATATGTACTTAGCAAGTTTTAAGGGAGGTTCCAATCACCGCACAACTTTCTAGCAGCAGGGACGATTATTAAAAGGAGCGATAAAATTGTTGCCGTTTAACTATTTGTATAATTCAGCACCACTAATCATTAAAAAGGAGGGAATTTAAATTTCAAATTGCTCCTTTTAAACACGGACTTTAAAGCAATGCTGCAGGATTATTCGGATGTTTAAAATTCAAATATATACCTTCAGATTTTAACAGATCAGCATGGTGACCTGAAATTCCCAGTTTTTGCCCCTTTTAAAAAAAATGTATAATATTTGAGCAGAGTTCCACTGTTTGCAGAGCCTGTTTTGGTTGTAATGAAATGGAAAACAAATGGAATCTGCCAACCATGATGTTTGCAAAAGTGAACAAGTAGCCCACCTACGGCCCAGCCTCCACTATCTATTCACTTATTTATTAATTTGCTTCATTTTATTCACCCACTCTCGTGATCAATAAGTAATTAATTTTCCTGGCTGAGGGAAAACAGGCCCTATAATGTCGCTAATGTCGCTCCAGCCTCTTGACTTTTTTTTCTATTTGAAAACTTCCTTGATTTCCCTGAGAAGGGAATGAGTGTTTCTTTCTATCACTATCACTGTTTCTTACTATCTGTGCTTCCCCACTATCACATCTCATGATCATATTGCATCCAAAGATTTTTTGGATCCATATGCTTTTTTTTTACTTCTTTCTGGGTGAAATACTATGTGTAGGTAGTATAGTGCAGTACCTGTATTGTGCTCAGGTATGTAATTAACAGTTTACCCACCTTCTTAGGTTAATTTAGTACATAGTCAATATTGAAATAATTTATAATACAATAATTAAGAAATAATACATCTGTAAAGCTCCGATAAACATTTTAATAGTTTTTTTAATGACAGTAATTTCATAAAACAGCTGAGCTGCATAGTTTTTAGCAAATGTTACAATATAAAATGGGAGTAAATAGTACATTTGGGATCTATTTTCAACTGTGGATTCATATGTTTGGTGCACTACAGCAGCCGTGGTAATAAAGATACAACAGTGTGGTTCAATGATGTATATTTAATAGTTTTTGGACCACAATTAAATGGACATATGAATAAGAGATCAGGCTTTAGATAAACAGACAATACTTGTAGTAGTAGTAGTAGTATATCAATTCATAGTCAGTTTACATCATGGGTGTTAAACTCATTTTAGTTCAAGGGCCACAAACAGTCTACTTTGATCTCAAATGGGCCAGACCAGTAAAACCATTGCATAATAATGTACAAAAAAATATAATGTATATGTATATGTATAAATAGCACATTTTCAACAATATTATGTCTCAGTTTTTTACAGATAATTTTGCACAGAAGCTGCTGATTGACAACATTTTGCACTACTTTCAATATATGAATGTTTTAAATATGACCACAATATGTATTCATTATTTTTTCAGAGAATCGTATTCTGGTCAGGGTGGGAAAAAACCCTCTAAAGCAGCAGAAAAATTTACTTTGCAGAGTTATCCAGTGGGCCAGATTTGGACCCCATGAAGGGCCGGTTCAGGCCTGCGGGCTATATGTTTAACACCCCTGGTTTAGCTGTTTTCAAGGACTTTGTTACAGAATATCTTTGTTTAGTTATTCTCTCTCAGCACCTAGAAAACATTTCTGAATTCACATAGTAACACCACCACTCATGGTAAAAACAGCTTGGCATACACGCTGGCACTTCTTCCAGCAATCACCTCCACTGCTGCAACCCCACACAGCCCGCTCTCCTCCAATTCCTCCGTAATAACATGATTCATACATTTGATATGGCCTAGATAGATCATGAAGACACATTATTTCCCATTCCTCAAGTGAAAGCATTATTATGCCATGTCGTTGTTGTTCTTAGCGCTGGTGTGTTGTTGTAGTGGTCACACTATTTTTCTTTTCCAGGTGAACCGTGGCTGCGAGATTGGCCGGGGCAACAGAAAGAGAAATCACACTGGAGAGGAAGGGAAATCGGATCAGCGAGCACAATAAAGCAGCAACTCCAAAGAAAATGACCTGGGAAGCAAGCCACATGCCCACCTCTCACTGTGTGTGTGTATGTGTGTGTGTGTGTGTGTGTGTGTGTGTGTGTGTGTGTGTGTGTGTGTGTGTGTGAGTGTGTTAGTGGAATATATTTTTAGGGGAAGAAGGACTGCGATACATATAACTACAGGCTGTCGTTTTGTTTGCGCACTCCCGTGGCAAAATGGAGGACATACATCGTCTCTTATTGCCTAAAAGAAGGAAAGAAGGAAAGAGAAAGGGGGGAAAAAAAGGGGGGCGGGGGGGGTGGGCCACAATGCAATTCCAGTTGCCCTTGGGTGTGGCGTGGCGTTGGTCACTCAGGGAGTGTGCTGGGGGAGTCACATGGTTCAGATGGATCACATCAATTTTCCACAAAAACAATATGGGCCTCCCCACCTCCCTTTCATATATTCTTCCTCTGTTCTACCTCTTTCTCTACCTTCTCTAAGCTTTCAGTCCATCATCACACAACACAAGAGAGGAACCAAATCCACTGCCTGACCTCTCTCTTCATCCCCCCTTTATTCACCTTCTCCCTGAGCTACTCTCTCACATCCACTCTGCACATTTTACTTCCAACATTTCCCATTTTCTTTACTTCCCTTCTTATTCTCCCCCTCCTTCACCCTGTATCTCCCTCCCAACAATATGTAGATTTTAAAGGAATAATGCAATATATTCTCCATCCCTTTGTCTATTTTTTGTTTTGTTTTTACCGCTATTTTCTCTGTTCTTGCAGTTTAATATCACTTCATTTCAAATGTGTTGCAATGGTATGTTAAAGAAAGAAAGCTATTCTACTGTATTAAATTCAGGGTTAATATTGTAAACAGATAATTGATGTTAATTTTAAATAATCTTTAAATATTAGTGTTATTAGAAATAATGTGAAAAACACTCAATAACAATTTCATTCAATTCAAATTTTCTTCTATCAGTCTGTCTTTTGTCTCCCTCTCGCTCTGCTGTGCATCTCCCACTGACCAGCAGGTCACTACTGCCACCTTGTGGTGATTTATTAAATGGCACAAGAAGTACACTAAACTGTAGCAGATGAAGACGCTGTGAAGGGGAGGAAATTTGTTCCATTGGACAATAACAATGATGTAATTTTGTGTGGACATGATGAGAGTTTCATTTAAATAATTCAGACTGAGTGTGTTCAAAAAAATATTTATTATACATTCACAGTAAGTCTGACAGCTGCATTTCCTGCTAGTTTATTTTGATTATAGGGTCAAACAGTATCTAAATATTTTCATCCAGTGAATGAGCCAAACATCCAAAACCAATTTTCATTGGTAAATTGTGCCTTCTGTATAATGGTTTAGTGAAATGTAAGAAAAGAACCAGTATTGTATGAATTGTGGAGAGTGTTTGGAGTTGTGGTCACTACATCTCTGCATTTATCTTCAGTCGTAGCAATACACCTGAACAATAGGAGAAAACTAAGTTATGGCACATTTACAAACTCTGCTCAGTTTCTTTAAAGCACAATTTTACATTTGAGCACCTCTCTACCAGCTTCTTCCTATCCATGATGTAGGCATACTGTGCATGAATACATTTTCTGCCAAAGTTGAAGCAGTTTAGGTTATTTCAGGGTTTTAAAATCACACTTGTGGTTTAAAGTAGGTATAGGTTTCAGTAGAAAAAGCATGATGTCATGTCCATGGTGGCCTTCATGCATTCTGAAGGCCTTCATGGACATGACATCTTTAGACTATATTTGTAATTTTCTCCAATTTTTTCCTTAATCTATTCTGATACCAACAAGTTCTAAGGTCTTAATTCCAACAAAATTTAGCGGCCATCTAAACAGACAGAAGAAATGAGGATGGTGACTGTATGTATTCATCTTTGACATCGCAGTCTCAAAAGACCATCGATTTCTTGCGTTTGGGAGTGAGGTTTTTGTGCAGCATGTACTGTGGCTGTGAGGTCCAACCCATGAGAGGCAGACTTGGCCGCAGATGTTCCATTTTTAGACCAGCCCAGTGATGTTGTTGATGTGATGGTGTCCTGTTATTGTTGCATCCGCTTGGTTCTGTGTGCTTCTTGGTGTTGAGCCAAGGTGGTTTTGTATGTCAGCAGCCCACAGAGGAGCGCCTGCTGCCATTGAAGACAGTCCTAAGTAGTATCTTCCCCGGTTGCAGGGTGGATGTTAAAGGGCTCGAGGTCTTGTTTATAGTCATCCTTATAGCATATCAATAGGCAACCAGTTTGCCTCTTGCCAAATGACAGTTCCACATAGAGAATGTCCTTGAGTACATGTACATATTCACTATGCAATAATACAACACTGGGGCAGTGATGAGAATAAAACCAATTATTGAAATAGTGTTTATCCTTTACTGAATTAAAGGGGAACTCAATTTTACACATGAAGGTCAGGTTATGCATTAGACTGTGAAACAGTTGTAGGCATATGTCTTCTGTGGCTCTGGGGGCTTTTCAAAGTCTGGGAAAATAATCCTAATGATGTCATGTATGGAGACTACTAATTTTTAACAGGACTGCCAAACGGGGTTTAAAAAACATGCATAGGTATTTACCAGGCTTTAGATGCTATCAAGTTGCATGACAAATTAGCATTTTGTTTTGTTTTTTGGAGCTTTATCCATGCAGGGGACCATATGTCAGGATATCTCCAATTTTATCGGAGTACACACTATATCTACCCAGAAATGCATATTTAATTCACTGACTTACTAACAGTTTAAAACATTCTCAAGGATGTCCATTCCAACCAAATTTCTGTCTATGTCAGAGCAACACTAAAATCTATGAATAGAAATATGTGTCCTTTTTCTAAATAATGTATAATTTGAGCATGACAGTTGATTCTCTACCTGCAAACAATGGTGTTTGCTCAGTTTTCATGAGATGACCTAGGTTTGGAACTGAACTGAATAGTTTGTTGTATTCATACACAAATCGGCTGAAAGCTGCAGAAAAAGCAAAAAAGTAAGTGGACCTCGAGTAAAGTTGTTTTTAATTATCTTAATCAAACTCGTTTTGCTTATTTTAGGGCCACCTTCCAGCCACTAGTCCAATGCAAAACACTCAACTAAACACAAGTGAACGGAAACTTCAAAACAAATGGGACATAAATTGGCCCACACTTTTGCACATTTCCCTTTTTCATTCTCCACATGGTGTCCTTTTTTCCCCTCTCATTCACATTCAGTCAATCCCCACTCAGCCCTCCAGTTGGAAAAAAAACAAACCCTGAATAATAGCTTAAACTGAAGTATTACTTTAATACTTCAATAGAAATAACCTGGTTCCAACATTTTGAAAGGAGCAGGCTCAGTTGCCTGAGGCTACACTGTAATGTGTAAGTGGAAGTATATGGGCTGTCACTTCAGATTAGAGAACAGCCTCAGTGTGCCTTTGACGGAGAGGCAACAAGGGTAATAGGAGGTGGAAGGGATTACAGTTCATAAAAATCACATGTGAATGGAGATAGCCAACAATGAATGATGTCTTTTTCAGCACAGGCTTGTTTTACACCAATTTGGCTTGAATTGTGTGTGTGTGTGTGTGTGTGTGTGTGTGTGTGTGTGTGTGTGTGTGTGTGTGTGTGTGTCCACATCTACCTGTTCCAAACTAAATTCCTCAGTGAGACCCTTAAGGGTTTAATCTAATCAAAAATGTATAACTCTAAACACCCAAAGTGAAATTACTGCAGTTGAAGTTTAATATTTATCTGGGGTGTGTGCAATTTTGAGATTTTGAGTATCAAATATTTACCAGAACACAACAGCAGAAGTGTATCTATGAGGAGGTACCCTTACTGGTATAAAGGTGTCTTTAAAGAATGCCTAAATGTGGTATACTTTAAAAACTTCAGAAAATAGCGGTTACCTTGCCTCTTGCCCATAGGCTGCAGAAAATCTTCAACAAATAACATACCCTCATCAGTGTCTTAATGGTCTCCCCTCTATCCGTACCTTTCTGTGTGAACATTTTAATGTTTATTCCTATTTCATAGAATTCCTCAGCAACCCAGATCAGCTGAAAAAATGTCAGTTTATGAATGCATTGGTCGTGACCACACTGCAACATGAAAATGTTTCTTTAGAATCTTAAGTAGTAAATGTCTTCAGTTCGTCAGGGACAAAACAATTTGGATTTTCTTCCAGTCCACATGAATTCAAACTGAAACATATCCATGAATTGAAAGTTGCATGGCATTGACAGTTGCATGTCATTGAATCTTATCCATAGTCTAGTTCTTAAAAGAGAAATATTGGTAAAAGAACTTAACCAACCACTGAGATTCAGAGCAAATTTCCTCATTCACAGAACTAGACAAAATCATTACCTCCACAGTGCACTGCCAACTAGCATATAACAAGCAACTAGCAAATATAACTTCAAATCCCCCATGGGTGAGTTGTGCACTAACCCAGTGGTGCTGTTCTGAAACCTCTACAGCTAATCAACCAGGTCTAGAAGGTCTACTGCCAGAGCTCTACTTGTCTTTTTGGCCCCAGTTGGAGCCCTCTTGAATCTTGAAATGAATCATATTGCTATATTTTTCTGTGATAACTTTAATAACAATACAACAATAGTAGCTTCTTGAATGGAAACAAGTATGCCCTCTTTGGTACATGAGGACCAAAAGGGCTTTCAAAAATGGTCTCACCTCAGATAATATACATCACTTTCTCAGTGTTATGGAAACATCAGATTCTGTGATTTTGTCTCCAGTTGTGGAGAACACCCCTGAATGACTCTACCAGACATTCAGCTACTAAACATCCCAGTGGTTCAGAGCCATAAATATGCGGGGGTCTCTATTCACCCCTCTGGCTCCATCCAGTGGTTTTGGAAGAAAACTACATTGAAATCACTAATTTTATGTAGGGGAAAAAAAGAAACACACTTTCAACACTTTCACCCCAGTCTGACTCCTGAACTTCCAGTGGTACTATTAGTCATTTGCGCTGTATCCTCTTTCTAAATGGTTGGATCCCACTGTCTCTGTATACTGGTGCCCTACAGAGCAAAACATTCATCTCCCTCAAAGAGTACAAGAGATAATCTATTTCAACATTTCTCTTAAACACTCTAAAACAAAATTTGGCTCTATCATCATTGAATTGATTTCTGCTTGGCAACCTATACACAAATGTAGCAAAATTACACCCAAGTGGTACCTTCATTCTCCCATATTCCATAACTATGGTCTCCAGCTGGGAGGACGCCCAATATCATTCCCCCAGTGGAGTAATAATGGTGTACGCACTCTTTATTATATTTTTGGCATGGTCAGTCTCCACTCATTCCAAGACATTTAAAGGCAGTTTAATTCAACTAGATTTCAGTGTTTTTTTTGTTTGTTTTTTTCTATCTACAACTGCTCCTACCTTGGGACAGACCATTAGATACTCATCCATTTCAAACGGCATTGGACCCAGTGGTCTAGTCTCTACCATTCATGCTATCCTGGTGAAGGCATCTTCTAAACCTCTTTCCATTATCAGTGTGTGGAAGTGCGGCCTGTCATCTATTGCCAGCAATGTTAATTGGCAACTTATTTCGCAAAATATTTCGCTGTCCTCCAAAAACCCGAACCACCAAGTTATTTACTTTAATTTTATTGATCGAACATACTACACTCTTCACACATTACATAAAATGAAAGCCTTCCTATCTACAATAACGGCTGTTTATTCTTCACATGGTATGGAAATGCCCAAGTGTTGCAGACTTCTGGAAGAAGGTTTGTGACATGTTGTTCACCATATTGTCCAAACCAATCCTCACCATTTGTTATCTTACTCATTGATAGATAACTTAAATCTTTCTATCAGACAGATGCCTGTGGTTGGCCAGCCTCACAGTTGAGAAAAGACTCACAGCCTGCAGACGGAAGCCTCTCCACTCTCTTTCTGTACAGAAGTAGACTTTTTTGACAGCCAACATGGAACACTAGGCGGCTGAAATGCATCATGCTAAATCTGACAATGTTACATCCTGGAATCATATCATTAATACTCACAAGTCTTTTTTATAAACTTATTCTGTTCATCCATGGGATCGTCAGGGTTGGATTGGGAGGTAGGCAAGAATGAGAGGCATAGGGGGGTAGAGGGATAGTGGGAACTAGGGAGGGGGGAGTAAGATATGGTTTTGATATGGCTAGTACTTTGTTTTCCAGCCTCTGTTTAAACTCTCCTTGCCCCCCACCTCACTCCCACTGTATCATGTTTATTTATTCTCTGTTTGTACTGACCCCTGGGACTCCGTCTTTCTTTCCCATTTCTTTTTTTTGATGTTGCTGTTGTCTGTTCTGTTATATATCTTGGGACTTGTGTAATGCAATATGAAAATGTATACTTAACTTCTTTTCTCTGTGAACTCTGAGTTCATAACTAGATCCATGTATCTTTACTCTGAATTTCAATACAAAAAAAACTGATCACAAAAAATAGTAAATCCCTTCTTGGGTGGATTTATGAGGAAAACCCACAACTATGCCAACCTCAACATATGAAAGTTTAACCTCAGTGTTACAACATGAGACAGCTGCCTTTTGGCTTCATAATAACTTTATTGGGAAAACATGTCTTTCTCACAGTACCGTTACTTTCATTTTAAGATGCCATTGTCATCTTGAAAAATCACATCTATAATGATTATCAGCTTGTGTAGCTTTTTCAAAGTACATATTTTATTGTTTAATGCAATTAAATAATAAATCTACATTTTAATTTGTAGTTTCTTGAATAGTAAAGTCAGCTCCATCACTGTAAAACTACATTACAATAATATGGAGTTTAAAAAGCCTAACAGCAATTATGCAAAGAAATAATATTACAACATGGAGATGCTCACAATGTTTAAACATTATAATTGAGTTTTACACATTTATTTCCTGGAATTTGCCCATTTGCTTGTCGCAGTGGAAAATTTATTTGACATTTTCTTGGCCTTCGTAGCCTTTACAGGCAGCAATTTGGAAAATGGAAATATAATTCAATCCATGAAAGAAGCCGTCCTGTTTGATCTTCAGCTGATGTCTGTTTCTGCTTTTGCATCCTAACGAGATACACAAGTTGAGATGTGGATATAAATACAAAGTGAAATGCTCTTAAATTCCAATGGAATTGATTGATATCAATAAATAGCATCAAATAAATGTCTTTTTTTTTTTTTTTTTTTAATCTCAGCCAGTTTGAAACAGTAAATCTACTACAAGGGCATTTTTGAAAGAAATATGAGCTAAAGTCAAAAGTACTTGGATGGTACACCAGTTCAGAAAATTTGAATTCATGTTGTATTCATGTTGTAAATCTAGTAGGCATCATATGAATTATGGCTCTGTGCATGAAATAACTCACTCATTAGTGGATTACTGGGGAAAAAAGAAAAGAGAATGACAGTGGATGTTTTGTATTTAGTAACTTCTCTGTGTCCTGTTCTTTACCATTTATTTTGTGTTATTTAACACTTCTGTAATTGAGTTATATTATGTGATTGTTATTTGATGCAGGATACAAATGCCCCTGCATATTTAGTGAAATGTGGGGTTCTCCTGTTAGTGTGGTAAAGAAAGGCTTCTTAACAGCAGACAAATCAAAGCTATAAAAAAAGACATTTGAGTGGAGAGATTTATGTAGAAAATGTGGCTACAATAGTGTTATTGATAATTGGTAGGACAGGTTATGAGAGATTAACTTTTTACTATCCTGCCATGCAAGTGGTTGTTCTGGTGTGTTGAGGTGCATGTGCATCATGTCATCAGTCACTAGAGGGCAGTGTTCAGTTTGTAACAGACAGAGCTATATGTCTTCTTAAAAGTACCTTTTATATGTAACAGTCCTGCATGACAAATCCTAAAATGTACGAAAGCGAAAGTAGTGGTTTGGTCCCTCTGGCTGACATATTATTATATATGACATCATTAGATTATTAATAGTGAAGCATCAGTGTTAGAGCAGCATGTTACTGTTGCAGCTGCTGGAGGTGGAGCTAGTTTACACTTATATACAGTTAGATAGTTTAGGGCCCCTACAAAATGTCACTAGATGAATGTGTTAGGTCGTGAAATGAGTTTTTAAACAGGAAAGGAAAGAAGAAAATAATATTCATAATTAAAATATTAGATCATTTGAACCTTTACTGAAACCATGTGAGAAGTTTAGAGTTTTGGTGGAGCTGTTAACAACTCATAGACATCTGAAATGTGACCCCCACTACACACTGCTTATTGTAAGATGCAACAGGTTTTTTGCCATTTCTCTTTCTATATGAAGGGTGAGGGTGTCTTGGTGTTGGTTTTAATTAACAGCTGGACGTGACAAATCCTATTTGCACATAATTATACTAAAGGGTTGGCAGGGTGAAGAAAAAGCAGAGGAATACACAAATAAATATCATAATATATGTCACTTAGGCTTGAGCTAATTGCAAGATAAGTTTTGCAGTCAAATATTTTTTACTGTATTCATTGTTGTTGTTTTTTTACTGATATACTGCAGTTATATCACTTATCTTTAGTGGTATTTTTCTCTTTAACTTCCATTTGTTGACTGTTATGCAGCAAAACACCAAGGCACATTCCTCCTGTGTGTCAGCCTACTCATCAACAAACCTGTTTCATTCCCATTCCTTTAGCATGCAATCTATGGCCTCAGTCGGTTAAAATCAGTCTGCGTTAAGCAATTCCAGTGGATTAGTGAGACTTGTGAGCAGCTGGAGCTCAAATGATGAAATAATGATGTGAGACAATCCAACTTTAGTTCAATTTGAATCCCATTCACTTTGTATTGGCCATTTATTAGCAACATCCAGCCTGATATTTACAGTAGACCTATTTATTATAATACAACAAAACCACAAATTGACTTTATTTTAACCTAAACCCATTAAAATCATCATAACATTTGTGAAGAAAAGGCAAGCAACTTGATTATTGGGATTTTTAATTGGACTACTTTAGAAAATATTGTTTATTACTTATCCATTTGTATTTTTTATGTCAAATTGTGTGAATAATTCAAAGCATAAAGGCCTGACAATGCAACGCACTGTGGATGTTCTCTGCTTTATTTATAACATCTCTCCTCTAACAAACCCCTTAAACACACCGAGAGGTTATTTTCCGAGCGGCACGTGAACGCACCATCCCCCAAAACCTGTCGATCATCGGTCCGCGTCGGTCACCTGATCTAAACTGCGAGTCACGTGACTGATATTCCATCCTCGCCATTTTGCAATGTGGGACAGAGAGGGAGGCCACTTTTTTATGGCTAACGAATAAAACAAAAACAGTTTTATGTGTTGAGGACAAAGAGCGTCGAGCCGTGTTACGTCTCAGTGAGTATATTTTTATTCACTTACAGCCAGGCCGTCACTGATTAACCGAAAACACCAGTAAAATGCCCTTTTTACATTCATGTGTGTCACAGCTAACAGTCTCTCTATGTGTGTGTGTTAGAGACAGAGTGGGTGAATAGCAGGCAGCAAGCTATGAGGCTAACTGTGAAGCTAACAGTAGTAACAGGCTCCTGTTGCCTTTTTGCTCCATTTCTTTCCACACACAGCAGCCTTAACATGTCAGCTGACAGCCGGTAAAGAGGTTATTCGGTGTCTCAGTCTGAGTTACAAGGCTGTGCTCAGACTCATCCTGCTGGGGGACTGAAAGTGGCTGAAATATTTTTAGATCCTGACATAACAGGTGCTCATCTGAGACTGGCTGAAGCACATGATCGTGTCTACAGTCACAGCCACGCTGATGAAAATGTGTCAAGTGGATCACAGAAAGCCAAATTGGACCTTTTTGTGTGATTATAAGTCAGTTATTTCCCATTGTTTTGGTCATCACAGTCATAATATACAGTGTTAAAAGGATACAGTCTGACAAAAGGAGAAGTGGGAGAAAAGGGAACATAAGTTGTGGTCAGAAAGCGAGAAAGAGAAACGAGTGGGACTTGCAGAGATGACAGGAATAAAAACTACTATGGTAAATTCCCTCCAGCTCAGTTTGTAAACACATGCACATGGTGCACGTGTGTGAAAGCTTGTGCATTGACCAGCAGTGGCAGGGTTTATTATGAATGAGTTAAGCTGTCACAAAATGTATGGTTCCCCTTTTCTTCTAAAGAGCCGATTTCCTTACTTAACCATTTGTAACTACTGTGGTCCACAGTGTCAATACTGTCTTTTAATCTATATTTAAAAATTACAAATCTTTCTCATTAACAGGAGTAGAATTGCTTTGCTTTCTAGTGTAAATTTAATACCCATACTGTTATTGAACTGCTTCATTCAACAGACTTGAATCACAAACCAGCTTGTTGATATCAAATGGATCCACTAACTAATGTGATAATAAAGTATTTTTTTTGTAATTCATCAGCAAAGATATCAAACATTCACTGACTCCAGCTTTGGCTGCTTTTGTCTGATTTTAATATTATTGTAGTGTAAGTGAGTGACTTTAATTTTTGGACTTTTGGTCGGAAAAAAATAGCAAATTGAATGTCAATTCTCTGTACATTGATGTATAAGAAGGTCATTGTTAAATTCACTCCAGAACATGAGCAGCTAGAACTTTTATGAAAGAAGCTTTTGTCGTGTGGAGTTAGAAATTTGTGCATATGACATGAAAGCACATCAGGAAGAATACTGAGATTTTGTGCTCTACGAAGTTTGCATATCAACTGTAAAATCAGTCAATCAAAACCTGGTGTAATATGTTGTAGTATTGCACACTAAGGTCTGTATTTTCTGTTGTCTTCCAGGTCATGGAGGAGATCAGCAATGTAGCTGTACTCATCTCACACTCCTCCGCTGCCTCGTCTTCCTCCTCCACGCCGGCAGTACTGGGATCTCACTCACAGTCCCAAACCCAGCAAGCTGTTGTGGAGGATGCCTCCCAGAGTTTTCAGCAGAAACAAGCTGCCGATTCTCTCATCCAGGTCATCGAGAAACTCAGCAAAATCGTGGAGAAACGGCCTCAGCGCCGCTGCTCCTTGGTGGGACAGAAAAGAGTGCTTCAACAGGCTTCCTCTGCAGGGGGAGGACGTGAGGAAGGGACGAGAGGGAGCAGAGGAGGCTCCCCTTTTAAAAAACTTAGGAAGGATTTTAAGGAGGAGGAGGAGGACACAGAGGTGGTGAGATTGGATGTCAGCACAGCTGATGCTGCACTTTCTCCGCTTGTGTCAGGTGACACTAACAATAACAACATCACCTCCACGGTGACAGAGGTAACCAGCAATGCCAACAGCGGTGACAACAAGCGGACAGTGACATGCTATCAGTGCAGCCTGTGCCCTTATCTCTCCCCAACGTTACCCCTGCTGAAAGAACACCTGAAACAACACAATGAACAACACAGTGACCTCATCCTCATGTGCTCAGAGTGTCGATTTACCTCCAGGGACCAAGGTCAGCTGGAGGCACATGTCAGGCTGCACTATGACAACGGGGGCAACCTGAGGAGGGACTCCTCTCCATCTGATACCCACAGCGAGGGAAAAGAAGAGGTTTTGATTAAGCAGGACAGTGACTGGTCTGGGAGCGGAGGCCATGTGGGAACAGACATCACCAGCTCATTGGGCGGCTCTAAGGAGCTGCCACAGAAGAAGAAATGGTATAGCTATGAGGAGTATGGATTGTACCGCTGCCTAATCTGCAGCTATGTGTGCAGCCAGCAGCGAATGCTCAAGACTCATGCATGGAAGCACGCTGGCCTGGTTGACTGCTCCTACCCTATCTTCGAGGATGACGACGGGGCTCCAACAAGAAGAGAGGCCCCAACTGCCAACACTGCTTCAAGCAGAGAGGAAATAGTTGTTCTCTCTCCAGTTGTCCAAGATAAAAGCCTACAAAAGCTCCCCACTGCCTTCAAACTCCAGCTGTGCGTGCCGATGGCTGTTGAGAACAAAAGGGATGTTTTAAATGAAGTTTCAACTCAGACTGGGAGTCTAAAAGTAGAAGAGGAAGAGGAAGAAACTGTATACCCCATCAAAGACCTGACCTCCGAGGAACCCATGGTGGAGGTGCAGGTGACGACAGAGGCGGAGACCGAGGTTGAGATTCATAGTCATGATAATGCGTCTGTCACAGACAGCTTGCTTTCATCAGCTCAGAAAATCATCAACAGCGGTCCAAACAGTGCCGGCCACATCAATGTGATTGTAGAGCGCCTGCCCTCAGCTGAGGATTCAGTCATAGCGACTAACCCACTTCTTCTGAGCCCGGACGTAGACGGGGATAAAACCTTACTGGATGCTGAGGAGGAAGAGCAGGATGATGTGGGAGCTGCACATCACAACAAAGGGGGGGATGAGATGGTCCTCAGCAGCAGTACTGGCAGCCCGGATATTAAACCCTCAGTTGTTATTAGTAGTGATTCCCCACGGGATGAAAACATTCCTCCAGCCGGTCGCAAAAGGACTCATTCTGAGTCTCTCCGCCTTCACTCTTTGGCTGCTGAGGCCTTGGTAGCTATGCCTATGAGGACCCCTGAGCTGCCCACATCCAGCACCAAGGTAAGTCTGAAGACCATTACCTCCCCAACACAGAGTCCGAACACAGGCCAGAAAATGGTAGATGTGACTGCAGCTGGTCAAAAGGCTTCAGAAGTAGGGACAACGGCAGCCCTTTTGGACTTTGAGCTACATGGCGAGGGCAGAGAAGGAGGTTTGGCTTCCCTTGGTCTGGGTGAGGGAGATGAGGAGGGTCCTGCAGCGAAAGCTGGCATCAGCCTGTCTCTGCTCACCGTCATTGAAAGACTCAGAGAGCGCTCTGACCAAAATGCCTCAGATGAGGATATCTTAAAAGAGCTTCAAGATAACGCTCAGTTCCAAAACGGAGGTGTGGCTGGTGTGGTTGCAGCGGATGGAGCTGGGAGCTACGTGTGTAGCATTACAGGAATGGATGGGTTGGTTGCTTCCCCAGACGGAGGTTTAGTGGACTACATCCCAGGCAGTGAAAGGCCATACCGGTGTCGCCTATGTCGCTACAGCAGCGGCAACAAGGGCTACATTAAACAGCACCTACGGGTGCACAGGCAGAGGCAGCCGTATCAGTGCCCCATCTGTGAGCACATTGCCTCGGACAGTAAAGACCTGGAGAGCCACATGATCCACCACTGCAAGACAAGGATGTACCAGTGCAAACAGTGTCCAGACACCTTCCACTACAAGGTGAGGAGACTTTAACCCTCTCATGGAGCATTTCATCCCCCCTTTTATAGGACTTAAATTACAAAAGTTGTATATTATAATTTTGAATCTCTCAAGAAAGCTGGTGTTTATGTTAATCTGGACTAGACTAAGTTTTGCCAAGCCATGTACTTGTCAGGGACATTGTTTAGATATTCACAACAAATATAACACTGGCAGTCCACCACTTTGTTTCCCTAGGCTCACTCTTTGTCATTTTTTACACAGGTACTCATTGTTAAAGAGAAATATTTTCAAGAAACACAAACTGGAATGTAAATATTAAGATAAATCAGTGTTAGGCAATGTACACTAAGCAGTTTATGAGGTACACCAGATGTACTTGTATCCCAGGGGATACGGGATGCCTAACTAAACTCAGCTAACATAACTAAGAAACAGAAATTGTGATTTCATTACAACAATGTCCAGCTGCCCATCAACCAAAGTTAGTTGTTACACATTAACACCACACATTGCAATTGAGTGTGAGTAACTAAATGATAAATGGTTGAAATATATCATAGTAACATAATGAGTAATCAGTTCATAGTTCACTAAAGGTAATGAATAAACTGTTGAAACTGAGAGATGGATAATTAGTTTTACAGTTAGCTAAAAGTAATGGATAAACAGTAGTTAGCTAAAGGTAATGGATAAACAGTTATTAGCTAAAAGTAATGGATAAACAGTTATTAGCTAAAAGTAATGGATAAACAGTTATTAGCTAAAAGTAATGGATAAATAGTAGTTAGCTAAAGGTAATGGATAAACATAGCTAAAAATAAGAGATAATTTTTATCTCTTTATTTTTTTAGAATATTTTAAATCGTTAGCTAAAAGAGAGGGATAATTAATATAGTTAGCTAAAAGTAACAGTTAAACAGTTGAAATCATTAGCTTAAAGTAAAAAATGAACAGTTGCTGTAGTTAACTAAGAATAATAGATAAATAGTCAGCTGAAAGTAAAACAATTATCGTTAGCTAGGAGTTACAGCTTGGTTGTATATTGTATAAAATTTACTGTAACAATATCCACTTATAGGTAATAATAATGCTAAATAACACCCGGTATGTAACCCATTCATAAGCATATATTTGAATGCTGATGATGTAGGGACGTTTGAGCTTTTCTAATAGATCTATGAGGGTAAAAAAAGTTGGAAACTGCCAACCTAGATAAAACTAATGCAGCATGATTCAACAGTCCAGTCATAAATCCTAGCTTCATGAAAATTACAATGTTCAGTTTGTCTTTAATCTGTTTCAGAGAAATGTTGATTTATTTTAGAGGTTGTAGTTTGTGGTGCTGTTACACTGCATGGTTATATGGAGAGGTAATATTTTGTCCAACCCATATAAATTAAAAGTAGAGTAGATATTAGAAACACCTCAGTATAACTCCATTACAATTTTAAAGGATAACGCTGGGCTCTACGTATTTTAAATTTGTTGCAGTGTATTACATATGATGATGGATTTTCGTGAAGACATCTTGAATTGTTCTGAATACCCACGCAGAGAAAAAAATACTCTTAAGATTTCTTTGTCTTTGCTTTGTGTTAAGACAGTAGTGGCTTTTAATTAGGTATGATGATCAGTACTCCTCCCAATGCCCCCCAAAAACAAAAAAAGCATGTGCCTACACGTTGAGACAGTATGCAACTGTGTAAAATCGATCCACATCTCTAATGTAATGTTTACTATGACTATGTCTCTCCTGCCTCCACATCTGCTTCGTTCCTTAGCAACCAAATCAGTAAAGTTGACGTAAAGCCTAAAAAGATAACTCAAATGTACCTGTGTGAGGTGATACACCTTGTCAGTGAAAGATGAAAGTTGGAAGAGACTGTTGCAGAGCTCCAGTAAGTTTGCCTCGGTTTGATGATAAAGGCCAAGGAGAAAACTATTGATTCCACTGCTATCATGGGACTCCAGTGCTGATCTGCAGCTGAGATTATTAAGTTCATCCTATTATCCAACAGATTTGGAGTTGGGAGAAGAAAGTTTCTAATTGTGAAGGGTGAAGGCTGGCCTACCCCTATGATATATGCTCCAGAGGTGGTATTACTGTGTCAAAATGCCTATTAAACCTGCAGAATACATCACTGAGCTCTCTGCACGTCAATCAACACTCTGACACAGTCTCAAGGTTTAGTGAACTGTCCCTCAAAGATGACAAGGACCTGAAAAACTGCCATTTGTCATAGAATATTAAAGTATAAGACAATTAGTCTGTTTTTTTCTTTAACCTTGTGTGCTGTACCTTTTTAAAATGTAGCTTCTTATTTCCATGAGGCCTGAAATTGAACATCCTGGGTATTTATCCAATTTACCCTTTCTAAAACAAACAGCCTCTCTTATCTGCAATTAGTCTTATTTGCCTGGTTTTGGTTCTGCTAGCAAGAACTTGGCTGGTTAAAAAGTATGTTTCAAAAGGCTTTTTTAATATCAGCTGAATATATTATCATTTATGTTTTTTCCTGATACAGAGTCAGTTGAGAACTCATGAAAGAGAGCACCATAGCTTCAGTGGTGACGTGGTAGCCCTCACATCAGTCAATGAAACTGTGGCCACGGTGGAGGACACTGAGCGGGTAACAGATGAAGGTAGGAAAGATTTTTATGGCGTCATTATATTTAGATATGCTAAGATTGGTCTAGAAAATGAAATGGGCTTGCTGACACTCTCCTCTCTCATAAAAGCTTTGCTTCCATGCGACAGTATCTACCGTTCCATTCTGTTTTACGAAGGTTGTACACTATTTAATTTGTCCTTTTGATGCAGAATGTGGTGTGCAGAAGATGTTCAAGTGCGATGTGTGTGACTATACAAGCTCTACGTATGTCGGGGTGAGGAACCACCGGCGGATTCACAACTCTGACAAGCCTTATCGGTGAGTTTTTGAAAAGGCTGTAACAATGCACCACTATCACCAAGCTGCAAGTACTCATACAAGTCACTGACCAAACCTGAGTAAATGAAATGTCCTGAACAGGTCCTGAACAAAGCCTTTAAATTAAATCATGTTTGACATTTATTATATCTGATTATGAAGTATTAAATACACTTAACTAAATAATCCTTTTGAATTCCTTATAAAATGAATTTAACTTTTGACTATCTTCTTTACAAATCCTACTTCAATTAAATCTGTGGTTAAAAATTGTTGAATATTCTTAAAGTGTCAGTTCATAGTCAGTGAAAATCTCTACACTATGTCCCTGCCATGTTTGTTCCCATGTGAGTTCCTTTTCTCTAAATTGTCCAGTAGGTGGCAGTATATACATGAGAATAACCAAACCAGTGCAGAGATTTCACAGAGTGGGCACAATCACATTTTCTCACACGGCACCTACACTGTGTCTCCTCCACACTCTGTATTAACACTTGGCCTTTGTGTTAACACATAGCTAGCTGCCGTGAGGTGTGAACACATATGGGTGTTTGTGCCAGCTCTCATGATGGTACGCGGTCGCTTGTGCTCTAAGGTCAAATGTCTGTACAAAAATACACACAGGATTTCTTTCTTCTCTGGAAAAGGTTAGATGGCATCTAATTGCTGTTTCTATATGCTGTTTTCAGCCAGAACGGTCAAAGTGGAGTTATGAAAAATGTTATGATTGAATATAAATATTCCAAGGAGTGTGTTTGAATAGGTAAGGATTGAACAAAGTGAGTTTAATGTCTAAAAGAACTTCAACAAGGACTGTAGTTATCTTATCTGCACCCTTTTGGGGCTCTCATCCTTGAGCTTTCACAAGTCTTCTTGCCTTATATTTTGTGGTTTTAGGGTGTAATTAGAATAGAATACAATGTATTTTCACTAGATTGGAAAATATCTCCTGGCTCAGCAAAACCTTAGAGCTGTAAAAGATCTTGAAACAAGAACAATTGTGGTAACAACATATATGGTATGATATACCTGTATTGGTTTTGTTATTTATGTAGTGTTAAGATGATGGATATCTATGTTGAACATGGTCAAAGTTTGGTCACTTTGAGATGAACTTATGTAGAAATGCTCCCTGCAAGTAAATATAAGATAATATATAACGTAAAATTGTGTTTGCAAGATTTTTGGTTCCCTTTTTTCCAATATAAAATGTTGATTTGGCTCAGAATAACAAGACTTGGAGATATTTTTGATAGACAAAGGCACCCCACAACTCCTCACAGAGCTCAGCGTCTCAAACTGAGGAAATAAAGGATAAGATCTGCCTGTCAGGATGCTTAAGGCTAATTGTGTACAGTTCACTTGGTTTCATCTTGGGCTTGCCAGGTATTTTGCTGGCAATGGAAACTATTCTAGGCTGTTGACTTCTAAAAATCCTGATTTTCAGGTGACAAGGTAAATGCTAAAACTCTCAATCAGGGATTTGGTTAATCAGTATTTTCAGAAAAGCTCAATTGATGATCAGAGCTCTACCAAGGAAACTGTTTCAACAAACTGGCTATCAAATGCAACAGGCACTGCTTGCCGAAAAATATTTCCATCCCCTTATCAACATTAATCTCCAAATTGCTGCTATTTACATTAAGCCTGAAAAGCTTATGTT
Source organism: Scomber japonicus (assembly GCF_027409825.1). Lineage (NCBI taxonomy): Eukaryota > Metazoa > Chordata > Actinopteri > Scombriformes > Scombridae > Scomber > Scomber japonicus. The sequence continues at coordinate 7,267,112 of NC_070578.1, forward strand.
TGAGCCAAATACTCAGTTTCCCTGAAGGGGTCTGTTTTCTGCAGAGGGCCGCAGAAGAACATATTTACTCAATTTATTCAAACACATTTGCAACATGGAATTCTACACATTTATAGATTTACATTGTGCACCTGAATGGATTAATATCAATTGTGTCAGAAAAATATTTTTTTCTACTGCTTTGGATCTGTACTCCAGCACATTTGAATTGAAATAAAGACTATGAGGTTAAAGTTCTGACTTTCAGCTTTCAAGTGGATGATGACAGGGCCACAGTTCTGCATTATTTTACACTCAGTCTGGATGTAAACATCCTCAAATGAATGCTGAAAATCAATGGTTTACCCTCATAAGTCATTATTTCATTTAATATTTAATGTGCTGTTCAGATCCATCGTCACTCTCCATGTACTTCATTCACATTCACCGCACTGTACTTACAAGTAGTAAAAACATTGGGTCACATGTACTGTCTCTGGTCTGTCGCTTCAACAAAACTGTTATAAATGTTATGTGTGTGCACTGTGCAGTGTGTCTTTAGTTGGCTGTAGCCTAGGAGGTAGAGCATGAGGGATGTCTGTCGAGTAATCGGAAGACTAGCAGTCGAGCAGGCTGGCACCCTGCATGGGAGCCTCTGCCATCAGCATATGTGTGACTAGAAAGGTGCTATATAAGTACAGTTCATTTACGATTTACCATTCAGGCACAATTAAACAATAATAAACAAACATTAGTTGCTGTGTGTCTGTGTGTACCTGTAGTTATGAGACATATGTAGCTGTATGTTAATTATTTCAGTTAAAGGCTTCATGTGGGAACATTACTTACATTACTCCATTACAATGGACTTGGAGCCATAAAGAACTATGAGCTATGGTTAAGGTAAACTTAAAAAAGGGAGTTAGATGTATGAAAGTAAAATGATTTATATAAAGCAGTATAAGAACATGCATGTTGAATAATTTCTGTGTGCTGATACCTTACTATGCCCCTGGGTCAGCTCTGCTACTGCATGAATATTGTTCATTTAATTTAGGGATTAATGACACCTGATGAGATGGGGGGAGCAGACTGCAAAATATAGAAAGGATACTGCTGAATTATTGATAAAGTTTTGTTATTTTTGAAAGTCAGTTGAAGAATATCTTTATTTAAATCTTTTTGAAATACCATTGTTGACTTTGGATCTGCGGTGGCTTAGTGTTTGGATTGCGTGCCGTCAAACCCGCTCAAACAGTGGCTGAATGCTGAATGTGGGAAACATTGGAAGCCATTATATCAAGTCAAAAAACTCCACCAAGACTAAGAAGAAACACGCACTGTTTGCATTTGAAAAGAGGAACACACCGAAGCTGATAGATTGGGCCGGTCATGAGTAAATGAATCCACATACTACACTATTAATGCTTTGTCGGGATGTTTGATGAACATGAACTTGCAAAAAGAAATTATGATGGTGGTTTGGAAAATGGAATGTAAATATCTGGCAACCTGAGCCAGGCTGTGGAAATGTGTTTGTGCAGCAAAGGAGGTTGACAGTATTTAAGTATATTGTTAACTGCTATTTGAAACTGTATGAAAAATGTATGCAACACACAACCTAAAAATAAACGTTCATAATGAAGATTAGAAATATGACTGACAACACTGAGACCTCTGCTGAGGCAGAAGTAGTTAAAAACTAAGATCATGCACAAGAAGTGAATGAAGTAAAACTGGTGGATGGTAGAAATGTTCATCATGTCACTGAAAATTGGGAAGCGTTTAATCAAGCTGTCAATGATTTCAATAATGGTCATCAGTCTGTGCAAATGCTCTTATCAGAGGAGGATCATGTGGGCTGGTGTGAGTCAAGAATACTTAATTTCAAATGCTTTGTGAAAGAGGTTGAAGTATGGAAAAGAGAACAAATTGCACATCAAGGATTGATCCCCCCCCCCCAGGACAGCATTTCTAATATGTCATCAAAAGGATCAAAGGCCTCCTCCTCAGTCTCCTCAGCATTTAAAAAAGCAGCTGCTGCTCTGCCAGTTTCAGCTGCTGCATTGAAGGACAAACATGTACTGCAACTTCAAGAAGCTAAAGTAGAACGAATGAAGCTGGACATAGAAATTGCAACATCGATTGCGAACATAAAAGTTCTCTTAAGACTTTAAATGGATGATAAAACTAGAGGTCAGTCATCTCTCTGACTCCCAGAAATGAATACACACCTCAGGTTCGAGGGGGGCATCTCCCAACCTCAAGCTTCAGCTTTTTTAACAGACGTTCAATGGGATTGAGATCTGGACTCAAGGCATGCCACTTCAGAACAGTCCAGTGGTCCACTCTTGAGTGCTTTTTGATGTATGTTTGGGGTTATTATCCTGCTGGAAGACAGCTTTCTGTCACACTTGGTGAGATTTACCAAAAAGCTCTGATTTTGTTTCATCAGTCCAAAGTACAGGTATGCATCTTTACTGCCCCCACGATTCGATTACGGTTCACCAGTCTACGATGCGATTATACAATGCATCAAGATGCATGTTCTTGATGCATCGAGATGCATTACATCCTCAATTTTCTATATTACCACACATGGCTTTTTCATCAATTAACACAAACGGTCAGATAAATATGCACTCTTTATTTAGAAAGCTGCTTTAAAATTCAGATGTAAACAAATGTCACATGTTTTGTTACATTAAGTTGTAAAGAAAAATAATTCTAGGCCAAGCCTACCAACATGTGTGTGAAATTAAAGCGCAAAAAAAATGCATTTTTCCACCATACAGTAGCTCCAAGCGCACTCTATGAACGTGGCAAACATGACTCTCAGAGTCTGAACACAGCAGACACATCGTCTGCAGCACTTGAGTGATGCTCTGCACTTCCCTTCTTTTCACATCTCCTCCTCCGATCTTTGGCTGGGCTGGGTCAGTAGGTTTCTTTCCGTTGTGACCAGAGGCTAACATAAGCTCAGCGTGCCATCGGCTAATGTGGTTCCTCATATTAGTGGTGTTACCCAAGTATTTGATTTTAGCATGGCAAGTTTTACAAATAGCATGGGTCTTGCCCACTTGTCGTCGCATCCCAGGAATTTCATAAAATCCGAAATGTTCCCAGATGTCCGCTTTTAAGTTGTGTGGATTTTTTATCGCACTACCGCTACTGCTTTCCTTCGCCATGTTAGATGTTGGGTTTACTGTGCTCGTGCACGCGCGAACGTCCGTCGTTCACTCACAATAGAACTTTATTGTCCAGCAGAAACGCAAACAACAATCACCCATGACCCCCCCCCCCCCCCCCCCCCCCCCCCCCCAAGTAAATGGGGTCTTCCACCATGGAGCCCATTTTCATTCAGACAGCATGGTGCGTCTTGAAACAATTGTACTTTAAGATCAACAAGGATCTGTATCTGTAGTTTTCCTTGGTTCTTTCCTGACCATTCATACAATCCTTCTGTTCAATCTCAGACAAATGTTCCTCTTGCAACCACGTCCAGAGATGTTGGCTACAGTTCCATGGGACTTTAAACTTCTTAATATTATTGTCACAGGAACATCTAGCTCTTTGGAGATAGTCTTATAAACTTTATGTTGACCTGTATATTGAATGGTCTACAAACATGCAATGTTAAATACTGTATGGTTAGATATGAATGTTGAATAGTTTCCATGTGTTTATGCATTGCTCTGCCCTTGGGACAACTTGGCTACATCATGAATATTGTTTATTTAAGTAAGGGATTTATTATTAACCTTTACTTCTACAGAAAGAGGCCATTGAGAGCATGCTCATTTTCCAGAAAATAAAAACAGTATTTACAGAATACAAATTCAAGGTAACAAACCAGATCTACAGCAGACATACGAATAGAGACAACATTCAACCAAAAACATTAACATAATTCGTAGAAAACGCATCCCAAAACTGCCAGATGTTTAAAAAAATATTTAAAAGCCAAATGTTCAACCTTAGTACTAACCAGGGTTTTCCAGGTATTCAAGAAGAAGCCAAACTGAACAGGACAGTTTAGTTTAGTCAATCCAGAAACCAAGATATTTCTAAGAGGATACTCTTAAACAGCATACATTTAGTCTTATCTGAGTTTAACAGTAATTTAAGTCAATTTAAAGTTGTAGAAAAGTATTATTTTGAAGCACTTGAGCAGCAGAGGGTGCTAAGGTATAGAGCAGGGGTCTCCAAACTATTCCACAAAGGGCCAAGTGGCTGCAGGTTTTCATTCCAACCAAGCAGGAGCACACCAGACTTGATTCATTTAATCAGCTGATCTCAGTCTTCAGACAGCTGATTGGTCAAATGGTGTGCTCTTGATTGGTTGGAACTAAAACCTGCAGCCACATGGCCCTTTGTGGAATAGTTTGGAGACCCCTGGTATAGAGAATAGCGTCATCTGCATATAGATGAATTGCACTGATCCTAAGGTTTTCTCCTAATTCATTGATAAAAATTGTAACTAAAAGTGGTCCTAAAATAGAGCCCTGTGGTGCACCTATGTTCACATTCATAAAACTGGACTGGTAGCCATGAGCTGCAGTGACTTATCATTTGCATTGCTTGCTATCAATCACCCTTAAACAGTCCTTTACTGAATGTGAAAATTGTTGAAAGCCACTATATATAGTCTCTGAAGGGATGAAACCCTAACAGTAGAACATGAAGGCCAACCACAGACAAATGCTCATGTGGTTATCGAATGAACATTACAGGCATTGAAACTCACCACTACTGCAATCAAAAAACACAAAACATGTAAATGCTCAAGATTCATGCTTAAAATATGAACATAAGACTTACCAGAAAACCAGAGTAAGTGTACTGAATGTAGCAACTGGATTTACTTTGGTAAATCTTGTGGCAACTTTTCTGAATACAGATATTTTTGTGGAATACACAGATTCAGATACTTTTGTGTAACATCTCTACTAAATACAGTGCTTCCACATTGTGCTGTCGTCCTCTTTAAATCTTTCAATCTCTGCTATAAACAGCGTCTATAATCTGTAAATTCACTTCAGTTTCCTGCAGGCAAAGCCATTTTATTCTTCAGATACTACAGCACAGTGAATACACACGGACGTGTTTGTGATGATACAGAAGCTATTTGTTCTCCCTTTGCGTTCCAAATGATCCACAGGGGGACATGGTTGGAATATTAAGATGTGGAGTTATATTAACCCATGTATCAGAAAAGTTTCTGTAACAGTAAAATAACAAATTTGACCCGCAGACTAGTGAACGTGCTTACATTTCCAATTTTTCGTACGAATTAAAATATCTGTTGCGTTCATAATTAGGCGTAACTCAAATTTCTAAGCTGTATTTGCATGAGTAATGCTTAATCTTATTTAGTCTAAATAAAATAAATCCAGCAATGTGCTGTAAGACTGTTTGTTCTAAATAGATTCTACTTGTCTTCAGTTTGTCAAATGTGTCTTGTTGATATTCTGGGCACAGTAAAGCTCACATAATAAAATGCAGCTCTCTTTGTTTGTCTGTCACTGTATTTCTATGCAGTAGGTCCGTGGGTTAAGTGCAGCCTCTGTCTACAATCTTTGTACAGCATTGCCTCTAAGCAGCTAAAAAGCCAGTTTTCATCTTTCAACCGCAACATCTAAAGTGCAACAAAGTCGAAAATGTAATTTCTTCTTTTTTCTTGAAGTGGCTTTTCCCTCTGTGTTTTTGCTGTAAATCCCCCATGTCCCTTCAGGCCACAAGTAAAAAGAAGCAACACACTGACCTCAAAGAGCAGCTTGTTAAACTCTCTCCATGTCCTCTCATCTTTTGCCTCTCCTCTCTCTCTCTCTCTCTCATCACCAGGTGCTGTAGCTGTGATTTCGCCACTACCAACATGAACAGTTTAAAGAGCCACATGAGGAGGCACCCTCAGGAGCACCAGGCTGTGCAGCTGCTGGAGCAGTACAGGTGAGAGACATCAAACATGCATCCTCGCCACAGAGAGAGATGATATGAACCTGCCGTGAGTCCATGTGGGGCCTGAGCCTGCGTGTGACCAAAGCAGTGCCATCCTCATGACTTTCAAGGCTCCTGATTGGTGGATTGAGAAAGTGAATTGGAGTGTATATTCTGTCCTCCTTAAAAGGTCAGGTATATTCAACCCTGATTTGCATTTGAGTGGATGGTTGAGCTCAGATCTTCAGTGGTAAAATAAAGAGAAGGTAAACATGACCACAGCCCAAGAGGGCCGTGATGATGCACAAATCAATACATCAGTCTCTATATCAGTGTCTGATGTGGAATTGCTTTGAATAACTTTAAACCAAATAACACACACGTACGAAAATAGTTTGACTTCTAGATCGACTGAACTGAATTCATTATAAAATTACAATTAGGCACTGGTCTACTCCAAGCCACTGGTGCTCCGGGTGTAAATTTCAGAAAAAAGAAGTATCTGGCTTTTTTTTATCATTAGTCTCTTCCATTTCTCTAGCTGTTCGACATGACAGCAGTTAACAAGGAATGACTTTATACCTGCTCAAAGGAGGTGTTAAGTTTAAGTTATCTCTTAATTGGCTGCAGACTTTGGTGCACAATGCTGGTGGAGTACCACTTCAGTTTCCACTGTCATAACAGGGTTTTGACTGTGGATTAGAAGCAAAAGATTTAATCTATTTTGAATTAAGTTTCATCATTCAGAAACATTTTATAATATGTCATACTTTATCTTCGTGTGTGCTGTTGGTTTGAAATTGAAATCACTGATAGTTGGACTGGCTTGTGGTACCAAAGGGGCCTGACTGATGGAATTAGTGCTTTTATTGCCAGTTGATTTTCTTTAATTCATTGCATTGATTGGATGTGCTTCATTTTGCTTATTCATATTTCTGACTGTTGAAGCCTTCAATAGGCAGGAATCAAAAATATACTTCTAAAGAAGCTCTTTAGTCTGTTGTCTGTGCACGTTTGGAAAGCATTGTAACAGCGTCACACATCAGCCTGTTGGATTACAGCCTGTTCTCATGAGATCATGTCCAGTCTGCTTCATCTTCATCCTGAATGTAAATGAGACTGCCAAGTTCTTCAGCGGATAATTGCTACCTCAAGAATTTGAACTGTTCATAAAGAAAGTATCCATAATTCTATTAGTTTTTGACAAATACGGTCTCCATCCTGCTGTAAATCCTTTCTCCTCTCTCTCTCCACCTCTTGTCTCTGTCTCTCAAACTCAGTCTCCCCTGTGGAGTCTTGAGTCGGGGATGATTCCTCTTGATAGAAAGTAGGAGCCGGATTAGTCGAACCTCTGTGAGCATATTAAATCAACTTAGACTTGATCCTCTCTCACTTGTTTTGCTCATCTCGCTTCTTCTCCCCCTTTTTTCTCCAGGTGTTCTCTGTGCGGCTACGTGTGCAGTCACCCTCCATCACTCAAATCCCACATGTGGAAGCACGCTGGAGACCAGAACTACAACTACGAGCAAGTTAACAAAGCCATAAATGAGGCCATCTCCCAGAGCAGCCGGTAAACATTACTGTAACTCTGCTTTCTTTCTGCTTTTTCTGTATTTGCAAATAGAAACTACATCAGAACTGGAACTAACTAGTATTTAAAAACCCTAAATGTAATTACAAGTTAAATATATTTTTGGAACTGGACAGTCTTTTATAACCCCTTTTTCTTTCCTTTTGTCCACACTACAGGGCACTAAATAATCTAAGTCAGTTATGGCACTTTTCCACTATATAGTTCTAGCATAGCTCGACTTGTTTTTTTTTTTGCGTTTCCATTAGGGATGGTACCTGGTACTTTCTTAGTACCTGCTCTGGTGAGGTTCCAAGCCGAGCTGATACTAAATGTGATGTCAACAGACTGCCCATTATATGCAGTAGGTCATTCTGATAGATATTCCCTACCTGACAGTGTGTCCTACCCATGGTTTTAGCACGATATGATCCACTTCGGCAAGACGATAGACTATCCTGTAGATCCATTTCGGCAAGATAGACTCTCCAGGGTAGGTTACAATTATGGGCGGGTCCTCTGTGAACTGTCAACGCACTGCACATGTGCACATCGTGTAGGTAGGTCATTCTGAGAGGTAGGTTACATTATCAGAACACCGGCAACAGCATTACAGCCATTCAGCAATTTTCTTGGTTTTTGTGTGACAAAAAGCCACACAACAGCAAATACACCATCGCCTCCATGTCCTCCATTGCTTATGTGTTTTGTGTCGTGTATAAAACAAAGCCGTGCTATGACGACCCAGGCGGGGAGTTCCGGTCCTCTGAAATGAGGCCAACACGGAAGTAACTTAGAACTGCATTCTAGCAAAAGGCCACCAGGGGGCGACCGTTTTGGTGTCAAAAGGACTCCATACAAGTCAATGGAGAACTCACCAACTTCTCACTTGATTTCTAACCTCCAGTAAATGTTTTCAAAATGCGTTTATGCGTTTATTTTATATTTGACGATAAAGCAGGGTATGCATTAGGGCGTGGGTACGTCGTGATTGACAGGTTGAATGCCCTATGTCCTTGAGATCTACCCCTCGCAACCTATTGCAACCTCCCCGCTCTGCCCATGGCCCCGCCTCATGCCCATATAAGTAGAATCTGTGTTTTTATTTTTCCCATCATGCACCTGAAATTTTCAAGATGGCACTGCCTAGATTCGAAACTATTGGCTTCCGAGCAGCAGTCCACAAACCAATGGGTGACATCACGGATGTTACGTCCATTTCTTTTATACAGTCTATGTGACGACCCCGCCCACGTTGAGTAGGTACTTTTTCGTAATGGAAAAGGTCGTTCCTGGAACCAAACCAAGTCGAGTCCAGCCGTGTAGTGCTAGAACTGTATAGTGGAAAAGTGCCACTAATGATGGTATATGCAATAAAAATGGAAATATCCTGACTATCCAACACATCCTCATAATTAAACAACAGTATAAGTCTTAAATTCAGCCAGCAAAAAGTAACCTATAGTTACGTTTAGGCCATCTGGTGGTGATAGTAATGGAGAGACAGCACTGTGGTTAAGGTTGGGTTAGATTTTGAGGCACAAAAACCACTTGGTTAGGATTTAAGAAAGATCATGGTTTGAGTTAAAATGATCACATGAAAAAGTTATGCAACATTTGTTGTCATGGCAACAGTAAATACCGCAAGCCATCAAGACTCAGCTCCTCCTACTAAAGCAAAATGGCCTACTGTCACAGCAGCTACAACCCATCTGTGGTGAGTTTCAGTTAGCACGCTTCAGCAGCCAAGATGCCACCTAAACGCTCTAAAGTGTGTCTACACTACACACCTCTTACACCGGATAAAAGCAAGTGCACAAAATGTGTAATGGGTATCAAATGAAGTATTCATGGTATCAGTATCATTTTAAGGGTACTTTATTGGTACTGGTATCATAATTTTTTTTAAACCATGCCAAGCCCTTATGATGTAGTTTTTCTTGTGAGGACTGGCTGGAATATCTACACACTGAAATTAAAGCTCCCATGTGAAATGGTGATGTTTTTACTAGGCAGATAATTCAAAAACCACATAGCCACATACAAAATTACATTATCACCTAACCAATGTGCATCTCTGTCAAGAGATGCCAAAATTAATTTAAATAAAACATAATACATTATATTGTATTGTTTAACTGGAAGAATGTGGCTCCTGAAACGTAAGCCATCAGGCATAAACAGGAGACATCACTCTGTTGAAGTTTTGGGAACTGTTTAAAATCGTAGTGTAGGGGTTGAGCATAGCTCAGCGGGTAGCGCACCCGCCCCATGTCTTGAGGCTACAGTCCTCGTTGCAGGCGACCCCGGTTCGAATCCCGAGCCGAGCGGTCTTATCCTGCGTGTCATTCCCCCTCTCTCTGCCTGTTTCCTGTCTCTCTCCACTGTCCTGTACATTAAAGGCAAAAAACGCCCGAAAAAATATACTTTAAAATCGTAGTGTAATGTTACAAAATGGAGTTTCTGGCTTGCCGACAGCACACAAACCTGACAACTGCCATGTTTAATTTTGGCCTGTTGTGAAGTTACTTACAAGATTAACGTTCATTAGCAACAGCTGATATGATCTGCTGGCGGCAACGTTTGACATTTTAACCGGAGAAAGCGACGGTCACTGTCAGCTGAAAATGAGAAGCTGCTACCTGAACGGTTTGTATTCATCTCTTTGCTGTTAAGGAAAACAGAGGAGAGATAACAGATTTGTCAATGTCAGAGTTCAGCGAATCCGTGGATTTTGAGCCGATTCAGTTTAGCTGATACAGATCTTCTCTTTATTTTTTAATTTGCTGTCATAAGCTGCCTTACAACTATGCACTGCATCATAGAAATGAATTGTGGGTCTTTAAGTTCACTTTTAGTTCAAAAGAGCTGTCAAAGGCAAAAAGGTGAGATCATTTAAAATGTTCAATATGTGCAGAAAAACAGGCACTAAATGGCACCTGGATCAGCAGCTACTCACACTGTTTTCACTATCATGTTTTCAGTGCTTGCAGCATTAAATATGTCACATGTCGTAGGGTAAGTTAGTAAAGTAACTACAGTATAAGTAAAACAACATAAGCCATTTTACTTTTTAAATGTGTGGCGAAACATTAAGAAAAACTCAAACAGTGCTCAAAGAAATCATTTTATCTTGCTCCCTCTCCCATTATGTCTTTCCTCAGTGCTCCTCAGAAGTTGTCAGCAGTTCTGGAGTCAGTGGCAGAGCGTCGTGCAGTGACCCAGCCCTCACAGGACAAAGCCAAGAGCCCAGCAGAGCCGCTGCCAACACCCACAATAACACCACCAACGACAACAACAGCAACCCTGGCTGCAGACAGCTCAACAGGCCCCCCTGCACCCACTACAGATCCTTCCCAGTGGTCAGGTGAGTCTCCAAGCCCCCAGGGGAAGGATCCAGTACAGCCCCATTCCCAGGGCCAGACACGCACAGGCCAGGCCCCTGGCCCAGGCATGGAGTATTGCGTGCTTCTGTTCTGCTGCTGTATCTGCGGCTTCGAGTCCACCAGTAAAGAGCGGCTGATGGATCACATGAAAGAGCACGAGGGAGACATCATCAGCATCATCCTCAACAAGGAGCAACAGCAGCAGCAGCAGCAACCAGAGCCACAAGCTAGCCTGCAAACAGCAGAGTGAGAGCTGCTCTTCCTCTGACACTGCTCCTCTTACAAACCATCCGCTGCCCATAAAAGTATTTCATGATGTTTCTTTACCTCAAAGTGGATATCAAGGTGTTACCATTTCACCATTTTACCATAATGGTAAGGCTTTTATTGTCATTTCTCCGAATGTTTTCTGGCTAGGTGGGTTGTCGTGTCAAAAAGGGTAACAACTGGTGAGGCTGTGATAACAACTGTCCAACCTAGACACCTTGAAAATGAATGAAATGTCTTTGACTAAAAGGAATGTTAAAAAAAAGAACAGTTGGCATCTGTCTCAAATAATTTGACATTGAAGAGACACTTCTGTAGGGAGTGATTTTTGATTCCGAGGGACACTTCAGAGCTCTAATCCAAGTTAGATATTTCACTTTACAGGGACAAGTTCATACCTCACAAAAACCACACAATCCCTCATGAGAAATTGAGTAAAATTCACATATTTTCCAGTATAATTCATGATATCGACCACAAGGCAGCTCTTTTATTGCTACTGTAATATTTAATGTATTTAATCTGACACCGTTTGGGCTCTAGCCAAGTTAAGGAGGTACGTGTGCAAATTCACCATTGCCTAAAAAAAGGGCATGTATCACAGCTTGAATATGATTTAATATTTATCAGTTTATTTGTATGCATGTAAGTTTCCGTTCAGCCGGTTTAAAGAGGCAATGGTTTATTATTATTTGCTGTTTTTGTTTGTTTGTATGAGTGTATTTTTTTAAATTGTTCTGATCATTTATAATTAGCACCTTTTTTAGCAGAGAAAGGAGGAATCGGTTCTTAAAGGTTGACCAGAGAAAGTAGAAATTGGTCTGCAATGATTGTAGTCTACCAGCGACAGAGGTGTTAGTTAAGAAGTGCAAGGTATGTTGACTAAAAGGAATGATAGATGATTTTTTGAAAAAGGGAAGTTGGCATAGGTAATCAGTTCCAGGGTTATTTTAATTGAAAGGTGCCTCGATATATGAAAGCGGTAATATGATGTACAGAATCAGTCACACCTGTTTTCACCTGTGATTGTGGTGCTAGGCTCACTTTAAGAGTATCGTTATGAAAGAGTTATAGTCCGTTTTTATAGCCCATGCGATTTATCTTGTATATAATAACATTTTTTATATAACCTTGTTTTTGTCAGTGTTTTTAAAATACAAACTTTCTAGTGTCAAACACGAGTTGAAATGACGAAACATGCCTGAAAAAAGGAGACGTGGATGTTGATAATAAAAGTTTGTGAGGCGACACGTTCTCAAGGTTTCTTGTTGATTGACAGGATGCAGGAGTGTAACACAATTACTGCAGTTCTCATATGAAAACACTCGACTCAGCGGAATGTAATAAGGGTAGAGCAGAAAGTTGGATCAATGAAGGCTTGTTTGCTGTGATGGATTGCTTCATGAATGGCAGCAAGTTTCTTTTTTTCTGAAAGGAGGAAAATTGAGCTCTGATTTCTCAAATGATGCTGAGTATGTGCAAGAATGTCAAGACGACTGTCAAGGATTTAACTGTGTAGTCACTTGGTTGCATGTTAGAACCGTTGACTGTGTATCAATATCAATGACAAGTATCCAGTTCTTACTGCTCTGCAAAAGTGAAGCCAAAAGATCTCCTTTCCAAGAGTTACCATCTTGCTTGTGTGACTACATTTGGAGCCAGACTATGTACAGTAGATTTGGGTAGCAGGATGATGACAGACAGGACATGCCCCCTTAGCTGTCCTGCCACCTGACGGAGTTCTGAGAGTGGCTATCAAATCCGTCAATCATGATGTCACGCCCCCTTTTTAATATAATCAAATAACTTATAATATAATAAACAAACTTATCCAAAAAATGACCACTTGGAAAACATCAGCTTGATAAGAACGTCAAAAAATGACAGATATTATATTTGGGGAAAATGTATTTGGTATGTACTTTGATATATTTAGTTTGGTTCATGTTCCATCCACTAACATGGAGGGGGTGGGATTTATGACTTATACTGCAGCCAGCCACTGGGGGGCGAATGAGATGTTTTGGCTTCACTTTTGGGAAGCTGTCATGACGTCCATCCTTATCCATATGCAGTCAATGGTTAGAACCCAGAGGTGTTCAGTAAATTTAAACACAAATCTTTAAACTCAACTGACTGCTGAATTAACATCATCACTGACTGAATCTGTAGCTTTTAGCTGCGTAGCTCCACTGACTTACAGACGGCACACAAACCCGACAACTGCTACATTTAATTTTGGCCTGTTGTGATGTTACTTACGAGATAAATGTTCATTAGCAACAGCTGATATGATCTGCTGCTGGCAACGTTTGACATTTTAACAGGAGAAAGCCACAGTCACTGTCTGACTGCTGAAAATGAGAAGCTGCTACCTGAACATTTTCTACTCGTCTCTTTGCTGTTAAGGAAGAGAAAGGAGAGATTACAGATTTGTCAGTGTCAGAGTTCAGCGAATCCATGGATTTTTATCAGCTTTAGTTTAGCTGATACAGATCTTTTCTTTTCTTTTTTAATTTGCTGTCATCAGCCATCAAAGGCAAAATGGTGAGATAATTTAAAATGCTCAATATGTGCAGAAAACAGGCACTAAATGGAATAAAGAGTACAGAAAAGACCTGAATCAGCAGCTACTTTGGATTGCAATCCCTTCCTCAGACAGTGAACACTCTTTTAGTTCACTATCATGTTTTCAGTGCTTGCAGCATTACATATGTCACATGTTGTAGGGTAAGTTAGTAAAGTAACTATAGCATAAGTCAAACACCATAAATATTACATAAGCCATTGCGCTTTTTAAATGTAACTCAATGACAAACAGTGCTGGAATTATTCTAGTTTTGTTCTGAAGTGAACGTAACATTGAAATCAACAGCAACATTGAACTGAGGGCAGTCAGTCAGTGGTTTGATAGGTGATCCTTTCACTTACTGACATACGTGCTGAAGTGCATTTGAAGCAGTGGTTCTATCGCTTAGATAAGGGCACAAACTACACATTCAGTAACTATGAATGTTTGAATAGAACAGAACATCATCAGCAAAAGATATTTCTCACACCTTTAAAGATCTGAATAAGATTATATACTTTCCTGCCAAGAGTAAGCTGAGAAGATTGATACCACATTCATAAATGCCATGTTAAAGCTAGCAGCCAGTTAGCTTAGCTTAGCATAAAGATGGGCTTGGCACATAACCTCCGGTGAAACCACAACATGCTGCTTTATACTTCCTATTTGTGCAGCTTTAACAAGATATGGCTAGCTGCTTCTAGTCTTAATGCTAAACTAACTGGCTTCTGGATGTAGTTTTCATGTTGAACGGACCAGATATAAAAGCGGCATTGCTAACATGCACATTTCCCCCAAATTCTGAACTATTCCTTCTACTCATTATTGAAAGAGAAAAATCTTGTGCTATTCATTCAGGTCACAAATTTAAAAAAAGATTGCTGACGTTTTAATGCTAATAACCAGAGAGCCTTACTGGAGAACATTCCCGCTTCTGCTACTATCTCACCTTGCTGACGAAAGGGAAATAAAAATAGATTTTAAACGTAAACACCCTGTGTGTCGGTCTCACACCATCCAGTGTGTCATACAGAACACGCTGTCATGTTAAATCATCAGTATGCCATCCGTTACTTACATCCACACAGGCAGCGGCTGAGGAAATTAAGATAAAATGGAATATCCATAATTCATGCCCCCACCCGCCCCACTCCTCAAAACGCCTTACATAACAGCTTGAAATTGTGTGTGTGTGTGTGTGTGTGTGTGTGTGTATGGCGTAGTGGATAAAACTAAATTAAATCTCTATCTCAAAGACCTGTTACCTGGCCAGGATTTCTCATTATCATAGCAAATAATTATTGTCTGGCTTTTAATTTACAATCCTACGTGCCAGAATTAAGGAGGATGATGACAGGTCTGAATGAAAAGAAAAAAAAATAAATTAAAATAAAAGCGGGACTCGAGGGTCCCTCCTGTCTGATTAACTTGGCGAGTATTCAAATGAACAGTGAGAGCTAAACACTGGACCATACATGCTGCCTGTCTGTTTTCTATCGTACAGATGTTTTATTGTGACAGCTCGTAATTATTCAACCCCCAAAAATGAGTGCAGCTTTAAAGGATGATTCTGCTTTATTAGTACCTGGAGTCAGATGATCAGACATGTTGTAATAAACCTGTGTACGCAGCTGGTTCTTCAACGGTTGGAGGGATGATTCCGTCATTTCTGAGTTCTTGAATAATGCTGTGTTCATGAGTGGAGAGCAGAAACCAGCAGTCATATGATTAGACAGTATGTGTTCAACACTTCCATGCTTTTAAGTTAGTAAATGACAATTAGTGAAGCTCTCTTATACTCTCGTATACAATTGTTTGCAGTAATGGTTTTTTCTCTTAATTGGAAATTGCTGCTCACCACAATACAAAGATTCAAAGCAATGACATGAAATGCTGCTATTATAGAGTAGATTAGAGTTTACAGCAGCCAAGTATTGCAATCAAAGTGTATAGAGTTGGTATTTATGACAAATCTTCATCATTAAATGTCATATTATCTGGCTCAACAGGTCTAATAACACCTTAAGTTTAGTTTCAAGGGTGAAATTATTCAGGATCAAGCTAATTGTGAATGTCTGCACTTCACACTTCCCTGCTTGAAGGTTTGGGTTTAATTTCATTTTTAATTTGTCTTTGAAAAACCTGAGCAGGGCTCCTTGTCAAATCATTAACAATCAAATCAAGCTGATTGATTTATCTGCTCACAAAGGACTGGGCTCAGGTTAGCTCAACTTATTCGGGACTGAAAACAAAAGACAAATGTTCAAATGATGACTCAAACTGTCAGCTATAAACATCAGCTGACAGTCGAATGTGTGCACACTACTATTAACTGTAGCTGTGCAATGAGGATTCTTAACATTACTTAAGGTGCTCTCATTTTCAGTTTTACCTCCCAATAAAGTGGTTTAGATACTGTACAGCTTGCTTGATTACAACCTGTCTGATCATCTGTCTTTTAGTTGTGTTGTTGCCGCTCCCAAATCTCAGCATTTATTTTGTATAATATTACTATAACCAACAAATTGTCCTTTAAATAATATAATTATACAACTGACTGACTGACTGACTGACTGTACAGTGTTTGTAAGCTAAAAAATAATAACTTGACATGTTGAGATAAAGGTTGCTCATATGTTGTTGTTTTTTCACTTTTACTATCAAAACTGACATTTTTTAGTTATATAAAATATTTAATTAAAACTATTTGCAAGGAAAAAAGAAAGAATATATCAAGTTGTCTGCCTCTGAACACCAGAATCACAACAAGACTAAAATGCAAAACACATCTTTTTTTTGTCCTCAGAAATAAATAAATTCCATTTTGCATTTTTCATAAAAAAAACATTCAGTGTTGGTTAGTAGAAGTCAGGATGGCATGATTTAACTTTTCTTTGGAGCTTTTTGACACATTTGAGTTTGTGTTTTACAGCAAATCAAGCACTGCAATGTACACCAGAAGTGAAAATATAACAAGTAGTCATCTGGCCTCATATTCTGTCATTATAAAATGTAGAACTATATACTATGTACAGTATTACACTATTGTCGTGAATATTCATATACTGGAGACTGGAATGCATATGCTTAACAGCTAATGAAAGAAGAGAAAAATCCATCCCTAATCAAGTCATGTTGGAATTAGTATAAAAATGTGTGCTAACAGCTGGGAAACACATTACATCTTTGGGTCACTCCCCTGGTGGAGAACGCATGTAGGTCAAGTGGGATTTTGCAGGCTGCTTCAGATCCCATTTGCTGCCACAAATTGCAAAAAGTGTGTCAACTCAGCCGGCACTCAACCACAAGAGTTTGGCAAAGAGAACAGATCTTCCCTTTTACATTTCCTGCAGTCCGTTTTAATTTACGCCACAACTATAGAACCATCAATGTGTGCCATATTAGATTATTTAAAAGCAGTAATCTGTGACTGTCATAGTTTTTTTTTTTTTTTTTTTTTTTAGCGTTATTGTGCCTTTATCATTTATGTTTTCATCAAATGAGAATACTGACTTTTCTGCCAAAACTAAAGTCAAATAAATTAAATATATAAACTTTTTTTGTGACAATACTGGGTATCATGTCAAACATACGTTTTCTGTATAGGAAAGTCTTCATTTTCATTTCATTCAATGGTTTTAGGGAAACAGAACTAACAACAAACCAAGTATGTGAAACCGCCCTTTCATATTTTTGAAAGACATCTTACCCAGTAATGAGCTCAATCACTTGGTACTGTATTTTAACTATGTACATATTGTAGAGGAAGACTGTAGAACCATAAAAACTGACTTTTTAAAAGATAAATCTATTTTTTAATGCTCTTGTACAAATAATAATAATTAAAAAAACAACATAAATTAAGACAAAAAAATCCAGTTTTAGGTAGTCTTGGGGCTGTTCTTATTCACTCACAGTCTTTGCAAGGGATTTTAAGGGTTTTAAGCTAAACGCAGTGAAATGAGCTGCGTGCATTTAAACCAAAGGAGGTGGAGAGGATGTAACTTGTCTGTCCTGATCTGTGTTTTTTTTTTTTTTTTTTTTGCTCATAATCACTTTTGTAATTGAGGTTTAATGTGGAGTTGTCTCGGACAGCGGTGTGACGCTCGCTTTATGTTTTATTTATTTCTAGAACATCATAGGCAGTATTATGTCACTATTTTGCCATTGTATTTTTGGTAATAAAGACTGAGAAATAAATGAATGCTTCTTGTCCTTTTTTTATTATTTATGAGATGATAAAAGTTGCATTTCAAATATAAAAGTTGAATTTCAAATATAAAAGTTGCATTTCAAATATTTTACTAAGAATATCTGACCCAGATATTTTTGTTTTATTTGACATCCAAATGTTTTTTCACATCTTTACAATCAGAAACACATTTATTGACCAACTATTTTGACACACTTGTTTGTCGTCATCTTTATTCCACGCTTTCTTCTTCCTTGTCTAAACGTGCCATCGTTATTCACCATTGTAAAAGAGACGTCTGTAAAACTGTTGAAAGGACGCCTTGAACAGCAGACAAAGTCAATTATGAAAACCTTCCTCGTGACGAGAAAAATAATTTAAAAATCCGTAACGTCAACACAATGTGAAGTCTGGGCTGATCAGGACGCTAGAAACTTTTTTGGTGAATGAATCAGTTGAGCAGTTCTCATAGGACTGAATTGACACCATTTTTGGTATTCAGCTCTTATGACACATCCATGGTTAGGCCTAAAAAAGAAAATGGATGTTCAGGCAGGATCAGGTTCTACTTAGTACTCTACTCTTTGCTTGGAGACCAAACTGGCAGTGATCACTTTGATGTTTCAGAGAATTCATTATTTACCATTAAAAATGTTTGGAAAATTAATAAATTAGTTAATATTTGGCAAATGACTATTCAGAAGTAGCCTAATAATTATGCATCTCTCTTCTACTGTACGTGATCCTACATCAGCTTCTATTAATAATAGGCTTAGTTTAGATCATTACAATTGGTAAACAGGGCTGATATTCTTGTATAAATTGATATAAGATAAGAGTTTGATTGGGACTCGAGAAATAAAACTAGAAAGAACATTTTCTTGTGTCTGGTTGCTTCAGCCTTTAAGAACTTTGATATTGGACGCTTCTGGAAAGCCCCAGGATATGTACAGTACAGTAACATCTTCTGATGTCCATTTCTCACTTCTTACACAATCTGGGACATGTGCAAAGTGTGACGGGTATTTCTCTGCCCTAGTTCTAAATACAAGGCCAAGACATCACACTTTGCATGATGCTGTTCCTTTACAGAATTACTCAACAGGCTTATCAGGCAAAGGTCCGAGGGGTCTGGGCCCTTTTATGTGTCTGTGCCTGGCAGGGGCCCATTAGTGCATGTCCTATTTTCATCCATGCAAACCTATTTGTTCTTTGCCTACTTCATGCCACCCCTGGAGGAAGCTCTAACAGAAAGCTTGGCCTCTTGCAGAGACATACTGTGTGGGTTTTATCAACCCTTTAACAAGTTGCAAAAGGGTTAGGATGAAGGATAATGTATGTGAACTCTGCAGTTTTCTGCAGGATACACTATATGTATCCTACAGAAAACTACCTACAGACCTTTGTGCACCAATGTTTGAGTTGAACTCATAAAAGATAAAAGATTTGTAATGTGCTTCAGTGTAACATTATAAAACTCTTGTACAAATATAGTGTAAGGGGGAAAAACTTGTTTGTCCTTACTAATTGCGGAGGGAGTGAGGTAAGCTTTTGTCTTTTCACAAGGCCATGCAGTATTACTTGAAAACATTTGAAAACACTTTAAGATAATCAAGAGAACACTGCATTACATCATCATGTTATGGTTAAAACTTAATGAAATCCATCAGACACATGGGGAAACAATTCAAATCTAGTTCAAATCTTCCTGACAAGGTTAGAGTTAGAAATCAATTGAGGTAAATGTCTCTAAGTGTACTGAAAGCAAAGACAAATCTTAACATTTCTGTAGTTTTTAGTAATTCATTATGAAGCACAATAATTCAAGGTCCAGCGGTGCAGTGGTATGCCAAAATAATGTCCTCCATTACTTCACACACATACGCACAAACACAGAATACACACCCACATGCACATTCTCTCATTTTGAAAAGAAAAAAAAATGTTTCTGTAATCCCTTCACTTTAACACGAAGGCCTGACTGCACAAGCAGGGGAAAAAAACATCATCCCGGTCTATTCATTTCTTTACAGGATCAAGTTTTCTACCTAAACCTTTTAAGGACCTACCATGAAAGTGGAGATCAAGGCAAAAAAAGAAGAGAGAAATAAAATGAGGCAAGGAAATAAAGAGGAGAGAGGACAGGGCGAGTATTCGGAGATAGAGTCTAGAATCAATTCAAGGGACTCTCACGGCCGGTCTCCTTTTCAACTTGTTTAATGGTTAATTCCCTGATTTTCTTGCTCTATGAATCTTGTTTTTCGTTACAGTGAGTAAAAAGGATGAGGATTTTCAATCCCGTGCTGGATGAGGGAGGCCAATTGGGCACACTGGGAGAGGCGAGGGTTATCGTTAATGGGCCATCTTCCTGTGGTCTCACTCTCTTGCTCTGTATGACGAGACTTAGCGAAATGAAAGGAGGGAGGAGTACAAAAAAAAAAGGACAGATTTGGACTGTGTGTCTCTGTGGCCACAAGTAAATGATCCAAGGAGCTAAAGGCCCACCAAAGAGAAGCTAAGGAAACTTAAAAAGAGAGTCAGAGAGGATGGCCATTAAACAATGTTTTCTTCTCCAATAATCCCTCTCTCCAACAAAAATCCTGCCAATTTATTTTGGTAAATCTCTTTGATAATCTTCAGGAACTGTACAAACTCTCTGAGCCTCTTCCCCCAAGTCTGGTTTGCTGTCTTGGGTGCTTGTCTTGTCTAACACTGACCTGTTTTTAAGTGATTGATTTTCTTTTGTAGCAGTTGGGGTTGTGTATGAAAGAAAAGGCTATTTTAAAGGATAATCCACAGAGCAAAGTAAAAAGTAGAAGAGTTCCAATCAAGCTAGCTATTGAAACATTTCCTCCTCCTATGGTTTCAAATTCAGTAGTTATCACTAGGTAACTACTTAAAGTGGTCCTTCAATGATTTACTGCTGCATTTCAATAAAGTCCGGGGTTTGTAAGAGACAGACTTTTGGTCTCTTTTGGTCATAGTAAAAACACTGGATCCTACACTTCCTGTAATGCAACTACATAGTCTTTTTTCAGATCTTTCCTGTAAGGTAAATAGCCTCAAATAGACATGACAAGTAAACATGTGTAAAGTCTGTGGAATGTCTCTTTAATAATAAGCATTTATCAAGACAAAAGTACCCAAATTAATGTGCATTGTCATTTGTCCCCATGATGTAATATGATTTATGTAAAAATGGGATGGTTAGCCTATTTCTAAAAGCTTGTCTTACATGGTTAAAGCCCCTCTATCATTGAACATTGATATATTCCCAGGATTGATTACATTTAAAATAAATGGTATTATTTTAGCACAGTTAGGCTAAACTACCATGTTGCCAGTCTAGTTTGCTCAACTTAAGCACCAATATAATCAAAATGTTCATCACTGTTGTTAAACCTTTTAAAATATTTGTGTCCCTGAGTCAACTGTCCCCCCTGTTACTCTGAGTCTCCCATGAATGCGCTTCCTGTTTATTCCTCTAGTCATGTAGCTCAGGAAGTAGCAGACATTTTTGGCGGGAAAAGTGGGGTACAAGAAGCAGAGTAAGTATCAACCGTTTTCTTCAGTGTTTTAATGTGGTACAGCATAACATGTCCACACTGTTATGCTAATTTCTAGTCATATTTGATCATTTTGGTTGTAAAAAATCTTTTTGTCACCAAGTGCTAGCTTGTTTTTCATCAAGAGTAGTAGGCTAATAGCCGACTTTAGCACAAAATGTCCCCCGTTACTATCCATCCTGCTGCTGTTTAGCACAGTAAGAGGGCTACATGAATAAGTGTTTCCAGCATGTGTTATAATTTGCCATGCATTTATTTGTTATTTACTTTTTAAAGATTTGTTAAAATGGTATGTGTTGTGTGGACATGTGTTACTCACATTGTGGGGACTGCCTTCCTTTTGGGGACAGAATGTAAGTCCACACAATGAAAATCATTACATTTTAGGGTGAAGTCTTGGTTTAAGGTTAGGTTAAAAGAAATGTTAAAATTACTAATATTGGATATAACACTGTGTAGCTTTATAAAGGGATGCTCTTACAATAACAGGTATAAAGCCCAACTCACTTTTGTAAATTGTGACAATATGCTTTCTGTGTTTTAGGCGATATGTTGCTGGCTGGAGGAATGTCAAGCAGAGGAAAAGGAGGCTCCAGAATGTAACTGAACAACTAAAAACTCAAATCGCCACATTCTTCATTAGATGCACTGCATCCTCTCACCCAGGAGATGTGAGAAAAAAACTTACTGCAAAGGTAAGGTGAATAAATAAAGAATGAAATACAGGCTACAGAAAGACTACAGATGGACCTTTTGAAGAAGGGAGGCCAAATAGCAGATGTAGGGTTGATGACCTTTGAAAGAATGTTGAGCCACAGATTACCTGCTGAATGCAAACAGAAAGCAAAGGCTTTCCTTTTAAGGGAGAACAACTGTGGGCAAAGGTAAATTGTCACTCTGAAAAGAAAAGAACAGGAATGTTTGCTAAGCAACAGGATAAAGAATCTGCACCAGAAGTTACTTTCAGAAAATGAAAATCAGGTCTCATGCTCCTGCACCTTAAGACCATCTTGGGTTGTAGTGTCCAGAGGCTGATCACGAAACCTGTGTAGCACTCATGAGAACTTACAGTTCATGACCAACACCCTGTACAGTCCAGGTCTATCAGCTGTCTGTTGAAAAACCTGGAGGAAATGGTAGATAAAATAATCTGTGATTTCCAAATTAAAAGTCTGTGCATATGTCAAATAAAATATATAAAGACTCAATACTGAGAGCTCCTGCAAACACAGAGGTAACCCTTATGCAGTGATCTCGGGAAGATAATGCCAGAGTGACTGAGTGAGGTAACACTAAATGTATTTATACAACAATTAGTTTCGACCAAGTAATTTGATTGGACAAGAGATGTTGCATATGTGCTGATATACACTACAACAACACTGGGACTTTTAACTGCTGATTGTTTAACAGCTTTATAAATGTTCTGGTAACTGTTAATGACATTAACTGTCGTTAATTAACTTAGATTGTGACAAACTTTGTAAGGATAAACATATTTCCACAAATAACATTTGATTTAAATTATGAATGATCATCAGAAGAGGAGGAAGGGTAGGACAGAAGCATGGATACCTCAGTACAAACCTCTACAGTGTGAGTTAGAGTTGGTATGCTCATATGAGATCAATCATCCTAGACAAGATGAGGAGGAGCAAAAATGAAGCTGAAGAAAATCAACAGGGGCTTTGAAATTTGAAATATAAACATCAACATTCAGTCCATTAAGAAGATTGATCTGAATACACTCTTGAGGCAGTTTTATGGATCAATCCGGACAACTAAAGGAGAGCTCTACAGTATCAGCAGATACCTCAGGCTTCAGCTTGGTTTAAATCGTTAAATCAGCGAGCCTCCAGTTAGCCAGAATTTATATCAGCTAATAATGTTTTCAAAGGTGGTGTAAGAGATTAAAAGGGAAGTGAAAGAAAAATCAACAGATGCATAAATATGATATAAAAATGATGTAAATATACAAAACACTACATTTTTCTCAGTCATATTCTGTAAATGCCACACAGAAAGCGTACCAAAGTCAAATACCCTGGATTAGTATCATTACAAAGACAAAACATGTAAATAGTTTGTAGTTTGTTAATATCATGTTAATGTTTCTTTCTTTACATCAGTTTTACACTCTAAACACTAACTGATAAACCCTTCTACCATCTGATACAATACAAAACAATAATATAAAACATTGCTGCAATAAATAGTTCAGTTTCGGTTTAGTAACATTTCATTCATTAAGTAGGAAAGGCTCTATTTGTCACTTCTTGAATGTGCAACCATGGATCCTGTTGTATGGCTAAATGTTACAGTGTGATACACAATATGGCACATGAAACAGTTAGCTATGGACTATGAACTATATACACATACAGTCAAATTAAGATGTGATTACTTGTTTTCTACTGTCATTTACCAGATTTATAAAATGTATCTGGTGGATATCACTCTGGTATTTATTTTGATTGAAAATGTCTCATAAGGTTAGAAAGAAATGGCTTTATCCAAAACATACCCCATAACAGTCCCCTAAAAGTTCCAAGCCCATTGTAGTATTCAGACCATGTACCTATCACAGACTGTTTAGCCGAAGCCGTTGCAGGATGTAAGTCACTGCTCTACCTGGAAAAACACTCTCCTTTTGTTTGTTTGCAGTATTGCTGACTAGCATGTTAAGTATAGTTTACCTTACCAGTAGACAAGAGTCTGGCATAATTTAACACACACACACACACACACACACACACACACACACACACACACACACACACACACACACACACACAACACACAAACACGCAAAGAAACTTTTTTACACATCCACCAACTGTAGGAATATCACTACTTTCGCATTACATTTTGCACTCGTTAAGACATTTGGGGCACCACCACCATGCACAGAGTTGGACATGCTAAGTTGATCACACAATAATAAAAAAAAAGCTGTCAACACATCAGATACATACATACTAACATGCTATATTAACTGTCAAACATCAACATAATCTAAACTACATTTCAGAATCCAGTCCTCTGTACTCTTTGATCTGACTGCACCCAGCAGTTATCTAGTCATGTACTCTGTTTGTGTGTACAGTATGTGTGTGGTGTATATGTGGGTTTAACAGAGAGAGAGACTGGGGAGGACGGCTGTGTGTGTGTGTGTGTGTGTGTGTGTGTGTTAGTATTCGGTTTCTCAGGCCCAATCCCACTGTTCACACTCACAGATTTTGAGGCTGTCAAATCTTAAAGTGCACGAGGGCTCCCTTGCAGGCATTTTGAGACCTTTCTGCACATTTTCTATGTGCTTGCATCTCTGCACACTTTACCTTAGGAAATTACCCACAATTCATAGTGTTGCGATGTTCAATCAGTGTTAAAAACGGAGTTAAGGGGGGGAAGCCCACAAGCACATGCGTGTTCAGCCTGGCATAGTGGGTTTGCTGGTATGCCTACATTTACAAAGAGCCACTACATTAACAAAGATTTAAGATGGTACTTAAAAAAACACATGAAATCAGAGAGTAAAGCAGCATAGGTTATATTACACATCTAGTTTATTCATCAACCTTTTCTTGTAATTTTTGCTCATTGATGGTGTTTTGACAAAAACTAGTAGATTCCTTATTTGACAGTTACCTTTTGTCAGTCTGTTACTTGATTGTCATGCATGTGATGATTTTATGGCAGCATATTCTGTTTAAATATTTTGAATTTGGCCTTATTCTGGATGTAGCATTCTCTGATTGCCACATGTGGGATATGGTGATATTAGTCAGGTTTTGGACAAGTATACTGCTAATTTGGAAGATGTATCTCATTTCAGGTTTTTTACCAACATTTTAGACACACGGCCTCTTGCTTATTTATAGTCAGCTCTGCGCATTGTAAACATACCAACTAACCAACAGTTTGCAAGGTTGGGATTGAGATGCATGACAGGCTGGTTGTTGAATGCAACCCTGTGCAAACAAAATTACATATGCTCTAGCAAGAAAGGTAGATAAAGGAGAGGAATGAGAGGAGAGTGGCAGGTTGGAGAAACAGAGAGCACCTTCTCCACGACATGGACAGAGGGGATTGGTTATTATCCTGACATCCAGCCAGTCTGACTGACAATGACGACTCAGTGTAACACACCAAAACCACTCAGCAGTGTAGTAAACATCATGGGACAACCTTAGTTCTGGATGTGCCTGTAACTATAAATGTATAATATCAGTCATATCAATATAACTTCTAAATATTAGGCAGCAACTTCCTCCTGTTTTTCACATAGCTGGTTTACTTCACTGCCTGCAAATATCTTGTGATTCCCATTCACACAAACCCTGAACACCCTCTGCATGTAAACAGGAATATTAGGGGATTATTCATTTTCATTAGCCATGTAAACAGATTTGTAGGAATAATGTATTTTTCGGATGAAACCAGAATATTTTGTGCATGTAACTATCACTGAAAATGGCTTTTAGATTTGTATGGCTGTGTATTGTAGTGATTTATCACTCCCTGCACCTTTATGGTTAAGATCCTACCTCCTGGTGTTAGATTTTTACTTTACTGGGAAGAGACGCAAATGCTGCAGGGGGTGACAGTAGGGGTCAAGATATGTGGCCCCTATGTGGATTTGATATACTTTGAACCAGACATTAAAAGGACGGAAATAAAATGTGGTTAGCATTTCTAAAAACTTGCCAAAAATGCTCCTTATTTTTTGCATTGCTGTGAGAATCAAATACTTGTAGGGGTTGAGACTACTGAGATGAACACAGGTTGACTCAAAATGATTCCACAACACCTCTTTTTGATCAGCAGAAAGGTTTTCTTAAGACAATTCTTCATTTTAATTTTGGTTCTATTTGCCCTCTATTTCTGTCCTTTTCTAGCCATATCCTCACATATGCTCCAATCTAACAGACATAAAACACAACTGTTTCTGTGTTTCGAGTAGTAGTTTTATTGGCATTTTGAATCCAGATATATACAAACGTAACCCTCCCAAACACCCTTGTTCCTTCCCATCTCCCTCCCCTGGACTAGCCTACAAGAGGCACACGATTTAATCATTTTATCCCCATCCAGATTAGCAGGAAGGATAAACCAGAAGTTAACGGTTGGTCGACATCTCTAGTGAACATGCTTTATGTGGGCATAGGTCTGTGCAGTATATTTTCATGAAGTGGCTTTTTTCTCTTTTTTTGGCTTCATGCTCCACTGAGGAACTTTCACAGGGATGAAGGGGGCATTGCCTCTGACACTATAGCCAATTCTCTTTATACATCCATGGTGGAAAAACTGTAGCTGTTACATCTTCTTCACCAACAACCCCACCAGTTGGAGTGGAGAAGAAGTTGTTGGTTTGTTGTTGTTTGTTGGTGCTAACTCTAGCTAGCTAACTAGGTTAGAAAAAGTTAACACATTTCATTTAAAAAAGAAAAAATTTCTTATTGTGCGTGCTTAGGACTTTTTTTCTTATCAAAGGAAGTATTGAATAACGTTTTTTTGTACTAGTATTTACCAAAGTTAAAAAATCTGGTACTGCAACAACTTCAGTCTTAGTAGCTAACAGAGCAATATGGAAAGAGACAAGAAGGGATGCGTTTGGATGTCAGTGGGAAAAAACAGTTTTCATTTATAAAACAATACTGAGGTCCAATTAATGAATGTGTCCCTTCTCCTCCTGGTCTGACAACAGGTGAGAAGGTGTGTTTAGCTCATTATCATGCTAAACTATGTAAGCCCCGCCCACTCATTTAGCAGTCCAATCATATGCGAATGATGTGATTTAAAGCCCTCTTTTTTCCCCCTCCCTAAATCCTTCTTTTTCAAAATTCCGTTCATTGGGAAATACGTCACAGCACAGAAGCATAAAAACGCTCCAACTTCCGTTTCACTGCGACTTCAAAGTGATATATATTTACTCTTTTATTTTTGAAGGCGGGCTCGCTCGTCTTCCGGTGTTGTGCCACCACAATAAAGCCAGTGCGGTAAGAAGCGGACCGACGAATGTTAACCAACAGGAGAGAGAGAGAAAAAAAGAGGAGAGGAAAGTAAGAGAGAGCGAGGGAGGTAGAGAGGCAGAGAGAGAGAGAGAGAGAGGGACGGACCATCCTACCAGCCGCTGTAGAGGAGGGTGAGGCTTATAAATGTACCGTTGGCTCTAAATCTAATTCGTCTTTGTTGCTGTCAAGACAGAAAAGAAAAGCTGGCGTCCATCACGGGAGCGCGCCTCCGTTAAAATGCACATACAGTTCATTATAAAGAGGCTGTAGTAGTGTGTCCGTACCAGCCACACAATAGGAGTTTGCTCCCATCCTATCGCACTTTAAGCTATCCTGCGCCTCACTGTATTGACAGTCTTTCCTAATATGTAATGAGGGACTTGTAGATATGCGGTAGTGAATGGCATCGCCTATCACCCGCCTGAAAACACGGTAGGATGGATGTAGTTGCCGGTGATGTGGCTGCTGTCGGGGTCGGTAGATGTGATCTGATGTTTCACGTTATTCTGTCAGCGACGTGAGCAGGAAATGCCGCTGTAATGCAGGCCTGTCCGTCCCAGTCTACAGTCTGTCTATGATATGAGTGTTTGACTGAATGACAGAACACAAGCAGGAGGAGGGGGGGCAGGTCTTTGTATGCTTTGGCTCAGATTGCAGTGATGTGCACACTGCAGTGGACATGCTGTGTGTGTGTTTGTGTATATGTAGGATAGATGCCTGTGTGTGTGTTCATCATATCAGTGTGAGTAATCAGACTCACTCCCCCCTTTTCTGCAGTGTTCCAACATGACAGCGTTGCGTCAGAGGAAGGGCAGCAGGGGGAAGGAGCCCCCTCTCGGTGTCTCAGAGTTTCAGTCCCAACAGTCCAACTGTTGCACCGATCATCACCCAGAGAAGATCTTGCACGGTGAGTGAGCCGAGCCATCCTTCAGTCTGTCCCACCCGGCTGCTCTTCCATACGAGCAGATTTGGGATGTCCAAAAGTGCTCTTTGACCAATGGGTGAGCGTTTTTGGCAGCCGCCTATCCCGATGAAGTGTTCAGATCCAGCTGCAGGGGTTGATGCACTGTATGTGACCGTGACCCTGACCTCTGACCTGCTGTGTGTACACAACCAGGAGTTTCCACTGGGTTTTTTTTAATGAAATCACATTTTCATATCTTACCCTGCTGGTTAAAGCCCGAGCTCTTACACCTTTTGCGTCCTCAGAGGACATGAATGCAAGGGGAGGGAAAGCAAATTTATTTGTACAGCACATTAGTCAGTAACAAGGCAATTCAAAGTGCTTTACAGAAAATGCATCAAGAGAGAATATAAAAACAATACATGGCAAAATAAAAACACATTTAAATTCTATTAAAAATGTTAAGTTAGTTGCACATAACGCCATGTTTCCTGAGTGTTAATGTTGATTGACTCGTTCTGGCTCCTCAGTTAAAGATCATGAACAAGACATAATACTGCTTTTTATCTGACTAAGATTGTGGTAAATAAGGAAAAAAATGATTTAATTTATCATATTAGAAAACTGGATTTCAAAAAATAAAGTTTTTCTACTCTCAAACAAATGACACCCAGTTTGATTTCTTCTAGAAGATGTTTTTAATGTGTTTCATGATGTATTCATTTTTCATTCAGCTGGAATCAGATCATTTTTGCATTTTTTTTCTTACAAAAATGTCTCAAAATGACTAATTGAGTATCAATAATGGAATCAATAATAGTTGCAGATTAATTTTCTGTCTAGCTCTAACCACATCAAACCGTATCAAATAATATTCATAATGTCTGCAATCCATGTAAGTTGACCTGTTGTAATGCTCAGATATTGCTCACTCAGCAGTCTGGTTTACTGGGGCACATAGTGGAATGGAGCCATCGTTAATGTTAAGAATGACACCTGTGCTTCTCTGGCTGTGTCAGGCCAGATACATCACACTGCTGAGACAGATGGTGTTAATTTTGAGGAAGAACATATATGTTAGTGTTGCTGTTTTTATAATGTATGTGTTATTTTATTTTTATTACAGTAACATAATAAAATGTTAATGTTGATGCAGGTGATTGGTCATGGGGGGCAATAATCTGGACGTCGGTTGGTTGGTCTGTGGCTGTTGGCCTCGGCCTGCTGTGCTGCATTTACGTGGCGACGCTGCACGAGAACGATCTGTGGTTCTCCAACATCAAGGTAAGCAGTCATTCACTGTGTAGTCTTTAAGTATTCAGGTAGAGCAAGTAAAGACAAGTGAAATGTTGAGAGGATCTTGGTTTTCTTATATCCAGAAAGATGTTTTTCTCTCACTAACTACACATCATTTTTTTCTCCATTTTCTATTTCCGGCAAATTAAACACCACTGTTTTTGTGAGTCACAAGTATTGCAGCAACGGTAGTGTCACTACAGGTGGCAGCCAGCTATCAAAGATCAGCCAGTAATACCATCATGGTTGCTATCTGTGACTTAATGTGACAAACAGAGCAGAATCAGCCGCCTCACTCACAATCTCAGTCAGTGATGGTAGCTGAACAGTTAAAGAAGAGCTGAAAAAGTTGATCATTTTAAAAGGTTGTAGAAATGCTATCTCTTATCAGCTGATTGCTTTTCTGGCCTAGACTGTTGCGTGTATATGTTTTTTTTGTAACTGCATGAGAGCAGTTCAAAGTCACACTTTAGGAACGTAGTATATTGAAAAACTGTGTTCAGAGAAATAAATGCAGTTGGTTTGTGTGGTGACATTTCAGGAGGTGTATTCGTGGGTTTAAGTATGGAGAAAAATCCTGTGTCCCATAAAATATTCTGTGTGTGTCATGTTGTGCTGCATTTGGGGGATATATATATAACGACATATATTTCATCTGCCATAACTGTAGGCTACAGGTCTTTGCTTTCATTAGGACTAATAATACAGGAGCTATTCTTGTGTGCCCTTCACAACAGGTTTTTGTCTGTTCAGCACCAAGAATGAAAAGCATTGTGTAGCATTAATGCTTTGAGGCTTTGTACACTAAAGCAGGAATGAAATGTTTCTAGCTATAACTGGAACTACCTCACACTTACGTAATCTTAATCAGGTTAATTTGTCACATCTGTCTTAACAGTCAGGAGCCCAAATGAACACTGAAATAGGTTTTTCCTTCCATAAACATTCCTCCTCTTCATACTGACCATAAGAAGATCTGTTCATAATGCTTTTACAGTGTTAGTGATGGGGGACAAAATCCAAAAGTTTATCTGTAGCTCATATGAAGCTTCAGTCGTCCAAATGAGTCAAATCAACTAGATATCTTTCAATGTTACAGTCTTTTTTGTGGAGGACTGATTATAGCAAGGAAAACTTCTTTCACTGTTCATATGGACACCTGAAAAAATGTGGACTTGTCCTTTTTAGGACTGGATAGCTGACAGTGTTTCATGGGCACAGCAAGGTGAATTACTGCTAGCTGTCTGAAGGGAGTTTTACTGAGGAAGGGATGACGTCTTAGTGGTTAGTAAGATTAGTAAACTACTGGCTGGACATCATAGTGATTATAGTTAACTGAGCTTGTGCCATCCCAGCAGGACATCAGGGAATGCTGAAAACACATGGAGTCAAACTCTTTTATAACACTCTTGTACGTTTAATAAGTAGCAGAGATGCCTGGATTGATGCAGCTGACGCATTTGTGTGGAGGTTATCTAAGGATTTGACATCCATGTGAGAGACTCATCAACCACGTAGCAGATGTGGAAATTTGCAGATGGAAAATGTCTCCCGGGTTGAACCATTTAAAAGCTAGAAAATTCCACACATCTTTCCTGCTTATCTCAAGAGGAAATGTAGCTTTACCAGGAGTGCCAATCACACCAGTTCCCCTCATTCAGCCCCCTCATCGCCTGGACACACGTCATAAACACTTCATCCTGAAATGGGATGATTGTTTTTCCGTGCGCTGCTGACGATACGATTTTCAGGCCCATTAAATGGTCCACATGAAGTCCTGAAACACTGGAGCGACTGGTTGTTACACTGTTTTCTTTTTTAGAGTCTGTTAACTGTTGTACGGCAACAGAACATTGTGCCCCGTCAGATATGATGTAATTTTTAAATCTCCCTTCCAAGGCTTCAGACTGTGATACACACAGCAGATGTTAAACTGGCTGACATGGCAGAACAGATTGCTCTGTCAGAGTTCTAACTGGGGCAAAAAATTATGTGTATGCTGATTTTTGTTGGTTATTTATGACACATTTAGTGGAGTAGTCATTCTTTTTGATGGATGTACGAGGCAACTTATGCAATAAATAGTCTTATGTATTCTTACTCCATGTAACCGAAGAGTCAGAGATATGGCTACATCGATATATACAACCAAAATTCTGTGTTAAAAAGTTTTTTTCCAAGAAGCATCATAGCTCTTCCTCTTTTTCATAATCTGAGATGGGGCTTTTGACCGGACAGAATGGGCTACGGTGGTATCGGTGTGTCTACATTGCAAACCCTTCTCTGTTAACTTAGCTACTAACCAGAGCACTAGTCTAGGATTTCAGCTACAGTTGAGGTATGCTTCTTCCAGACAAGGTGTGTGTCTTTGCTTAAAATGTTTGTCACCACATTGGTGCAGATGAATCCAGAATCTTCCTTCTTCATGGTGGTAGGCAGCTCAGCAACTGTATCTGTTAGCTAAAAGAGAGAAATGATCTGGAGTGGTAATCGTTAGCTTGCTGGCTCTGACTGAGAACAGGCAGTCCATGACGTTAGCTTGATAGATGAAGCAGAGTTAACGTATGCTAGCTGGTGAAGAAGCAACTTTGTCTTCCAGAAATTAAGTTTGTATACAATTAAACAGTTTGCCCAAATATGCTGCATTAGTTAATGTAATCCTTTTTTCAAATAAATTATTCTTAAGGTGCATGAAGGAGCTCGGGAGTCAGATGGCTAAATTATTATGTTCGTTATTGCATTAAAGTCTAGGAGACTCAACATTAGCTTAACTTATGTTATATCACTGCAACAAAGTGCATTATTCTGGACTTATCTGTGGTGAAACTGGGCATGTTTGTCACCGTAGAAACACCTCATAAGACTTTGATGTTTTTAAAAATTCAGGAGGATTGTGATGTTTATTGCAACTTCAGCAATATCTGCTGCCTTCTATTATCAGGTCTGAGAATAGCAGCTAGTTAGCCATATACTGGTTGCAACTCAGACATTATGACTGCTAAACTATAATGCTACGCTGCTAACAGCTAGATTTGTAGTGCCAAAACCAACTTGCCCATTTAAAAATATTGCCTGTAGGATTTCATGATTTCCTTTGTGATTTTCAGCAATGTACTTTAAAATTGTATTATTTACATATAATATCGTAGTTAGGTAAATTAGCTAACTACACAGTGTTACATAATGATGATGGTTATTAAGAGATATTAATAAGAGATAGGCTGGAGATGTAACACTGGTTAGTTTAGATTTGTCTGAATGTCCTACAATGATTGACAATTTCTCAGTTTGGTGGGAGGTTCTCTGTGTCTGCAGGGAGTGATCCATCAAACCTAGCAATGACCTCATCAGAGCTCAGACCTTCACCTGTACATATCGGGTCAGGTTTGGTAAAAGCATTAAATCACAGAATGGATTTGAATCAAACACAACAACTGAGCAGACTGGCCCTAATAAATCTTTGACTCATCTGCAGAAACTGGCAGAGCCAACAAGTGCTTCATCTGTTTCTTATGCAGATGTGCAGCATGTCTGGACCACAGAGCAAATCTGCACACCATCCACCATTTGTGACTTTTTGTCAGGGAGACAAAGCAGCACATTGTTAATTGAGTGGAACCTGCGCAGACACAGTTTGAGGTCCTATGCTGGGTTGTTTCAGAGTGTGTATGTGTGTGTGTGTGTGTGTGTGTGTGTGTGTGTGTGTGAAGAGAAGAGACAGACAGACAGATGCTTTCATTCATAATAAATGCAGGTCACTTTATAGGCCTGGCTAATATTTCTCTGCAATGTTCCCATAAGTGGGGTCCCGGCTGACATCATTGCACATTGTGTGTGTGTGTATAAAGTGTTTCCTTCTGTTAATGCCATCACAGTCTCTGTCTTAGACTGTGTACACACAAATACAGCTAAGGCTGGCCTTGACTGTAAATTACTCTTCAAACTATTTCACTATGGCAGACAAATTTCCAATACCGGAATAAAATCATGAGCTTTGTTACAGTTGAGGCGTCCCGTCATCTCGACCGTTTGGTATAACCCTTTCAAAAGTCTTAATTTTTTTGCAGTTAATCATTTATTCCCTTCGTCTTCTCCCACTACAGTAGGGCACTAACAGAGGCTGGCAGCCAGTTGAAGTGACAAAATCCAAAATGTGAAGTTCATACGGAAATACAGTTTATCTTTAATGGATTATACTGCTTTCAAATTGACAAGACTGCCGACTTTTGACACCTTTTATCTTGTACTTCTAGAGAGAAGTGTTTTTGCAGACATGTAAGTAATTGTTAATATGACATATTTCTTAAAGGGAGTTTGGCGAGCGTGGGGAGCTTCAGTTGAATTCAAACATTTTCATCACCATCACAGAAACACCAGCTAACTGCTTAAGTATAAGTTTGTCCGACATTGACTGCTGTTAGTTATTGGTTTGGTATTTTACAGTCTAATAATGTGTGTTTGTATTGATTACTGACAGCAGCTGATTGTACTGAGTTTCTTACAGCAGCGTGCAGTAAATGGTTGCCCTTTTGTGCGCGCGTTTTTAAACCACTTTCCCGATTAAACATGATACGCTTGATGGTGTTATTAATGACTCCTGATGAGAGCTCGGCATTCTCGTTGCCCTTTTAGCTCAAGTCGCATTAATATTTATTCACTCAGAAAAAAGCTCATAATTCTCTGTATAATATGACCTCCTCTCTGGCTCTCTGTCAGGTGCAGTGTATTTACTGGTGGTTCACACATGATTTCAGTTAAACCTGTGACTTTCTCCCGCTGTATAATTAGGAAAGCTGCTGCTGTTTCTACTGTATTTCATGCCGTTTGCAGGGTTTCCAAATAGCAGCAGCTATCCAGCAGCTAAGAGTACTGTGTCCAGATAGCTAATGAGTTTATGGATGAAGGTGGTTTCTGTGGGCAGCTGTATAAATTGTGTAGCTTTGTGTAGCTCCTGGAAAACCTTTAAATTTTAAGTCTTTGTTTTTTTAATGTGATTGTTTTAGAAATGTTCACCCACATTTTATTGGTTAAAAAATGAAAATGAGTTAATAACAGCAAAAATCAGTGTTGGTTGTTTGTCTTCACAGTTGTTCATCATAATTGAATGAATTAATTCACATTTTCTTTTTGGCAGTTTTTCCCCCTCTTTTTCCAAATAAACCCACTACACACGCACAAAAGCAGCTTCTGTTTCTGCTCCATCGTTCAACAGTTCTTCTTCTCGTAAATTTTCACCAGGAGCAGCAGGTCGAGAAATCATCTCAAAAAGAATCTAGTTATAGTCTTGCAAATAGTGACCCTGCAAGGTCCCTGGTCTTTGCAAAATTTATAGCCTGTGACAAAAAGACTCAGTGACTTATGACACTTTATCTGCAGATGCGAGAGGGTGTCAGACTATTAAAAGTCTTTTCAAAGTCTTCTAGTGTGTGGTAGGTATAAATCTGAAAAAACATCACCAATACAAGCATATTCAAGCAGTTTCCACACGGACACACCCCAAAAAGTGGGGGGCAAACAACTTAAATATGTGCATTGCATAGGCATAGACTTAACATTAAAAATGAGTTCATTCAGAGAGGGTAAGAAATCTGTGGAAAAAAAGTTAAACCAGTTTCAACTGTTGCTGCAATGTAATCCGACATGATCCGACAAGATCGTAACATGACCGCAGAGTTCCTACTGTTTACCCCGGGATTGTCATAACTTTCCAGAGTTGTAAACTGTCAGTGAGTATTACAAACCGCTGTGCTGTGTTTTGGCAATAATGTTAAGCCTTTAAATGCCTTTAAAATCTGTACCTCCAACAGGATTTCACAGATCACATTTCATCGTCTCACCGGTACCTGCTTTCAGTCTTAATACAGTTTTAAGAAGGGACAGAGGCTGCTGCTGATGCCGCAGTCTGACCTCGCCTTGAACCTCTCGCTGTTGCTCTCTCAGCTAGTTGAGGTAATGTATTTAATTTCCTGCCATCCGAGATCCACCGTCTCTCTCTTTAACTTCCACTCTTCCTCTTACCGGCTCTCACGCACACATGCTCTCTCAAGTGTCTCCAGGTCAAAAAGGATGGAAGGGACCGTAAAAAGAAAGCATGCTGGAAAGTGATTTGTGAGTTTGAGAGTCCCGCCTGCTCGGTGTTGGTACTTTGCGGTTGTTGCTTGGACCCGACCCTATGTCTTTGATGATATCAGAGGGTTAACGGTCTGTGGAGGAGCTGTCATTTAACAGAGAGTGGGACTGGTTTTAATCATCTCACATGTGGTTTCCTCGCCCTTTTTTGAGCGAAGGTGCGAGCAGCGTCAGCCCTGAGTTTAAAGGGTTATTCTTGTTCTTTTTCACTCTTCTTATCCGGCTTATTATCACCAGTCCTCTTACACATGCAGTGAGTCAGCTGGTTTAAACTGGCCTCTCGAATTCATCAGGTGTGAAGTCATATACACGTGGGCTCCCGGTGCCTAGCAAAGTTTATTTCAGACATGTGCTCACAGCTTGATGTTGCTTCCAGATCCGTGAACCCTCTGACAAATGTTCCCTTCTTTTTTCCGAACAATGTTCCAACATGTTCCCCTCACCTACGCCCCCTCCCCTCCCCCATCTTATTCTTTTGCCTTGTGCATGTGTGTTTTTATAGACATGGGGTCACCAGTAGTCAACTCCCCCCCCCCCCCCCCCTCGCTCCCTCTGGCTGCTGCAGTTATCTACAACCCATTCTGTTGTTCTCAGACTTACAGAGGCTCAGTCTTTCTCCTTCATAGTGGCTGCTTCATTGAGGAAACATTGCTGTTGTCTCTGTTCTGTTGGGGTCTGGCCGTGTTTAGCCCTAAAGCGGAGGCAAGACGAAGCAAGGCCAGTGCTGGATGGACTCTAGCTTGGATTCTTCAAGCATCACATCAGAGAGATGGGAGTCATACAAAGACCCATAAAGAGAAAATGGTAACAGAGAGAAACAGAGAAGAGGATCACTGCCTTCTGAGATGTAAACTAGCTTTTCGGGGTAATGAGCAATGTGTGAACTTGTTAACCGAGCCTATTCTCTTTGACCTTAATTTAAACTGAGGATTAGCCATCATCATCAGAGTTCTTGGTGTAAAGCCAAGGCTTGTTTTGTCTCGGGCAAACTCAAAAGGAGGATTGGGAAGGAAAGTAGCTGCTTGCTCCCTCAGAGAAAGCTTTTGCATATTTCCTTTGGCAAAGAACTTGAAGCGATTAAAAGGCAAATTTATTTGGACTGACTTCAAGAAAAGAGAAACACTGCATTTATATTTATTGCGGTAATGGATTTGGATCAGTTCTGTAGCTCAGCCCTGGAGCGTGCTGTTTATCTACCTGGATCCAGCTCATCAAAGGATCCAAGAATTTATTGATAATCTCCGTCTTCTCAGGCGATGGAGCTTCGTAAGAGAGTTAAGTTGAGCAAACTAGAAAATGATTTGGGCCTTTCACAAGATGGGTCGGCTGAGAGGAGATGCAGCGCTAACACGATGTGGGGGACAGCAACGTCTAATGTCACACCGGAGGGGGATTCAGGGGAGGTCTCTGTGCTTGGAGGATCCGCTAATTGTTCCGGTTCAGGCATTCTACTCCGGTGGCCTTGGCGACAGTGTGTTTCCATGGCAGCGGGGCTGTTATTGGCTGGGCTGCTGGCACTGACTCAGGCCTGGTGTGTTAACGCCATACATGAGAATCTGCTGTGGTTCTCTCAGCTAACGGTAGGAGTTATTACAAGTATAATTGTTACTGTTTTAATCTGAATCCTTAATTAACCAATTGCATTGAAGAAAAACTCTCACTCTCAGTAACAGCCTGAGGAATGACCTCCAAGGGTTCAGTTAGTAATACAGTGAAAATATAAACTGTCTCACCTCTCGGCAGTCCAATCTCACCTCCCTAGTAGAGTCAGTCTGGTGACAAAATATATTTATTTCTGAACTGCTATTGTTCATTATCCTCCAATCTCCTCTTCTTCTTTACTGTGATCTGTCTGGTCAATTCAATTTATGGAATATCCTGTAAAATGTTCTTTTTTAATTTAAAAAGCACCCTGCTGTGCTCTAGTTGGGGACAAAGTGGACACATGGTTTCTATGGTTCAAAAAGGTACTGTCATTTTGAAAAGACCTGTATATCCTCACATCCAGATATCAGCCATCACAACAGTATTGCAGATGGCAATTACAGGATAACCTGACATATCACCACACAGGCAGTTCTCATTCTTCAGATTTAACATGTTCTGTGAAGATTATTGATATTCCTATCAGTAATATATTCAAAGAGGGAACAGGTGGAACCGTTCTGGAAGTATGGTGAGGTGACTAAAAAAGGTGTACTGTACGAACAACAGAATTAATGAGAAAGTGAATTAGATGTTGATTAACTTTCCCACACAGTCGTGAGAAGACATCTAAGTAGACACTTTAAGTGAAAACACTTGTGTGGGTTGACCATGACTGTGCAGGCCCATAAGGACAGCCTCACTCAACAGCAGTAGTACCATTCACTGCCTAGAAACTTGTGCAAAATACAAATATGCCTGTAGCATATTGGGACTGAGATCTCTCTTAATGGTATAAACCAGTGCTTCTTTATTTTGCTCCACAGAATTGAATGACTTTCACTCTATTCATCAGGTAGTGGTAAACGAGGTGAATGTGGTTAACTAGCTGGCAGGAACACCCGTGTCTTTTTGGGGCATGATTGGAAACCACTGGCCTGTAGCTACTCTGGATATGGGTGTAAAGTGGAGTGAGAGTCTGCAGAAGGACATTTGGTGACAGATGGTTAGAATATGGAACATTTTAAATGAAATTGAATATCTTTATGGTGGATTTAGTCTTTCATACAACTCTCTCTGTTCCCGTTTTAGCATAACAACTTGAGCTGTAATGCAACTGGAATTAAGCAAGGCTGTTACCTCTCAGTCATTTAGATATCTTGTCAGTCATTAGGGGTTTGGTTTCCATCTGCCACTACAATAATGGTAAGAAATATGCTTTGGTTGTTCATAATCACTAGTTTTTAAGAGATCCCTATGCATGACTGCATTCATCAGCAGAGGAACGATGACACTGGAGAAACAATTTGACTTTTGTTTAAACCACCCCCACCGCAGCAATATGTCAAAGAAATATCTGACTTTATTAAAATGTATGTTTAGTGAAGAGCAGCTGTAAAAACAATTCAAATGTGATAGATTGATGATTGGCTTAATATTCTGCAGGTTGTACTTCAGTGGTTGCTTTGTTTTTACCCCTCAGTGGGAACAGTAATCATGCGTGGCAAGCGGGAAATCTCTTGGGAAGACACACTCAGAACACGAACACACACACACACGCACACGCACACGCACACGCACACGCACGCACTGTGTACCTGTCTTATTGTTACTGTTGAGGATTACCAGTGTATTAGCTGCTCTGCCTCTCTCCTCCATGTTTCTGTCATGTCTTGCCAGGATATCTGTTTTCCACATTACAGACAAAATTGTGTGGTTTTATACAACCAAATTCCCCTTTTTGCTTTTAGGAGGTGGAGCGGGAGATCTCCTTTCGCACAGAGTGTGGACTATACTACTCCTACTACAAACAAATGCTGCAGGCCCCGTCCATACAGGAAGGTATGCACTTTGTTTATGGTCATATGGAATTTTCATATATATATTTGAGACACAGCATAGGTCACTATATATATGTATATATGCACCTCTGTACTTAAACTTAATATTTTGAGAGCATAAGTGTGTTAACAATGAAAAGTATGGAAAAATGCAGTGCACTGAGTACCCGGATGATGCGGAGAGGGACCACTTTTCAAACTGGAAATAGCAGCTGAGGACGTAACTACAGTGAACATCGCCACTTTATACCACTATATTGTTGTCACATATAAGACATCAGTAGGTTTATTGGGTTAATTTAGCAGTCTGTAATGATTTATTACAGCGAACGATAATGTGAGTGCTAACGCTAGCTTGCTAATTAGCTAATCGTCATTTATGGTAAGCGGGCAACAGCCATGTTTGATTTGAGACAACAATCTTACAAAATGTTCACACTATTCAAGTAAGTACATAGTATACACAGTGTACTACACAAAAATGTACTAACTGAAGTATTTTTAAACATAGGGCAGGTGTTACTTCCATGCCCAAAAAACATATCATCAAATAACTACATTGTTTTATGGGGTTATAGGTTTTTAAAAAGCCTGGTTTATGACTTGTACTGTACATCCAGTGTGTAATATTTACTCACTGTGGTGAAGCCTGTTCTGGATGCTACTAGAGTTTAAGCTAACATTAGTTGCTCTGTCGTGCTCTGTATTGGATTAGGGGAAATGTATACCACAGGAACTCTGGTCAGTCAAACCGAGGAAAGCATTTAGCCAAATTTGTTCATATAACCTAAAAGCCCTTTCTATTGTAATGTTACATGTGAAAACATACGTTTTGAAAATGTGAAAAAAATACGTTAGCTAAGAAAGCCAAACAGGGTTATGTTAAGGAAATAATGGTCTGTTCTTGTATTTTTCCTTATCATACTAACTAGCTCTGCACTGCGATAAAAGAACAGTGCTGTTTCTGTAATTCAGTGTCATCTTCATAAACATGTCAGGAGGCTAACTTATTTTTCCTGGACAAACGGCTTCAGCCTCAGTCTTTTAGCGTGTTTATGTAGCTTGTGAAATCACTTTCACATGGTTCTTGTTTTAAAATGAGTCAGCGGGGAACATTAAAAAGCCAGTTAAAGACGACGTTTTCGACAAACTCATGGAGCTATCGCTTAATTAGTCCGCTAGCTGCAGCTGAGAAGAGCTGCGGGGCTCACAATTTCAGCTGGAAAAATTGACGATCACTGGCAAGAGACAAAAGGCTTTTGTCTCTCTGTGTGAAATTAAGGAGCCATTGTTTCAGAAATTAAAAAGGAATTTAAGTGGTAAATCTGCCTCAGACGTTATTGTAAACAGAAAGCTGTAATATATAGTAACTGACGCGTGTTAGAGCCACAACCAGTGGCTGAAAAACATCTAACCTAGAATTTTACACATTTTTATGAATGATTATGTCATGAAACTACTTTAATTATTGAAGAATGAACTTCTAATAGCTCAAAACAACCAATCTTGAGAACATGTTCTTTTCTTTACACAGATAGAGACACCAGATGGCTGTCTCTACCCACTCTTACAAGCAGGAAGAAACTTTTCCTCCCCTCTACATTTTCCAGCCAGAGCAAACAAATCACCACAGTTACTCGTGACACACAGTCTGGTCCGAGGGAAATTAGTTTAATTATTTTGTTCCCATTATCATGTAAAATTCCTAGTTGGAACCGGGCCTAATTTTCCACTAAGGCAAATAAATGAGCTGTAGGCTAATCAGCTGAGGGACTGGCCGACCTCCCCCTCCGTCTCAATCTGTGTGTTCACTTCTTTTCTCGTCACACTTATAAACCACAAGAGACAGCAGAATGTGGAAACTACAGTAGTGTAAAGCTATAAGGTAGGGAGGAGGAAAAATAGGGAGGGAACAACGAACTGATGAGATAAAGGAAGAAATTATAAGAGATTGATGTGGGAAAAGAAAACAGTCAGGTGGGAGAATGGAAGCAAGGATGGAAGGAGGCATGAATAGAGAAAAAAGAAGGAAGATAGAGAAGTTTGAGGAACAGAGAAAGGAAAGAAGGGAAGGGTTTATGAGCTAAAATAGGAAAGAGGGAAAAAATGAGGGAGGAGAGGATAGAAAGGAAGCTTGCAGCACAGGATAAAGCAACCAGTTTGTAGGAAAGAGATAGGAATGAATGACTGTAGTCTAGTGGGTTGTGTGTGTGTGTGTGTGTGTGTGTGTGTGTGTGTGTGTGGGTGGGGGGGTGGGGTGGTTATGTGTACTTTGTTTATAGAAAACAGTGCTGGTTTTTATGGCCTTACATGGATCAAGAACACAGCAGTGATCAGGGTGACACATCCCAGCCTTGAGCAGAAACTCAGCTCTCTGCTGCTATTTTAGTGTCGCACTTTGTTTCAGTCAAACCAAATATATAGTAATGATACTGCACCCAATGACCAATTTGGTATAATGACACCAATGTATGTCCAAGCTCATACAGTACAATGTCAGAACCAGTCTAGATAAAGGATAATTCTGGCTTGTTAGAAGTTAGGTCTCATTTTCATAATGTCAGTAATCATACTGTTGGCTTACTACTGGATGTAAAATAGTAGTCATAATTCATTCAATTCAATTCATTTTTTTTAATGCCAAAACATTGTGAATCAGCCAACATGTCAACTCAATGTAATACTGTCTTTCATTTCACTCATCATCATTACTTTACATGACTAGTTTGAGGTTTGCCCAAACTGCAAAACACCTCTGCCCTACATTTACCCACTTCATACGTGAGTGGCTTTTGGTAGTTTTTCATTAGTTTATTCCTGTTGTCAGTTGTTCACCTTCACCATCCTGTGTCAGAGATGTAATAACGACACATTTCTTTATTTTCATGCAATGTTTCAAATGATCATCCTCTGACCTCCTAAAAAAAAAAAAAAAAACTCTCTGTCTTAAGGTCAACCTTACAGAGTTATGAGTCAAGTGTTTATTATTAGCTAATTTCATTAGCCTTGTCAACTAGTGAGCTTTGAGCTACTCCTGCGTGAATAGTTTTTTCTTGTTTGTTTTCACCTTGAATATTTATCTAAACCATTCAGCTGATCTGTGTAACTTGGTGTAGACACATTTTTCAGAGAATAGCAAAGTGTTAAAGGGACATTCTACCTATTCTTGCACTTCTGAGGGCACAGTGCTGGTGAAGGTCTGGGCTTCAGCTCTCACCAGGTTCAATGATGTACTGGAGACCATGATCTGGACAAAGAAATCCACAGACTTTGCAGGTTTTTGGAGAAGTCTGTTATTAAGGACTTAATATTAGCGTAACTAATATTTGCTTAATGCAGCAGTAGGCAAGGAGGTGAAATCTGTCATAATGAGACGATTGATCAAGACGTAGTGAATAGAGTGAACCATGTAACTGGCTGCGACTTCAAAACTGATGT
This sequence comes from Scomber japonicus, assembly GCF_027409825.1. NCBI lineage: Eukaryota > Metazoa > Chordata > Actinopteri > Scombriformes > Scombridae > Scomber > Scomber japonicus. The sequence continues at coordinate 7,309,844 of NC_070578.1, forward strand.
GAGGTGTGAACTAGGGGTGTCGCAAAATACTGTTATTGACGATAACCATGATGCATGAACAGTTACTATCATTTTAATGATATATGACAATACAATACAACAAATACAATATGATAATATGTTAATAATCAGTGCCTTAAATCATCTCCATGTCTTTCCGTTCTCACTTTGTTTCCCTGTCCCAGTTGAACTGGTAGACTCAGCACAGTCCTGAAGGCTCCATCCTGCTCCTGCACAGAGCAGAGCAGCTCACTAATTGCTGGTGTATTCAAAGTTTATTAATATTTAACGTACTGCGTGTCCAAATTGCAACAAATTGAACACGACTCTCCCCTTTTCCCCCAGCGATGCCCCTGTCAATCTACAAAAATTAGATTGAAACCTGAATTATTTTCTAAAACATCATTCATTCTCATACAGGATTTCCCCTAGAAATGATTCTAGCTGAGATTACAACGCATTTCCTCTTGTTACCAATTTAGTCTGTGAATCCCTAAACAATTGCCATGCTAAATGAAATATATGGCATTTGCTGTATTGCCTGTGTGAAATCGTTCCTAAAGGTTAATACTTCTAATAGAAATTTCCCATCATCAGGTTTCCCATCTCTGCTATAAAACTCTGTGAGAAAACCCTGTCGTATTTAGATGCTGTATGTACTACTGTATGTTCAGGTGTTATGTTATGTAGAAAAAGCAGCTCCACAGAACAAAGGAAGCGATGTCTGAACACATCAGTGCGTTCAACCTGAGCAGACTTCAGACATCTTTTTGTGCTTTCAGCAATTACGGTATTAAATCCCAACTGGTCTTACTGGTTGACAGACACTTCAAACGTCGTTATTGTTCTTCAATAGCCACCAATGCCCACCATACACAGTAAATGAGAAAAGTGAGCTTTGAGGAACATTCATTTCTCTGTGGTTGTCACAAAGCCAATAATAGTTGTTATCAGTCAATGTCACTGTGAAGGAATGGTGGCATTTTTAAAGCGTGTATGTGTGTGTGTGTTTCTAGGGCTCTCGGATTTGATCCACGACAACTTGACAGAATCCAAGAGGACCATTAATCTCCTACAGCGAATGAATATCTACCAAGAGGTCTTTCTCAGTGTTCTGTACAGATTGTTGCCCATCCAGGTAACACATCACTCAGCTGTCAGCTATGCACAGTTGGGATTGTACAACACTAAAGATGCCATAATTACTAAATGATTAACCGCCTCTGTGCCTTTTGTCATTTCTCCCCATGAAATAAAACTTTCTTGTTGTGTACAAAATGTAATGTCACATAATTTTTCTCTCCATTTTTATTAAGTGCTAAAGTTACTGTGATGAAGGATATTCATATTAGAAGAGTGTCAGGCATTTGATGTACTGTGGCATTTTACATGTTGGTCTTTTTAACCGACATGGCTCGGAACACTCGCTCTTGTCACACTCTGGAGGAAAAGGTTTCCGTATCGGCACATCAATTAACCGAGAAACAGCCACTGAGCTTCATCAGCGGCCCCACTGTGTGACAAGTGAAATATCAGACTAAACTTTGAAAATGTCACAGTGCCAGAGTCAGTCACTGTCACCGCAGTCAACTGTGCGTCTTCGTTTACAGCGGCTAATGAACTAATCGTTTCTGTGTGTGTGTGTGTGTGTGTGTGTGTGTGTGTGTGTGTGTGTGTGTGTGTGTGTGTTGTGGCCCAGTCGTATCTGGAGCCAGTATATTTCTACATTTACACAGTGTTCTCGCTCCAAGCTGTGTATGTGATCGCTTTGTACCTCACAGCATGGCTCCTGTCGGGTTCCTGGCTCGCTGGTGCGCTTGCCGGGGTCTGGTACATTCTCAACAGGTGGGTTATAATATTGTGTGTGTGTGTGTGTGTGTGTGAGACACTGCGAGGAGAAAAGGTGTTTCGCCCATTTCAGACATATACTTGACACTTGAGTTATACCTGTCATTATAAGAGGAGGACTCTCATCCCGCTTTGGGATCACATTCAGGAGATTCCTCACTCAGGCTTGACAAACTATATATTGTTTGCACAAAGCCTTATGATCTGTATAAACCATTTTAAGATTGCTGATGTTATTGTGATAATAGGAGTGCACACACAACAGAACAGTACTCTCAAAAGCCTTACATGTTTACCATGTCTCTGTAAATATGGTTTATCACTTCAGCTACTTCTGACTTATTTGCTGTAAAGTCGAATGAGTTGCCTAGAAACTGGGATCATTACTGTAATCAAGTGTTCAAAGATAGTAACCATTTTACTTTCTTTTCAGTCTTCTGTCTTTTCAGGCTTGAGAAGACTATTAACGCTTACTCCACTTATCTTCACAGTCATATTTTCAAGCAAACAACCAAAGATTTGAGTTTTATGTAGAAAAAAGCTGTACTAAGCAAGTTATTTCATATGGGGTCAAAATTAAAGGTTGAATATGTAGAATATTTATTAAATGCTATATTTAAAAAAATAATAATACAGCCACGGGGCGTTTTGAGGGGTACAGAATGAAAGTATTGCTTTTCCATTAAAAAAAAATTTAGTCTGAATTAATATTTTTAAAATTTTTTGACGTGTTCGACAATGACGTTCTGACACGTTGTGTGTACATTGTACCAGCCAATTAGCGGCAGGAATTACGGGTTGCCAGGGTTATCTGTTGTTCCCGCGCAGCTACTGTAGGCTGGCACTGGGTGAAATGGAGTTGTAAACAAGCAGAGCCGTGTTGGACTCACTAAAACCAGCGTTTTTTGCTCTCAAGTACAACTTTTCATCACAAAACTTCGAAGGTAAGACAGAATATCTGTTAGTCGCTGTAAATAAGTGGTTGTTTACCTTTGTATTCTTTGGCTGCTGGTTCACTGAGTTTTTAGCGTAATAATAGTGGTACTGTTGAACTCGGCAGGGTCTTAGCTTTCATATGAGATGCTATTTGTTTGTGTACCATGAAGTATCAAAACGGTAGCAATGGAAATGTGGAGAGTGGGTTGACTTTCTGATGCTATTCGGATTTTGATATTTGATCATTAATATGCTTGGTGTTTGAGTTGTGTTTGGTGTGTGTAAAAATGACGTGCTTGTAGCGGAGTTTCTCCTATTTAATTTGATGTGCAGTATGACAGTATTGCTACATAATTAGGGGATAATAAAAGGCAACGGGAGTTTTATTTTGTGAAAATGACCGGAAGTGCGTTACTCGCTACGGCTAACTTGAGTGGCTCCGAATTCGCAGGAGCAAAACTTTAAGCAGATGTTAATTGGACAAATTAGCGTCACATTGTGGATCTAAAGGGCTACTTCTCGCCTAAAAAGGTTAGACATGTGGATAAAGTGGTATATTTACAGAGTTAGAGCTAAAATAAAATCCGCTTCAGCCTGCTGATTTCAGCTTGGGTAGGAACAAAATGCATTATGGGTTATCGTGTAGTTTACTGACTGGTAAACTACAGGGCTACAGAAACTACAGAAACAAGCAATCATTTTGAGTTGGGAGCTAGCTAGCTAATCGATTACACACCACTCAAAGAAAGACTTCCAGTTGAAGACTGGCTAACGTTAAATACTGTTGTAAAATTAATTGGTCGAAATTAGTCGTTACCCTGTATGATTAATCACTTGACATGACGCTGGCTAATCGACTGACGCACTCGGCACCGGACTTGGCAACCCGACTGCTGGAATTACTTTTTGGTTGTTGCGACTACGATCTCGAGACATTAGATGGCGTTGTTCTGCTCATTCTACATATTCTACCTTCAAGTTACATGAAAAATTACACTAAACTCAATATTTTTAAGCCAATTAAATTTCAGAAGTTCTGCATTACAGTATCTGGGCCCAAGAAAAAAAAAAGTGTTTTTTCGTACTCCAGTTGTAGAAAATGTTGACATAGCCTTTATGCTATTGCATACAGTTTTTGATTGTTTATTTGAATATGGTTATTGCAATTAAAAGAGATACAGCTCTGTGTCATCAGCATAATAATGATCCGGATATTCAAAGAGGCTAATTACACAGATACATCATAAACACGCTCCTTCTTTAAAATAGCAGATCAATGAAGTTCACATTCAATCCTCATTCGTTTTGCGCAAGGAACATAAATCAGTTTGATAAAACTAAACTCTATGAATGATCCAGTTTTAATAGATGTTCTTCCTACATCAGGTAAGATTGTGTTTAGATACCCATTTTTTCCCCCTAATGGTTTAGACCTAAATAATAAAACAATCTCCTTGAAAAATGAAAACCCTGCGAAGCAATCTACTCTCACAATCAATAACACGAGTAGAATATGAATTAACTGAGAGCTAAAACTAAACGTGTTGCCCTTTTTTTTTTTTTTTTACCGTGGCAGCTCGTGACACTGTTGGACTGTGTGGAACAGGCAGTAAAATTCTATATGCAACTTTAAGTAAAGTATTTAATTGATTAGGAACTTTATTGGGTCCTTAATGCTTTGGTATAAAGTAGTATGAGCAGGGTTAAGCACTCAGTGTGAGTATGAGTAGAGTAAGAAAGTAGTAAATGATTCAGTCTGATGTAAACAGGTGAATGATTTGATCTATTAAACAAACTCAGTGGCCTGTCTGCAGCAGTCTCACCTCTGTGGTGTTTGATGGTCAGTGACCGAAAGCAGACTGACACACTAGCAAGTTTTAGTCTGATTTTGTAGTAAAAAGTACATTTTTTGGTTGTGCATTAAATGTAATCTGAATATTTAGTGTCTTCCTGGAGTCTTGTCAGGTGAGGAACAGTTAAAGTGCGTTCTTTACCATAAACCACGACTTTTATAATATAATCTGTTAAAGGTGCAGTGTGCAGAATTTACATCTAGTGGTGAGGTTGCATATTGCAACATATTGAATACCTCTCCCTTTCCAAGTATATAGATATAAAAAGCTCATTCTAAGGTAACAAAAACACCACAATTGTTATTGTCAGGTGATTATACACTAATTAAAACATACACTGCATCTTTAATTAGTCAAATGTAGAGTTTCTGGTAGGTGGTATGTTGAAACTTGACAAAGCCATTTTTCCCTGTGCGGTCACTCTTTATTCTAAGCTAAATTCATCATCCGGCTTCATTCTGAGCATACAGGCATCAGAGTGTTATCGATCCTCTCGTCAAAGTCTCTGCAAGAAAGGGAATAGACGTATTTCTTTTAAAATGTCAGACTGTGGCTGTACTGAGTTAGCGGTGTGAGCTGTTATTTTTGCATTCATAAGTGACATTTTTTGGAGAGAGGTCCGAAAAGTCAAAATAAGCTCCGATACCCTGCTGGCATTTTCTCCGCTGTCCTTTTGGATCAATACAGAAGCGAGATTTCTGTACTGACCCTTGTAAACAGTAAAAAATTAGGGTCACCAGAGAGTTACAGTACAACCTTAAAGAAGTTATGCGAGGAGCTGATATGATGTAGAAGAAAACCGCAAAGCTCAAAGTATGAAACTCTTTTCTGTCTCTCCCTCCTTTCAGGGTAGACACTACTCGTGTGGAGTTCACCATCTCCCTCAGAGAGAACTGGTCTTTACCCTTCCTGGCTTTGCAGGTCACCGCTATCACGTGTTATCTGCGGCCTCAGCTCACCGCCTTACAGCAGGTACGCGCACACTCAACAAACACACTCCAGATCAAAGATATTGGACACTGGCATTGATCGGCCTTGGACTTGACTTGGCACATTCAACCCAACTGCTCAGTAATCTACGGTCTGTATGCTGTTAGGATGCAGGTTAAGTATCTAACCTCTGTGTGTGTGTGTGCCTTTGATTCCTCAGAAGGTGATGGTGTGGTTAATGTACGTGACGACCTTCTGCTTCTGTCTGACGTGGCAGTTCAACCAGTTCATCCTATTGGTTCAGGCTCTCATCATATACACCCTGGACTGTGCTGATTTCATAACCACTACGCAGGTATGGCTGCAACAAGGCAAAGGCACATTTATTTGTGTAGCACATTTGAACAACAAGACAATTCAATATAAAAGCAACAAATGCCAAAATAAAAAGACATTTAACATGATTAAAAGTGTTGCATTGGAAATTAAATGAGAGTAAATTAGAGCTAAAATAGAGTAAGACAGATAAAAGCAGGAGAATAGAAAGAATGGCCTTTATGTGTCATTTCTGGTTGTTGAACACATTTGCATTGTTACTTTTGCTATTAACCCTGGGTGCTTTTGACTGTCATCGTCGTCTTTGAGTCCAGGTCTCCACACAAGACTTTACAAAAATGCTTTTTGAAAAATGCATCATAGTCCTCTGTGTGTGTGTTTCCAGGTGACCACGCTGTACCTTGTTCAAGTGAGCGGCCTGCTGAGTGTGTGGCTCCTACAGTTCTGCAACTCCATGGTACTGGGATCACTGGTTCTGAGCTTCATCGTAGCTGTGCTGTTCATCAGGCACTGCCAGGTCAGTTTGTGTGTGTGTGTGTGTGTGTGTGTGTGTGTCAAAGTCAGACAAATAAATCAAGACAGTTGTGGCAGTCTGTTTACAAAACGCAGATGAGAGATTAACTCGAATCTCATCTGATGTAAATTGGCCTGCGTGACATAAGTTTTTTGTGAGAGATAATTCCACTTTGTATGCCGGAGATTGATTTGATGTGCAATTTAGTTAAATTAGATTGTATCAGTAACAATTACAAAGAAATGTAATGTGACAGGATGAAAGAGGAACGGAGAGAAAAGACGGAGGAAGGTTTAGAATCAGAAATGACACAATACTTGTGTGCATGTGTGTAACATTCTAGTATGTTTTTCAGAGTCTAAACTGATTAATTTGTTTTTTAAAAATGTGTATTTTACAATATGTAATGTGTTATTTTTCTCAGTTTTGGCATTTAATGTGTAGATGGAAAGAGACCTACATGTACAGAACACTGTGTATGCAGTGAATGTGTATGTTGCTTTCTTCAGGGTTCTACATGTAAATCAGTGTTGACAATATTACAGATGTATTAACTGATCCCTTCTCTGCTCACCCAGTCTGGTCTGAAGACAGGAAGCCTGCCAGTTCGTCTGGGCAAACTGCTTCTCCACAGCGCTATGGTTCTCCTCCTCACCCTCACCATCAACTACCTAACCAAGGTGCTCCTCTTCTTCCTCCTCCTCCTCCTCTTCTCTGGCTTCTTTCCCTTCTCCTCAGCTTTATTTTTCCACTTTTCTTCCCCTTATCCTCTTGTGTTTTCCTGTCACTCACCCCAGCCCTCGTTTCCCTCCATATATCCTCTCCTGTCTCCACCTGTCTTCTTTGCTCTTTTTGTTCTCTGCCTCCTCTCCTCTCCTTCCTTTGCTCCACCCTTTCCTCTCTTACGGCTGCTTTGCGCTCTCGTCTTACCACGTTCTCGCTTCCCTCACCCTCCCTTCCTTTACTGCAGCCCCCCCCCTCCTCCTCCTCTCATATGTCTGAAACTCATACGTGTGATGTAAACCGGTTTATTTATTTTATACATGTCAGCGTGCTGATCTTTACACCTGACAAGATGACCTTATCTGTGTGTGTATATGTGTGTGTGTCTATTTACAGAAAGCGCTCCAGCTCAGATCAGATGAACACATCTTTAAATTCATCAAGTCCAAGTTTGCCTTGGGGCCTACGAGGTATGAACACACTCTCATTGAAGAATACGCACAACACAAACATGCTACATTCACTCACTTCTTATGTCGTACACAGTCACACAGCGCTCGTATAAAACACATACGCATATTTTGACACAAGGATGTGCATATGCAAAAGTCTACAGTCTTCTTATACCTCCCCGCACACACGCATGCATACACACATGCCCGTAAACACCTCTTGACTTGATCCAGCGTGACTGTATTATTCACTAAGCGCAGTGTTGTAGCACCTGGAGTGTTAGCGTGTGTGAATAATAGATGGCAGGGGTAACGCCAGCAGCCCTCCCATCGATCAGATACCGTGTGTATGCGTGTGTGTTTGTTGAGCAGCTCAGCCACTGGATAGCTGCTCCGGGGTGGCAGATAACACGGCTCACAACCCAACGCCACACAACTGGCCCTTCAATTATTCAGTAGGCTGTGGAAAATGAAATGCTTACTCCACACTCTGTCTCTGCCCCCCCCCCCCCCCTTTCTTTTTTCTCTCTCAACTTGCCGAGACTTATTTCTTTCACCCCCGTCTTTTTTTTTTTTTTTTTTACTTTTACTTTTCAGTTTTGTGACGTCTCAATTCTCAGTTTAATTATTTATCACCGCAGCTGTTCATCACAAGCAATAATGTCAAGGTATTATGCAAAAGGTGTGTTATAAAGAAAACACAAGTTAATTCATTACTGTGCATTCATGCTATGTTGAGATAATATATGCTGAAGCATTTTCTGTGTTTTTCTGTTATCTTAACAGCTGAAGAAACATGGAGATAACTTGATTTTATTTTAGTTATGATTATATATTTCATTGTATCATTGTAGGAACATGCAAGAAAAATGTGCAACATTTTCTTATTAATGTCCATTTTTCAGCTTTCTGACTCATATAATATAACTCAATTGGCATTCAATTCATGAATGTTTTATCTGTCTGTTGCTGTTCTGTCAGGTAGCTGTCTCCTAAAACCCAAATATGTTTTCAGTTTGTTTGGAATGAGAAAGTATAAGTGCCACTGACAGAAACGTTAAACTTTAAATGACACTGTTACTTTTCAAAGAACCGTGGAAAGTTTACTTTAGTAGCAATAAAATATACCTCTGCTCAATCCACTTCAGTCAGTTCTGTTGTTTCAGTCTGACTTGGTTTGGTGTGATAAGTAGTTTATATTAGCTTCAGCTTTAATGGTTTGGTGTGACCAGTAGCTGATGTTGGCTTATGTTAGCTAATATTACCTTCAGTCTTACTTGGTTTTGTATAATCAGTTGATTATGTTGGGGGATGTTAGCTAATGTTAACAAACTGTAGATACAGTGTATGTTGCTGAATAGCTGACATTACTGAGTTGCTTTGCTAGATTTATCTTCACTACTTGTGCTACTGTTATACTATGTTTTATGTCACAGATAGACATTAAGTATTTTTATATTTTATTTATAGTATATTTTAATAGGATGTAAATGCAGTGTATCTCATTAGGGGACAGAAACATGAGAATCTTATCAAATGTAGGGAAAATTCAGTGTGTAGTTATACTGTGATTGCTTCATTATGGACACAAAGCCACACATTGTCTTTAATATATGGCTATAATGATAGCAAGTAAGACATTTTCCTTTTGTCATTTCTTGTATGCCCCCTTTCCTTTGTTACAATCCTCCTTCTCTCCCCCTCATCACCCTTCCACTGACCTCCACCCCTGCAGAGATTTCGATGCCAGTCTGTATCTGTGTGAAGAAGCCTTTGGCCTGCTGCCCCTTGACACACTGGAGCGGCTGGCCGGCACTCTGCTGCTGTACCCCTACATCTTCACACTACTGCTGCTCAGCGGCACGCTAGCGGTGGCTGTACTGCAGAAACTGAGGTAGGTGACGGAAGAAACACAGAGGGGAGGGAGAGAAAGTGTTAACCTACTTGTGCAACTTCTCACCATCACATGGAAAAAAGCAAATGGTAGCTCTGTGCTGTAGGTCATTTACCTGTAATGTTGAAATGAATCAGTTGAAAGAAAAATCCCTGCTTGATTATTCAAAACTAACTTCAGATTCATTGATGTTGATTATCAAGTGGCAGTTGGGTGATTTCCTTTATTTATTTTCCTGCAATCCTCTGACCTTATTATAGTACAACTAAGGCTGTCAAATGATTACTTATAATTTTTTTGCATAATATAGAATCTTATATAATTATTTTGCATTTCACAACAGTTTTTAAGTCCACATTAACAATGTTACCAGTGTATCTCGTTTGGGAATCAAATTAATTCAAAGAAAGTTACTTTATGAACTTGACTTTTAGATTGATTTCAAATCAAAAGAAGTGTAATGAGTCTTAGGTAACACAATGTCTACTTAAAAAATATAGCTTGCCTTAAACTGAAAAGCAATGCTACAACAACAGTGTGGTCTTGAGGTAGGGGACAACTTCAAAGTGCTTATTTTGTGAAAAACTTTTTTTTTTTTTTGGTAGGATTACACTGTTCCAAAATGAGAAATATGCAGAAGTGCACAAAACATACAGCACATTATAATAAAGTGCAGAACAAACAAAAAATGCTCCATAGCTCCATTATCTTTGAGTTCAGTTGAAAACTGAGGAACTTGCCACATTGAGAAATGAGCACGACATAATGTGGAAACATGAGCCCAGCAATTCTCCGAAATTATAGAGCGATGGGACATTTAAGGAAAGTCACAACAATCAGTGTAGACAGTGCAGGAATATGACAGCAGCAGCAAGACTCCTGCCATACAAACGCATGTCGTGCTTTGTGGACAGTTTACAGAGGTCGATTGCAATGGCAATCTGTGACAGTGGTTTAGAGGGAGGGAGTAAGTGACAATTAACACAATTTGCCCTTAATTGCATTGCGATTAACGCGTTAACACAGACAGCCCTAAGTACAACCTTCAGGTCATACGTTGGCTTTCCTATTAAGGCTCTCCAGTAAAGTAACGTTTATTGGAGACAGTCCTCCCAAGAAAAACGACACACTGTTGTATTGTCAACAAAAATGATTATTATTATATTTCACTAACAGACTCCATCTAGCAGCTGTAGTAATTATGACCTGAAGCAGTGCCCCAGTTCATATAATCATGCATTTTTTAAACATATTTTTAATGGTTATATACTGTACTAAACTTCTTACCTATTTCCTCTCTTTATACAGTATTAATATTCTATCTTACTCAAGTCATATAAATTACATTTTACACAGTGACGACAAACTGTCTGATCTATTTTATGTATTGGGTCATTTGTAAATTAAATCTCCTATTGCGCTTATTGAATCTTGGTCCCTGTTTTGCCCTTGGAGGTTGAAACATGCTTCTTTCATATTCTTGTCCACCAGACAAAAGATGCATCAAAGGTCCAATCTTTAAACCGAATTGAAAAGCGTGTTCTTTTCGAACATATGTGGAATTGTTTTGTTCACAGAAATGATTCAAAAAGTTACAGCTCAGATTGGCTCTGTGTCTGTCAATATTTACTATTTGATCCTCAAACTTAGCGAACAAGTTCGTGTCCATCCTTGTTAGGAGAAGTTGGTCAAAGGAGGTGATACTTTGTATACAAATGAAGAGTTTCAGTCCTGATAGATAATAAAGCTTAGAAGAAGACATCAAGATGTCCATTATGAAGTAGAAACCCAGTCACAGTGGTAGTCTAGCCTCCATATGCCTCCCCTCCACATCACTGCAAAGTTAAGTAATGGCATTGTTGCTTCATATTCTGAAAAACAGAATAGTCTACCCGCAGCCTCTCAAAGCTTTATCCGCCTGTGGTGCAAGGTGAGGGGCCGCACTCAACTTAATCACATTAGCACATCAACTCTCCCTTTGCTGTTGAAGGGCTGGAATACAAACCTCATAGAACAAAGGGCTATTTGCCAATTCAAGAATTAATGTAATCCAGTTTACCCCACCTCACATAGAAGGAAGAGCCAGATTGGATTTGTATTCAAATGGAAGCCGGTGTCCGTCTGGTTAGGTGCGGGAGGCCAGATTGTAGGAGTGACATCATCACCCTCGGGCCTTGTGTTTGTCTACGCGTTGACTCCTGCAGACAGAAAACGTCCGTGGGCGTGCATCATTGCGTGTCCGCTTATGTGCATACAGCTGATGAAAACTGAATAATAGCGAGTGGAATCTGAATAATCTGAATATCAAATCCACCCACTTTCCTTCTGCCTCTCTTCACAACTGTCTGGCTGTAATGTTTTATGTATCGTTGTTGTCTTTTGTCTCGGTTTTTTTGTTCCTCAGCAGGACTAAAGTAGGTTCAGTAGAGGAGAAGAAAGGAGCTGGAGAGGGGCGAGCGGTGGCATTTCGTCCAGATGTGGCCTATAATGTATTGCATTCACTGTTCTTTGGACTTCTGGCTTTCAGCACTATGAGGTGAGCTCATCATACACATGCATGTGTAAAAGTGTGTTCATGTACAGGCAGATACCCAAATTCACAAACAGTTGTCAGTAGTCACATTGGTTTAATTCCTGCACAGGGACTCTTAGTACGTACTTTTCCTCTTGACTGCTTGATTGTGCGTACTCATGAGCAGATACTGAAATCCAAGCGCCACTCAAAAGGCTGTTCATCAAGAGTCTGAATGGTCCACTTTAGCCTTGATCAGCTCTCCACACCAAGCGCCATCCCACAGGACCTCAGTCTATTGGATGGTTACACCACTCACAGCATGAGCTGACAAACCTGGGCAGTCAATAATTAATACTATATATATTATATATTGACCAACACTAGTTTTTTTTACACTACGAAGACCAATATTGATCATTCTTTGACTCCAGCTCACTAACCAGTATCAGCAATAGACTTAGATATTGTGAATATTGACATTTTGTTTTGCCTCTATTCTAAAACCAAGAGCAGAAAAGCAAAAATATAAGGAATGGATTGAATTGTGCGTTTCACTATGCAAACTGCCGTCACAAGCATGCCTGGCTAACCAACATGCAAAAGTACCCCAGTGTGACTTTCAAGGCCAAGAAACATTATCCAACTACATTAGTTTGTGAAAATACAACTTCGATAAAAATACAAGAAGACCAAAAAAAGTAGTAGTATTTTTAGAAGTTGGTCCTGGATGCTATCAGAGTTTATGCTAATGTGTAGCAGCTTTGTCCTGCATTTGGGGTATGCTAACATTTGCAACAAACCTGGCCAACGTTAGCCAAGATAACATTACGTTTTCCAAACACAATTAGTTAGTGCTCATCCTCAAAGTCTTCATCTTGAAATGTTAAAAGTGAAACGTGTTTGAAAATACAAACAAGTATGGAAGTGTGCTACATACAGTCAGTAAGCTAAGCAACGCTAAACAAGTTCATATTCAAATTAAATATCGGTCTGATTTTACATTTTTCCTTCAGATATGGACTAACTAGCTGTACACTTCAATAGAAGCACAGTGTTATGTCTTTATTTACGTCTTTTGAAGAGATTATCGTTAGCTTAATCAGAAAGCTAATTGCAGCTAAAAAAGTCTGCTAATAAAAGCGGTCATTTCAGAGGGAAAAAATGATGGTTGAAGGCTAGAAATGAGAAAGCTACTTTTGTTGTGTGACATTGTTTTTTAAAAAAAGAGAAAAGAACAGTTCCAAATTAGCCTCTGTTGATCTAAAACTTAACAGGTGTAGAAACAGTAAGTAAGTAAGTAAGGCTTAATGGATAGTCATTCTGGGTTATAAAACATGTTTGTTCTTTTCAAAACCTTTTCTTTGGTTGCCTGCATACACAAAATAGGTCATGTGTGAAAAGAAGCTTGTCAGAATATGCACACCTCTGTGGAAATTGACCCACAAGTGCGAATATTGTGGAGTTGGACTGGAAACGGCAAGGAAGTTATCCACTGAACTCAAGTCTGTTGTGCTATTTTTTTGGCACAGTTACTGCATGTCTCAGCCAGACATACCCCTCTATGGATTTTATCCCAAAGTTTCAACTCACTGCAAATATCTTCAGGAGTAGATAGAGGAGAATATTGGTGTTCTGAGGATGTAAAGAAAATATTACTTATATTCACTATTTTTCTGGTGCTGATTGTAATTTCTTGCAATTTTTTCTGTCAGTCCGCAAGACAAGCTGCTCTGTATCGTCCACAGTTGTATTTCTGTGAATTTAGAGGATACTTGAGTAGCAGCATCATACATTGGCAGGTTCCCACTGCTGAGACTGTCTCCAGTTACAGATGCCAGGCCCCAGCTGTGGGGTAAGAGCCCTGACTCCACCGCTGGCACTTGGACTTTGCCATAGAAGAGAAACATCTTTTTCGTGGTCGAATTTCATGTCCAGCCGTTTTTTCTTAATTCCAGATTCAGCTTTCTAAACTGGCAGCGTTTACTGCTGCTGTGACCTGCTGGCTCTTGACGAATTTGCTCTTATTGATCACAACAGGACTTTGACAACCAAACTAAACAGGTTGACTGACCATGACTACTTAAACAAGTCTCTCAGTTTTATATTTGTCACTGTTCTGTTTTCTTTTGCAAAATTAGTTGTTTAAACTAATCTAATATACATTTTCTAATATTGTTTAATATTTTGATTATTTATGTTTTTAAATAGATACATTGATTTATCAGTCCTTCACAATTAAGAATGTGGAATTAGATCATGATTGAGATTTTTAGTTGAGAAATGACTTGGATGATTAATCCATAATCAAAACAGTCAATGAGCTAATTGTCTAATTTGTCTTATCTTTGTAGTTCTAATCAGGAGTCACAATGGACATGTCAATAGCCATTTACAGTTCAAGTGACTGGGTGATATGTTGCTTAATCAGTTAATTATAATCTGTGAATTTTGTAAAGATTTAGCCTTTTTTGTAATAGATATTGTATGCTAAAATTGTAGCTGTGGTTAATCACAAGAGCTAATGAGGCAGGATATTAACTTCACGAGTATTATTATTGCAATTTTGTTACAAATTACATTATAAATGGAAAATTGCTCATATATAGCGAAACAGTTTTATAAATTTGATTACCAGATTATGTTACCTAACGGCAAATCTTCAAAATATCTGCGTACCTTGCTCATCATATCCCGCCTCTCAACAAGGTGTCAATTTTCAGATAATTTGTTAATTAATCAATTTATTAGTTTGCATTGTAGGTCACATTTTAAACAAGCTCACACTGTAGTTCCTCTCCCTGGAAGTTATAATACCAATAATAACTATTCTTGTTTTACTGTCTCACAAGACTCTTAACCTTTAGTAATCAGAGGCTAACATTGTACTTTATTTAAGTTTAGCTCTTCACAAATCCAGACTATCATTACTGTTAATAATTGATTATCAACTAGTAGCACATCCTTTTATAAAAGATAAAACACAATGAGTGGAATACAGTATTGTATTTATTTGCACATTGCCTTCTTATTAGCTCAATAATGTCACACAACTTGATTGTATGCCTTTAATAATGCCTTTTTACATCTGTAATCCCAAGTACAACAACCCTCCCAGTTCCTTCATCTGTGATATTGTCAAGCTGTATTTGCTTCTCACATCATCAGTATACTTCCCGAGCTATGCACATTTCAAAGCTGAATAATTGCCTTTAAGTTTGGGCTCTTTCTGAGGAGTGTCAAGAAAATCCGAGCCATTTTATAGTTGGAATCATTGCTGTATTAAAAGAAACCCTCAATTACTCAGAAGAAGAGAAGAGTTCTGGTGTTTGGTTTAATAATAGCAACATGTAGATGAAGGTTAGCAGTGGTTCTATACATAGTTTAATTTGAGTCAGATTTTGAGTGTGTTGTAGGCAGTTGGGTTTATGTGGTGTGCAGGGTTTGGAAACGCAGATAGTATAAAATGCATTTAATTCATAACGTTTATGTATAATGTATTCCTATTACAGTCACGAATTAAAGTATAGCATGAATTCAGCCAATAAAGGGAGGAAAAATGAGCACTTTTAATACACAGCAGCAGGCAGGTACAGTAGTGCAGAAACTGACACATTTGATTTCAGCACTTTCTCTAAAGTGCTGAATAAGAGGGAAAGGCCAAAAGTGCGGAAAGCCATTCATTTCTGTCAGGCAGCTCCTTTGCATTGAAGAAAAAGTATTGAGATTAATTTCTGTGAGGCTGCACTTCTCTATGCCCCCCCGCCCCCTCTCTTTCTCTCTTATGGCTCCTGTACCTGTCAACAATTTTTCAGCTCATTTCATTCTCTCGGCCTCCTCTCCGCCGCTCACTCCTCTCCACTTAATCTTTTTTCTATTTGTTTTTGGGCTCTAATGTGTGTGCTTTGGATCAGAACTCGGATAATAAGCCCATATTTTAGACACTAAATAAAGCCTAACCACATTGCAACCTTATCAC
Source organism: Scomber japonicus (assembly GCF_027409825.1). Lineage (NCBI taxonomy): Eukaryota > Metazoa > Chordata > Actinopteri > Scombriformes > Scombridae > Scomber > Scomber japonicus. The sequence continues at coordinate 7,325,821 of NC_070578.1, forward strand.
TAAGTCATCCTTTAAACTAAGCATCCTAAAGCCCAGAGGATTAAAAAATAAAGATTATGTCTCTTTAATCTGTCTGTCCTTCTCTCATGAAGATGGTTAAGTTTCTTTTTTTTTCTCCAAACTTTTTTAACACCAAACACAACTTGACATTTTCTCTCCCTCTTTCTCCCACTCTCTAACCAGGATGAAGTATATATGGACCGGCCATATGTGTGTGGTAGCAGCTTATGGCGTGTGTGGGACGGAGCTGTGGACTCTGCTTCTCAACACCCTCCGCTGCAACAGTAAAGTTCTGGTACGAGCTCACAGCTGCACCTCTGTCTCCAGACATCTGCTACACCGTTGTCAGTTTGATATGAACAAAGTGGGACACTCGGTTTTAAAAACTAGATTTACCGCTGTTTGATTCCGTAAAGCTGCACTAATCAATATTTTCTATATTATCTATGGTTCAGATGATTTTAATGTGATAGGTGTGGTGCATTTTTAGCTTCTTCTAGCACATTGTTTTGGTTCTCTCCCCACTCTAACGCACCTGATTTTAAAAATTAGCTTGTTGTCATGCAGCTGAAGTTTGTCAAGGGCTTGATAATGAGTTAATAATCGGAATCAGGTGTGTTAGAGTGGGGAGGTAGCTAAAACATGCAGGGCAGTGGCTCTCCAGGAGCATGATTGGTGACGACAGGGGTAGATGTTCGGTTCACCAACAGTTCTCTGTTTGACAAATCAGTACTCAGTGCTCAAAGACTCTTTTAACAAGATGTTTTTTAATCAATTTGACAGATTTTTTACCTTCCTGTTTTCAACCCACAACCTGTATATGCCTGTAGTGTTTGGATTGAGCAGCTTTTTAAAGTCCCAAATCAGATTTTCTATCCATCAAAGCCAGCCTTCCAAAAACCAAGAAAGTTTAAATTTGTAGCTCGACCAGCTATGTGTTCAGTTTCCCTCATCTGTTACAGTAGAGAGTTACAGGATTTTCTCAGTGTGTTAGCTTTAGAAATATTAAAAAATGTGTTTCTATAAAAGCCTTTTTTTTTTTTTTAGATCAGTACTCACTCAGTTATCAGGACTAACCTCAATACTTTCTAACATCTGTCAGCAGTGTTCAGTGAATCACTCTCTTGATTTTTGATTGAAGAAAGGTGCCTTCTCTTTTTTTTTAATATGCTGATTTGACATGAAAGATGTCAAATGACCAGTTGCATGTTAATCTCCATCTCTGCTGATAACATTGCCACTGAGGCCACTAGGTGTCAGTGTGGTCCTAACTTGACGAACAGCAGGAATCAGATAAGAGAATGATACTTGTGAGCAGTGCTGCCCTGTTTGTCTGTTATCTCATTCTGTGCTTGTCTTCTTTTTCTTTTCTTTTTTTCTTTAGGTCTCTCTCTCTCTCTCTCTCTCTCTCTCTCGCTCTCTCTCTCTCTCTCTCTCTCTCTCTCTCTCTCTCTCCTCTCTCTCTCTCTCTCTCTCTCTCTCTCTCTCTCTCTCTCTCTCTCTCTCTTCCCCCCCCCGATACGATTATATTCTTATATGGCTGTTTTCTTTCTCTCGTTTTTGCAGTTGAGGCTTGTCAGATATGCAGTCCCACTGGCAATGATCGCTTGCCTGTATTACAAGGTATGCCCATTTGTTCATCACTGCATTGTCGGCCTCATTACGGAGCCGAGTCACTTTGTACAAATCTCGTGTGACGATATAAAAAGAAGGAAATGGCAGAAATGGAAGTTGTGAAATCACTGAAATCATTGCCTTCCTTTTATTTATTCTGCCAATGAAAGAGTCTAAATGGTTGTCATGCACGCTATTATGCTCAGGGAAGAAATTAGATGTTATTTAAGATACATCAGTAGTTGTGATACTGTTTTATGGCCTTAATGAATGTTAACGCTGTTCTTTTTCCATCACTTCTTGCCTCTGTTTCCCTCTATAGTTCTGGCCTAAACTGATGGAGGAATTGTCAGAACTGAGGGAGTTCTACGATCCAGACACAGTGGAGCTCATGACCTGGATTAGGTACACACACACACACCAAATCCAGAGCTCACATCAAATTGAAGCAAATCTGATTAGCTTGTTTCCGCAGATCAAGTTTCACTTTGCCTGATGTCCTTGATTAGTCTCTGGGTGTGTTTGTGTGTGCGTGTCCATGTACATGTGCATGTGTATGTGTATGTGTATCAGCGCTTGTTTGCGGGGGAGTCTGGCCGATGAGTGATGAGAGCCGATGGGTCTCCATGAATAAGACATGGGGGTGCTTGGAAAGGACCCAGCTGTTGGCAGAGCTCTAACCCACCTCAGGGTCTCCGTGGCCGGGCTTTCGATCAAGAGCATCAGCCTGATGGGATCTGAGATGGAGCTGTGATTTGGAATGGCTCCGTACTGCGGCTGCGTGTGTGTGTTTTTGGGTTTGCACATCTGTGTGTGTGTGTGTGTTTGTGTGTCTGTCGTTTTACGGTCCTCAGGTTGGATATGGAGCATGGGGCTAGCTGTTGGCTTTAGCTTGTCTGCGTTGCATACCATGTAACTATGTAACCATGACGTCTGGCCAAGGACACATCACATCACAGGCTGTCTCCTGTCCTATATTTCCCTGTTATACTACATTCACATCAACACAACAAAGTGAATTTCAACTGGATGGTCGGTCCATCTGGGAGTTCATCCATACTGAAGCCGATTATATCTGCAAACGCCTCTTTTTATTTCTGTTATTTATGAGCCATAATTAAATCACCCTTTCACCAAAAAATACATAATGGAGAGCAACTAATTCATGAATTTAGGTGTAAATGATCACAGAGAGCTGGAGGGGACTGAGCGGAGGTTGAACAGACCAGCTGTGTTTGTAGCTGGCCAGTCACAGTTGACTGTGTGGCTGTTAAGTTAAGAGGCCAACACTGTGTCCTCTCTTATTAATCTATCACACCGCTGTTTGAATTAACCTGCAGACAGTGTCACCACTGTAAAATAATGATTTGATCAGCAGGATGGTGACTGCTCTGCTGGTGTTGGCTGTGATGATGATACCCTGGAAAAAACCCAACAGAAACCCATTAATCTTTTCAAGTGTAAATGTTTTAAAAATATATTCAGCATACTGTACAGATTTGATTTATTGATGATTTCCTCTTCTTTGCTTGTCACTTAGCCAAAGTCTATAAAAATCTACCAAGTCTCATGACAATAGAATTCAGATTTGTGCTTTCAGTAAAGTGTGACACATGTGGGCGTCCTGTGTGACAGGATGATTGAATATGAAGGCACAAATGTCATTAAAAATAGCTGTAAATATATTAGTGTTGGCAGTCAATGATGAGAAGGATTGTCCAATTATTGTGCTGTTGTTTTAGAGGAAGTTTCACATTATTTTGGACTTCATTGTGCATATTTGACAAGTATATCCAGTTTTGCAGTATGAGTATGTGTGTGGATTGTGAGGTTATGTATGTGTAGTTTTAATTTAAGTCTATGTGTGAAGCTTTGATACACTTGACATGATCAGTCTTACTCACAGGAGGATGTATTCGCCACCCAAAACACGCTGAGTGAGGTTAAGCTGATTTCAACAGCTGATCCCGATGCTTTGGAGTCATTGACGCTGATTCTTATTTAGTACCAAAAAGCACCAAAATCCTATAAGTCTCTGTTTTTTATAGTTTTTTCTTCATGTGATTCTTGTCAGGATTGTAAATCATTTAAAACAGAATCCTGATAATTGTACAAACTTCTCCATTAAAAGAAAATACACATTAAAAAAAGTATAAAAGTGCAAAATTAGAATCATAGATGATAAATCACAGATGATGACTGTACTTCACTTCTACACTGAATAAGTCATAATTCAAAGCTCATTATTCCCATCCGATCATCATCAGCGTGATGACACTAAGTGGACCAGATGCCATTTTTTAAGAAATGGCCAATTTTGGTCTAATCCTATTAGACAGATAGTGAAACGACACAGACCGACAGAGAGAGGAATAGAGAGAGAGATGGATAGTGAGACAGAGGAGGAGAGGTTGGGATTTTGGATGTATTTGTGTGTGTGTGTGACATGGGTTCCCTTCCCTCCGGAGCTAATCCCATTAGGCTCTGAGGATTAGGGGCTGCCTAGAGTTACCTTGGTTTGGGGCTGAGAGCAAGGCGGAGCGCTAAGCTTCTTGCGCAGTGCTAATTACATTCCAGATGAAAGTGTTAAAAACGAGGGAAGGGGGGAGGGGTTTCACGTGACACCATATTCTATCGCCTACTGAGGCCGAGGTTATGAAGTTTTTATATGTAAAGATCACAGGAGATTCTCAAATGGTAGCATAATGAGGGGCAGAACAAAGATGGACACACACATATAGAAGGGGAGTGTATTTCTGGGCCAGCACGTGTATTTATGTAAAGCTGTCAGGAGTACATTGTGGTAATTCTAGCTGCAGGGGATGTGATGCATGTATGAATCATGTACGACTGATAAAGGTTGCAACTGTTCAGAAAATGATTTAATGCGGCCTTCCGTCAAAATCAGAGGAAGAGGGGCGGGGGTTTTAATCTGTGCTGGTGTATGAGGTTGTTTAGAGGCTGAAATGTGTTAAACCCTCCTGTTATTTTTCTGTCGACTGCAACTTTTATCCTCCTGGGTCAAAATTGACTGTTTAAAATAAATAGGCCTGTCACAATAACTATCGACTTATCATACAATAACGTAATTATCAACATCATCATGTCTATATATGGACTTATTTTATGATACATGAATATAACTGTGATCATTGTTTTGATCTCAGTATTGCCACACTTCACATTATCAGCTAAGAGGCTATTCATGTCACATTGGCTAAGCAAGTAGTGTCCTCCATTCCTCACTGTGTACATCCTGAGTGGAGACTTATATGGTATTAAAGTTAAATAACTCTGTCCCCAACCATAATGGCAGTCTGTGCATTTACAGAAGTGTAGCCCCCCTTCTACAATCCCACCCCCGCCCCCCTTGCATTATTATGCTATTATATTATCATTATATCAGTGGTAGAAAATGATCTTCAAATGACAATATCGTTTATTGTGATTATTTCTGAGACAATATATCAAGAACAAAAGTAGTTTTCGTGATTTATAAAGCATATAAAGGTATAAATGATCACCCAACTATGTGTTAGATCTTTTGAGCCAACTTATTACCACAGGTTTTACACTTGAAATTCTGATCAACCGTTTTTGGCCAGAGTTAACGCCTGCTGTTCTCATGGGTCAAAACTGACCCAAGGATACAACATTCTCTAAAATCCTCTTGTGTTATTTGTGAAATGAGTGTTTTAAATCAGAATTAGGATGAGGTTAAGGTGTTGCTTTAGTAAATGGATTTAGAGATTAGATTAGGATTAGATTAGAGCAGAACTGATACATGTCCTCAGTCCTCGTGAGTATAGAAAGAAGTGCACTAAGACAGGTTGATGAGAGGATTATCCTGATTCCCAGGCCAATCATTATGACCCCTGGACTTCTCGGTCTTGAAGAACTATAAGGTGTAGGGTTAATGTGATAACACCCAGTAGAGGTTCATCTGTATGTGCAAAAGCGTAATTCTCAAGTTTCCAGTTGAGGACTCAGCTGTAGGCCGACACTCTCTTCTAAATGGACGGTCAATAAATCCATAGCCATGCCCGGTCGTTCCACCGCCTCCATGTCTGAGTTATAGTTATGAGTGTGCAGTTTTTAAAGTCACAAATATTGTTTCTGTCTTTCTTCATCTCTCTGCTTCTACCTCAATGTTCATCTTAACTTCTTTTTTTTTTTTAATTCAACATGGCATCAATCAAAGAAGGCTACCAGAGAATAAGAAGCACTGATGATGATGATTAGTAGTAGCTTCACTGCTATGCTCTCTGACATATGAAGTGAGTGCTGAGCATGAAGAGTTCAGTGCAGGGAGGAAAGGGGGGAAAGTACATGTGCAGCATAGATAGGAGCAGCTTCAAGTCAGACACATGTTGTAATATCAACAGCTGCTTCTCACTGATCACTGTGGGATGTAGTGACAGAGAATAGATACAGCAAATGTCAAATGTCACATTTGGGTTTTATTGCTTTCCAAAACCAAAAATTGTGTGTCAATGATGCTCCATGTCAAAGTGAATCCGCAAATATAAGCTCCCTTTTTTTTCTCATGTTTTGAAGAATTCCTTATATCACCCCCCCCATTCCTCCTTCCTTCCCTGGGTGGAGATATACAGACTGTGGTCGAGAATTATGAAGGCTGCAGTGGAAATTATTAATGAGAGCTTTGACAGCAGTTTTGCTGCAAATTCAGAAAGGCACATCTAGCTACTCAGCATGGAGACCCATTCAGAGAAGGAGCCGGGCTCAAACGAGGAACGTCAGCACATTTCGTAGAGACGTTGACTTTGTTTATCCCACAAGTCCTCACACCTAAACAAGCAAATACTGTAGGGTTGTTTGTCAGCGCCTTCCAACACGACCCCTAAGACCTTCCCAAAAAAAACGACTCGCATGAGCTCTAGCTGTTGGTTAGTAAAGCTGAGAGGAGAGCTTATTAAACATGAATACAAAACCTTTTTGTTTTTCCCTTTACCACCAATAAGTTTTATCTTTTTATTTATCTTTCACAAACTCATTTCCTTCTTTTTCTGGTTTTAGCACGCATTAAATTGATTAGTTATTCCCGATTCTCCCCACCCAACATTTCCCATGTTCCCAATATACATATGTAATGAAATATATTGTCTGGAATAAAAACAAAAAAACCTGTCTTGCTCAGGATAAAAAGATAATGGTTCCATTACTTGATTATCAAACACAAAAAAGCAGCATGTACAACAACCTTTTAACAGCACTTTGGCTGACCGCCATTTAATGTCAGCATCAAATTGGACTATACTCTATTTGTTTCACCCTTTATCAATGTTAAAATGCTAATGGTGGTTACAGAGGTCTTTATACAAATGTCTAGTAAGATTGAAGATAGTTATATTTGCTCAGTAAAAATGTAATTTTACACTCTTTAGCCCCGTTTAGACCAAATGTTCTGTACACTTTGGAACCAGAGAAACTGATCGCAGGAATTAATCTTGGGATTTAAAGTCCCTGGTGTGCAGTCCTGTTTGCGTTTCCACCACATCTGAGGAACCAGGTAGATCCTGCAAATTAGACCCATGAGGAATTGATTGGAATTGAATTTAGATTTTGATTCCTCCAGTGGAAACGCAGGGAGAGGAAAAATGTTCTTAGTCCCTGGTGTAAGTCCCTGCAGTTGAAGAGCTTCTTTTTGAGTTTCTTACTCATTAACTAGTATATTTATGCACAGCAGTTAGCATTCTTAGAGAAATGAGTTAAATTAACCATAACAGTAGGCTTTTATACTTTTTAAGTGCATATCAGTGGACTACACTTTCATTTAGCAACAGAGGTGTATTCTTAGATGTAATTGGTGCACAGGTGGAGGTCCATTCAAATGAATAGAACCATGTCTGCCTCTGAGGTCAACCTGCAGCCAATCTGTTCATCAACAAGAGCAAATTTCGCACTTACAGCAAATGTGCTGCAACAGTGAAATAATGCCAGAGCTCAGCGCCGTTCGCCGTGTTTCCCTTCATTAAATCACGTGCAGGTGACACCGAGCTGCAACAAATAACCACACACCCCTATGCACACATCACACTGGTCAGTTACAACTCGATATCATGCCTGTTAATGCCGGAGACATAGGATTACAGGAGCTCAACAGCTTTCCATGTTTTATTCTTGAAATGTGTGACGGTGTAAACACTGCTGTGTCACATTTTGCAATATGATCTGACACTTTACAACGTGAGATTCAGTAGGATTAAGACTGAGAAAGCATTGGATTAATGCGACCATATAAACTGCTGTCCATTGCTATTGTAGTAATACCATTATGTTCAACCACCAGATTTTATAGGCTCACCAAGCATGACGTCCATGCTTCTGTGGTAGAAAGTGAGAGAATGAACTCAGCTGATGAGTTGAGAATTTAGAGGGCAGACCTGCTGTCTTGCACGAGGTTCCCTGATAACTGTAGTCCAGTGTAACTAAGTCTCAACCCCCTTTCCTCTCAAACCTGTTTTGTAGATCTGTCTTATTGTGTTCACTTGTCTGTCTAATTAAAACAAATGATTTCCTGTTCACTGGAAATGTGCCAGTGTCTGTATATCTGTATATTAATCCTTCAGTAAAAATCAATTTTTCTTTTCCCTCTGTCAAAGTGTCTTGACCCCCCCCCTTTTTTAAAAACGTTTTTACATCCTCTGTTCACTCTTTCTCACACTCGCTCTCCCGCTCCCTTAATTGTCTTCCTGTCATCCTGCTCCTTGTCGTGTTTTAAATTGTCTAAATTAGCAGCGTTTGGCCTCATACTTAAATGGGGAAAGTGTTCGTGAGTGTCTTTCTTTGAATGCTGACTCATCCAGAGGTAGTTCAGAGAGAGTGAGAGAAGTCCTTGACTGAACTACACACCTCTCAGTCAGAAGTGAGACTTCAGAAAGGCTACAGGCCGGCACGTTTTGTAAGAACACTCCCCATCACTTTTTCAGTCTAGCCGTTACTTAATTGTTAACACAATTTCCACTCCACACCACTTCAATGTGTGTGGTTGCTGGTGTCTCAGTTATTTGCATTGATGCATTATAAGAGCTGCATAGGCCTATCACAATGATTGCTATCAACTTATCGTACAATAATGTAATTATCAACTTCATCATGTCTTTATATGGACTTATATGATTCATGGATCATGATACATTTTTTGACCTCAATATTGGCACACTTCACATTAGCAGATAAGAGGCCTCTGGTCAGGTTAACATTGGTTAAAGCTGTGCTGGGAAATATAGGAGTGCATCTGTAATAATGCAGAGTATGCAGTAATGTCACAGTTATACCCAAGAACACCTCACCAAAGTATAAAGATGCCTGCTCTGTTCTTATTAAAAGTATTTCAGTTTTTAGGTTTAATTCAGAAAAGCTTACTTAATTTTATGCAGCAACTAAGAAAATGGTCAAGCAAGTCTTCCCAACTGCACTTTTTTCCCAGAACATACTGTTAATCTCAGTAGCAAAGCGACCACATATCTGCTGTTTTACTGATGGGGAAAAGGAAGATTAATGAGAGCGGTGAGAGGGAGGGGGCCAAAAAACAGTGAAGTTGCAGGTCATAAAACTTATAGAATGAGTTAAAAGAAGTTAAATGGGTAACTGCACAGTCGGACTATAACTCTCCGTGACTCCTAATATAAGAACATTGATTAAAGCAGATTTAACGTTTGTAATTACACCTGCACTCCTCCTGCGACAAAGATGCAACATCTGCCGTGGAAAAAAGTCAGTTTCTCTGCTGAAATGCTGAAAACTCCAATATGGCTGCCGCCTTTTTAAATTGAAGTGTTATTAGGTGTTTATGATTTGATGCTATTCTATCTGTAATGTTTGTCCTTCGTGGTGCTCTGGAAGTTGAGCAACAGGTGCTAATGAACATGTTTCAATTCAAGTGTATAAGCCTGACTTCATGCACCACTGACTTTGTTAAGAGAAAATACAAACAAGCCAGTAACAACCCCCCCCCCTCTAAACACACACACACACACATACCCCCCACCACTGTATCCTACTATTAATGTCATTATTTCATTTTTATAATGTCAGTGGGGTGCATACTTCTGGCATTTACATATGAGAATATAAACGTGAAATTAAATGTAAATCAGCTTTGGGAGGGGTGGGGGAGTGGGTTAGGAAGCTGCTCCCCAGGATGCAGTGAGCAATCAAATTTACACACTCGCTCTGAGAGAAGATAGACAGGAATGGAAATGACCCACTTTCTAGAGCAGGTCAGAAGGCCAAGACATCACCCACACACCCGCCTGCCTGCCCGCATCAATACACACATTCATATCATTACAGCATTAAGTACTTATATGCCTATAGCCACTCGAGCGTATGCCGCTTTTCATTTATGAGAATATTTCACACATAAAGCAAGTGAGTTGGTCATTATTGTGTCACACACATACTGTATACAGTAATATACAGTAGCCGTACTCTACACTTTGGAACCAGGCAATTTACTGTAGATGTGTGTTACACCAATAGTACTAGAGCACGTTATGTTTGTAATAATTGCATGTGAGAACACTACATGTAACACAGCATTATACCGTGGTGCTGTATTACTTGTTTTTGTGAGCAAATAAAAGCTTTTAGGACAGTAGGGAAAGCATCATTTTGAGGCTTTCATCCATTCAACAATCACCATGGCTAGTTCTCTCATGTTGATTAGATTTCTGGCTTCAAGAAAAAACGGACTAGGTCCTGCCAAAAATGATGTCCTCTGTCTACAAAGTCACTTTTATTTGAGTCCTATTTGTTAGTATCACTTTTTTGTGTGTCTTTGTCACGATTTTCAGAAATGCTCTTTGTTGTTTGAAGAGATATAAATGGTTGTCATGCACACGTGATATATATACGTGATATCATAAATGACATGATAAACAATTTCTGACTTGAAAATTGTGTTCATGAATTTTCCTGAAACCTGTCATATGTCCAACTTGGTGCTTAATAACAAGAAAGTCAAAACCAAGCAGACAAGGATGTCTAACATGAGCCAAAGTCTGTCATTAAGGGTAATTGCTGTCACATTTTCACCATGACACAGCTAACCAAATAGGGGAAACCTTCCCATCTCTGCCATCCATCGCACATCAAGTGTAGACATGTAAAGACAGGTATGTCTTGGGGGGGAAAAATTGATTGATTCATTCTCACCACAGACCTTAATGACAGCAATCAGTGAACCCAGACTCCAGGCTTTCTATGTGGAAATGTACTGTATGGGTCAAGTTACAGAAAATGGCTGAAATAGTTCACTATAGTCCACCTTAAAGGTTATTTGCCATTTGGTAGAGTTGTCTGTTAAAAATTACATCCCAATCCAGGGACAAAAGTGTTTTTCTACTTGTTCCTTCACTGCAATATTTGAGCTTCTCTGTGCAGAATGATGTATGTGCACCTTGTTTTAGAAGCAGAGTGGAGGTTTCTGGCACAACTTCACCTACTTCCAAGATGCATGGAGAAGGGAAAACAGTCTTAAAAAATAAGTCTTAAAAAAGGGTCTAAGCTGCAGCAACATTTGCAGTATACAACAACTTTATTGTTAGTCCAACGTGTTTGGGCTTGCGGCCTTCATCAGGGTCATCATAACACACATTGCAAACAGCATTTTGTGCAGTGTGCTTTCACATTCATCCACAGAAGCAGTTCGTCTGTGCTCACCTTAAATGTGATTGTGAGACATGTTGGATACAAATGCAAGCAGAACAATGTATTCCCAAAAACATATCTGCACAGTGAGATAATATAATTATCACTTCCAAAGTAAAAAAGTAGTGTACAAATGATGAACATGAACCAAGATTTCAAGATAATGCATCGCACTGACGTCTGACTCTAATCCCCTACTTAGAATTCCACACGTAATGGACAATGAATGAGTGATTTCGGGCTCTGTGGACATTCCCATTTTTTGTAGTAATATAGTTTCATCACTAAGACTGGGTAAGATACATCATATTTGCTGTTTTCCAAACTAATACAGGACTTGCGCATCATCTAACTAAAAGAGCAAGGACTCTGTCTGTATGTCCTTTTGGTTTTCTCAACCACAGACACCAACCAACAGATTAAAAGTGACCCCTAGGTTAACACCTTAGGTTAGATATGTGTTTCCATTTGTAAAAGAGGCCATTTGAGGTCAAGTTTGGTTAATAAGCAGCATTTCATGTATGCACATACACCAAGATGTCTTATAACTTGTTAACAGGGCAAAAACCCTCACAAGGCCTGCCCTCACACTGGCAGATTCCTGTCTTAGAGTTACTGCACATCTATTTCCATCTCTCTTTGATTTCATTTGTCTGTATGAAGAATGTCTTTATATCGACTCCTGATGTGGATAGCCAGGCCGTCCTTGAAACCACATCTCTAAAAGATGCTTTTTAAATGCCATCAATATGTCCCAATTATTGCGTCGAATGCAGAGAGCAGCAGTGTGTGGACTGAATAACAAAGCTGGAAGATAAACTGAAGCAAAATTCAATCAAACATTGTTGATGACTGGATGCACCTGTGAATACCAACCCCCCCCCCCCCCCCCCCCTTTTCTTTTCTTACTTTCAACAAGCTCTAAGCTCTTTGAGCAAGCTTTTTGTATGTATGTATGTATCTATATATTTATATTAGTAAGTGATGTGTCTTTCTCTTTCTCTCTATCTGTTTGTCCACAGCACAAAGACCCCTAAGCGGGCTGTGTTTGCAGGAAGCATGCAGCTGCTGGCTGGCATCAAGCTGTGCACAGGCAGAGTTCTCACCAACCACCCCCATTATGAAGATAAAGACCTGCGGGAGAGGACCAGACAGGTACTGTAGGCTGCACTATACTGTCAAGCATACAAAAGGGTGTGGAAATTACCAGAGGGGCTGCGAGATAAGCCAAACACAAGAAATGGAAAAAGTGGAGGCAATGATATGGTAATTACAGTGTCAGCTGTACAAGTGAATCATGTTGATTTGAATGTCAATTAGCAACAAGATTTTTTTCTTTTAATTGTCTTGAAATTCAACCAGGCTCTAACGTGTAACAGTCAATATTGACAATGTGGCAGCTAAAGAGGATGAGCAATTATGAATTTCATTGTTTTCACCTGTATATTAGAAAAGATGACTGAACAAATAATGACAGATAATACAAAGCATCCTATAGTGCTAGTCCTATAGTGCATATCCTTCAAAAAGCAATTGTTCAATCATAGCTTAGCAACTAAGTAGGGACAGCCAGTCAAACTCCAGCTAAAGTGTAGTCAGAATGATACTCATTATTTACAGAATGTGGAGTTTAGTATATTTAAGTCTTTCCAAAATCAAGAAGAGTATACGTGTGTTTGTTTTCTCTAAGGTGAGCTACATTTGTTGCTTGTCTAGCTAACTATCTTACTGCCTCCATAGTAACCTAGCATAACTTCCAGACCTAGATGCTACTAAATCGTACACACTAGTATTTTAACTAACTATATAGTATATAGTATATAGTTGTAACAGGTTATGTTTTTAAAAAAGAAAAAAGAGAGAGAGAGAGAGAGAGAAAGAAATAAAATAAACCCCTGTTCACAACTAGCACATCCAATGTGGAGGACTTTACACACAGTGGGGTAAAGTGCTAACGTTAGCATCTAATATTAGCAGCCATGTCCTGTTCTTGATGTCCATTCTCCAACAACCCTGGTCCCAACATATTATCTGAGATGGTGTTATTTTGCCAAACCAATTAGTTAGTCCTCACCCTAAAACATCAAGATACAATACTGTTACATGAAGATATGTAGAGATATGTAGCTTTAGAATCAGTGTCATGTATGTAGCCATCAGTAATTAAGGGGGAATAGTTTAATTAATGGTTAATTGGTGTTTAAAAGTAAAATAGCTTACATGACAATTTAACAAAGATGGATTCCATCCATAAAGGTGTAGCAAATATTGTGATGTGATATTTAATCCAAAACACAAATGTGGTGATTTTATATTACAAAATCGAAAAAATGGCTCGCAATATCAGTTGATCTACCTATGTGAGCTGGGTGGAATGGGAGGAGTGGCATAGAGCTATTTTTGGCTGATTTTGACAGCCAAAATGGTGTTTCTTTCTTTTGGCACCAATCTTTTGTCTGATAGCATTCAATGAAGGAGTCACCCAACTGAAGCCTAATGCGATAGTTGAAACTGCCAAGCTTATCTTCTTTCTCGTTCTTTTGCTACATTTATGATGTCATTGAATGTTGGAAAAAACACACATTTCCAGCCCACGCACATTTAATGTACCATTACTTCAATTTGACATACCTAGATTGAACTTTTTTCCGTTTGTCTCTGTTCTTGTGTCTCTGTTGACCACATGTGGAACCACATTTGCACTAAATATCACTTTGTGAGGTAAAATGCTACCGAGCAGCAGTATTCACGACATTTGCTAGCTAATGGCTTCCGAGAATATAAGACCAACCAAATTTTTCACTAAAATCTAATAAAAAAACAAAAGTGAAATTCAAAGAGTGAAACTGAAAACACTTAGGCTAAAGCTGGAATTAGTTTCTCCTGTCTGCATATAGGTGAACGTGTGTGTGGGTTGCTTGGAGACGTTGGCTTGTTTATAGAGATGTTCAGGGCCGAACCTGGTTATTTGTATCAATGCCAATACGGACACATATTAATGGACTGGTATCAGCTAAAATAAACACAATGAAGCTCTGATCCTTAATTTACTGTGGTCCAGTGTTTGTCCACTTAGGTCTGTAGTCTGTTGCAATGCAGCTCCTTTACGACAGCCAGGCTCCACAGCGTGAGCCTATCGCATGCGTATTGAGAGAAAATTGAGGTCTGACAGCCTCATTAGCAAAACACACCAATTAGCCAAACAAATCTGTTACGGAGCCATTATCTTTCCACCTGCCGTATTAGGAAAGAGCTTCACGCTACACAGTCACTTAGAAGATTGTAGCTGACAATACTGCCCCCTACTGTTGATTTTGAGGACTGATATTTTGCATATGGGCTTGTTTATCAGTTGTGGACTTAATATAAACATTAATTGGGTTTTTTTAAAATAAGGAGATAAGCAGCACATAAGAGTTTAAATGTATTATTTTCACCTACATTTATTGTTTAGTTTACAGATGTACAAACAGTGCCAGCAGCTGTAGCACAAGTACAGCCTACATTATCTGTCTGTTCACTGTCAGCTAATAGTGTCATATTTTCCATGCTGCTCTTCACCCTTCAACATTCAATCATGCAAATAAACTGTATAAATGAAGTGGCAAACAATCTGCTTGATGTCAGGACCTCAATGACAATGTCCAAACCATGTCTGTGTTAATTAGGGGCTGCGAGACCTCCTGAAACATCCCTAGTAAAGTAAATGATAACTACAGTGCTGTTCATTTTACTGCTATTTGGTATTTGGTCGGAGAAATCAGAGAACTCTGTATTTTACCTCACATTGCCTCTCCCATCCATCTCACTCAGCTCTGTGCTAATGTCTTGCGTGAGGGACCAGGGGAATTGTCTGTAGATGGGGGCCAGTGACCTGCAGTGATTGTGTGAATGAATATGGGATCAGAAGATGCTCTGAGTACAGTGTGCATCCATTAAGACATCCAATAGCAACGTAGGAAAAAAAATGAAGCCTAAAAGCTGCCTTCCAGTAAAGGAGAGATGAATGGTGGCGCTTGCAGTCGAGTGCATCTCAGTAATGTATGTGAGAAACGCTGTAAAAGAGCATTACTTTCTTTTTGTTTTCTGTCATTAATGGCGGTCCAAGCTGAGTAAACCGCATGTTTTTCCATTTGAATCTATTTTAGTCTATACGGCATATTTCACCAATTAAATGATGCTTTTAAATCATGTAAAGATTTGATTGTTTCCTCTTTGTGTTACATTTTCTCTGCACCGTGTCTTATTTGGATTGTGTTTAGCACTTTGTCCTTCAGGTTGCTGGTGTTATTACATCTCCATCAAATATGCATGAATGAGGATATTAGATTAAAAGATTGTGATGTTAGAATTCTTCAAAACTTAATCACAAAATCATATCTAGGTCTGACCGTGCTGTAAACATAAGCACAAATGACTGATGAAGAAACACTGTACCCAATTAGGTGTTCTCATAAAATTGGTTTGTCTCCTGCTTCTGGATTTTGTGTGTGTCCTCTTCAAAATGAGCAGGAAGTATGTGCGGGTCATCTATTGGGTAGCTGAGCCCATGTTTTGCCTCCCAGCGGGGAATCAGCCATGCTGAGCCGCTGGCGAGGCCGGAGCTTAGTGTGGAGCTCATTAATGATCCACGACACTGGTGCAGACCTTCTGGGCTCTGTGTGTGTGTGTGTGTGTGTGTGTGTGTGTGTGTGTGTGTGTGTGTGTTTGTGGTACCAAGAAAAAAAAAGTAAATCTATTTTCAAGCATTTGTAAGAACATTAATGATGTTTCCAGTTTTTCTCAGACTTTAATTTGTGTGTTGCTGCAAAATAATTAATTTTGAACAAATAACATGGATATTCATGGCACCTATGTGGTTATTTTTCCCTTTTTTGAATTAATTTCCATGTTGGCAGGGAAGTAACAGTCAAATTTTAGTTATATATGTGAGTGTGCATGTGTGTGAACCCAATCTCAATAAGGCTACATGCACAGGGTTTCCTCAGCAGAAGATGGAGCAATTTTTGAATACAATTTCAAAACATGAATCTTAGAATGCAGAAGTTTATTTCTAAGAAAAAAGTTTGAACAATAATGCTGGTAGTTATTCGGTTTTTGCTTTTCTAGCCTATTGATTCCTGCTGAGAAAGTAAATCTCTCTTTTTGTAAGTCTGGGCACAAATACATCATCTCTTGTTTCAAAGGCTTGGTTATTTCCTAAAACAGCTGGGTACTGTAGTTTTAGTAAACATCACTCAAACTGGAACAAGTAGGATAAGGAGGATGGCATATAAAGGATTGATTGAAAATAAATGACATTGTATGTGTGATGGAACATTTCATCCATGAAGGCTCACTGATGTCTTTTTAGCCATGAAAGCTTCGTAGCTCTAGGGATGAGCAGTGTCATGTTTGATCCAGATGGAAATATCTTAACAACTGTTGGATGGATTGTTATGACATTTTTCACATATATTTATATTTATTAGGAGGAGCTGTAGTGACCACCAGACATTCTATCATGCGTCATCACAAGGTCAAAATGTTAGTTTACGTGAAAGTTTGATTTATAACTAAACACCTGCAAAACAAATGATCTTCTCATCACCCTCAGCTGTACTTGAGACTGTGCTATGGGCAATCTAAATTTTTTTTAGATTGACAATGTT
The DNA here is from genome assembly GCF_027409825.1 of Scomber japonicus. Taxonomy (NCBI): domain Eukaryota; kingdom Metazoa; phylum Chordata; class Actinopteri; order Scombriformes; family Scombridae; genus Scomber; species Scomber japonicus. The sequence goes on from NC_070578.1 coordinate 7,342,761, forward strand.
GTTTTCACCGTCCAGTGCTGCTGCTTTACATTACAGTAATGTTAATGTACTATAGCTTGATAGTTTAGATAATGACTGCTTATACATTCCCACTGTATGTCATTTGTCTACAATTACTGTAATTACCACCACAGGCTACAAGTTAAAATTCTGCGTCATGCTCTTAAAGGCTTTTTACACTTTCAGAGTGAGTGAAGGAATCCAGAGAGAGGAGACAGAAGGAAGGAAGAATTGCAGGATGTAATGGTAGTGAAAACAAAACCTAGGAGAAATTAAAGAACTGATTAAAGAGGGAAGAAGGTGCAACTAATTCAATATTTAAAGAGAAAGGATTGAGGGAAGAGAAACACATAGATGCAGCCCAGGCATCAGGTGATGTAGAGACATGAACACATTCTGTATATAGATGAATTACTGTTCTGGTTAATATTTTTAAAGGCATAATCTGTTATCCAAATGTACACTAAAGGGCATTCCCACTAATATTTTTTTTTTTATCAAAGAACAAGGTTGAAACCTGCTATAAAACTGTGTGTTTTGTGAGGTGTTTAGGGCTGCCTTTAGTGTTGGCCAAAGCAGAGAAAATGATAACAACCAGCAGGCTTAGTGGGTTAAATATAAGCACACCCAAGAAGCCACAAAGGGCAGGCAGGAAAAGGCACCTGGTGATTAGATCTGTGGAGCTGAGAGAGGAAACCCTTTCCATAATTTAAAAATTATGGTCAGATGGAGTCTGGGAAAATCTCCCTTATTTTCAAAGCCCAGTGTTGACAGATACGACTATGAATTGTGACAGCTCAGACTGCACACACACAGACAGGGCAAAGCAGGTAAAAGCACACAATCACTCTCACACACACACACACACACACACACACACACACACACACACACACACACACACACACACACACAGACAGGGCAAAGCAGGTAAAAGCACACAATCACTCTCTCACACACACACACACACACACACACACAGACAGGGCAAAGCGGGTAAAAGCACACAATCACTCTCTCTCTCTCACACACACACACACACACACACACACACACACACACACACACAGACAGGGCAAAGCGGGTAAAAGCACAAAATCACTCACACACACACACACACACGCGTGCACACGCACACAGTGCCACTGCCTGTGAAAAATCCCACACTCAAACTCAACCTAACCTGCTAGTACTCCTGAATGTATTGGATCAAATGAGTGTTGTAAATGTTAGTTTAACTATGGTTAAGCTTTAGTTTATTGCACTTTTTTTTGTCAGGGGTGATGTAGAAAAACACTAATTTCAGAGAGGAGCCACATTTAGCTTCACATGAGTTTCCATCAGCAATCCATTTACATCAACTCAAATTTATTCAATGAAGGGAGAATGACAGACTGAGAAGAATGATCTATGTCTGATAAACCCCCTACCCATCAGCAGCAGAGTACCGTTCCCCACCAGTCAGTGAATGCCATTGTTCCACATATTAACAGATACCACACTTCTACCTTAGAAAAGATATAAATTGGGGTGACTTTGCTAGAATGTTGACCCATCTCTCACCTTTCAGTGGAAGCTCATATGTTGACCCACATTTCTTTTCATTCATTGACTTGATCCAATGTGACAACACAAGCTATGTGATGGATTGTGTGTTTTTTTAAGTCTATAAGCAAACCTAGTGCTGCTTTTGGCTCTAGCACGCAAGTCCTAACCACCTTTACCTATCACCTATTTGCACCATGATACATACAAGACAGAGAAATGTTGTCCATGAGAAATCAATAACGCATGTCTTAGACATGGATGAATTTAAGAGAGTGATGGAGGTAGGTGTAAAGAAATGGTTATATGACTGATTATAAAGAGACAATTTTATAAATGTTCAGATTTTGCCTTGTTGAATGATATATGGTTACATTGAGGTTTGAGTATAAGCTTGATTTAGTTTGTTTTTTGTCACTTTTCAGGTTGAGTTTGAAAAGCCTACCTTTGTTTTATAAGTATTGACTATGGTAAAAAGTCTCCCTTTGATTAGGTTTGAATTGTATTTAAGAACTAAGCTCATCCAATGAAAATAAATGTTATGGAGTTGATTATGTTAAAGTCTGAGGGAAGGATATATTTTTCTTTAATTTTAGGGTAAATCAATCTGCCCTCCGCTGACTCAAGTCTCAAGAAATGCTGCTTCACTACCTCCCAATTTCCCTGCTTCAAATTGTTCTTTATAATTCAGAAAAGAATAGAATAGACTTTATTAATCCCCATGGGTGAATTAATCCTCTGCATTTAATCCATCCAGACACCCTGTACACAAACACACAGCCATTAACTGGAGAAGGCCTGGAGGCACAACAGCATCTGATCTCCACTCTGACAACCCTCCTGTCGCCAGCTGTCATTTTACTAGATTTTTGTGACATCTGGACGGGCATTCGAGGCGTCAACCTTCAGGCTACTATTCTGCTTCTCTCTAACCTCTGGGCTACTTACCGCCCAAGTCCCCCCCCCATATTATTTCTACCAGCCCACCCTAATATAGCAGGCAAAAACCGCCCCTGGTTAGCAGTGTCTTTATGAGCACATTGGCATGTTGGTATTAGCATTTAGCCTCACAGAGATCCTAGCATGAATGAAGACTCATAAACTTGTTAGATAAAAAAAGTCACACTTTGGTTACTACCCAGATGTGATTCTGTAGTTTATTGACATGAATGAACTTCTGGATATAATTTAACTTGAGTTGTGAATTGCAGAACAACAGAACAAAACTCCTTCCCAAGTCTAATGTTCCACTTCCTGTGTAGTACACTATGTACTTACTTGTGTAGTACGCACATTTCACCATACTTCTAATTGCGAATGCGCTTACACACTCGAAATGTGAAGTGTAAGTACAGAAGTACAAGATTTGAGACCAGCACACCTCTTTGAGCACTTACATGAACTCTTTCACTACTCTCTATGATTGACACTCAGTAGATGAGTTTAGTAAATGCAGTAAAACTACCATTTTTGGGTACACTCAAATAAAAAGGTGGAGGGTAAATGTGGCAAACAGGAAGTGATGGACACAGTTATAGTCTATTTTTGCTGTAGAAACTTTGTTTACTTCATTCATGCCAAAACCCGTCCAAAGACTTCTATTTGACTGAGTTTGTCCTCAATAAACATCTGTTTAAAAAACAAACCAAAAAAATCTGTTCTTTGTTGCATAATTTGTCCATTTGGATCTGTGATTGTGTGAAATTGGTCAGGATTTGTATTTCATCTGCCACAAATAAAAAGATTTACCACCACAGATTTTGGAGAGCTGAGGTGTGTTACAGTTAACACTTTTGTTTTTGTTTTCCCTCTGATTTCGTTTCACTCCTAATTGCTTTCATTCAGATTTGTTCCTCCAGTAAACATGATACAATTTAATCTAAACAGACTTTCATCAAAACTGTAATTCAGAGGTTTCCCCTTCTATTGGTGTTAAATTGTGAAGCTAGATTATCTTTAGCCACCAAAAAAAGCAGAGAACCTAAATAAATCCTCTTGTATTCTGTGTGTGTGTGTGTATGTGTGTGTGTGTGTGTGTGTGTGTGTGTGTGTGTGTGTGTGTGTGTGTGAGTGAGCAGGTGTATCAGGTGTATGCCCGCCGCTCCCCAGAGGAAGTCTATGACATCCTGAGAGCTGCGGGGGCCGACTACGTGGTTCTGGAAAACAGCATCTGTTACGAGCGGAGGCACAGGCGAGGCTGCAGACTGCGGGACCTGCTCGACCTGGCCAACGGACACGTGGGTACCATTTATTTAACACTATCCACCGTGGCAGCGTGTGAATGTGTGTGGTCATGTCCCTTCTGCCAGTTTGTGTGACTGGGTGAAAGCTCTCAGCCCTCCACCAAGATCAATAGTCTCACTCTTCAGCGGGCACATCACTGTCTCTCACTCTCTCGCTGTCGCACTCGCTTTCATTCCCCTCTCCCCCCTCCCCCCTCCTCTGTCTCTCCTCATTTTGATGTGTGATACGGTGCACTGGCTATTTGGATTACCAGAGGCAAGTCAAGCTTCAGTCTGGCTGTCTGGCTCAGTGTGGTGTAAGACACATGAAACACAGAGTCTGTAGGTGTCTGTGTTTGTGACGGAGTGAAGTGTCACACAGCGCGCGCAACATCTGACATCTTGACGGCTTTATTGAAGCAACGCTGTGTTTCTGTTTCTGTTTGTTCTGTGTTTATTTCTTTCTTCACTTTGCTTTTTGTGTTTTTTCTTTTCCCTCTTTGTTTCTTTGCTTTCTTTATTTGTTAGTTTCCTGCCTTCCCCTTGATTAACCCTCCTGTTGTCCTCGAGTCAAGGGAGGAAGAAGGAAGGAAGGAAGGAAGGAGGGAAGGAGGGAGGGAGGGAGGAAGGAAGGAAGGGAGGAAGGAGGGAAGGAAGGAGGGAAGGAAGGAGGGAAGGAAAGGTGGAAGGAGGGAAGGAAAGGTGGAAGGAGGGAAGGAAAGGCGCAAGGAGGGAAGGAAAGAAGGAAGGAAAAGAGGAAGGAGGGAAGGAAAGGAGGAAGGAGGGAAAGGAAGGAGGGAAGGAAAGGAGGAAGGAGGGAAGGGAAGGAGGAAGAAGGAAGGAAAGGAAGAAGGAAGGACGGAAGGAAAGGAGGAAGGAGGGAAGCAAGGAAGGGGGGAAGTAAAGAAGGAGGGAGGAAGGGAGGGAGGGAGGACAGAAGGAAGGGAGGAAGGGAGGAAAGAAAGAACAGTCAAAACAGACAGGGTCAATTTGACCCGGGAGGACGACAGGAAGGTTAAAGTAGATACATGGTTTTCTTGTGTTTCTTGGGAGCATTAGTTGTACACATCCTCAGGAATGAAGACTCAGATCATCATATGATGGAAAGTTCTGGAGAGATCCTCACACAGTTTGTCCAATCACCTGCATTCATATGTCTTCATGCTACTTCACAGCACCACAGTTATTGAGGTCAGACCACTTCAGTGTTGCTACTTGTTCTGATGTGATCAACAATATGGTAACATCCTCAAGTGCTTGTGCAAAAGTGATAGTTTATGAGGAAGACATTCTAGTATCAGCCTGTGTGTTTAAATCCTCCAGGTATATACACAGTGTGCAGGTAGACATGTGAGTACAACAGGTGGTACTGCAGCTGTTTTCTACATGGAAAGGTTGGTAGAGAGCAAGTATATCATCAGTCTGAGTCATCCAGGACATCATCATATATCCAATTAGAAAAACTACACATCAACTCCAGCTGCTGTTGAGAAATTGTAAGACGTTATGTTAACACTACTGAGCATGTCATTCATCTTTCATTACTTTCACACACTGATCACTGATTAGTATTAGTTAGAACATTAAGATTAAAAGTTAATTCTTGATTGGAAACAGCAGTAATCAAAACAGGCTCACTACAAGCTCTATTTTTGTATCTGTTCTGTCAACTCATTTGACAACTGCATTAACTCCGTGTTTTGAAGAGCTACAAATGGACCTTGTGATGAGATTGTTTTGACACCTGTTGGAACATGATTCATGTTCTCTAAAGGGTCAAGACTGATAATCAGGGCTCTAGACTCACTTTTGTTCACCATTGTCCTGAAAAAATGAATTTAATCGCTCCGAAGTGAATGTAAACTGTCCCCACATTTGTCTGGGCCCCCCCTCAAATCACTAAATGTGCCCCCCTCTGAGTGTTTTCCTTGCTGCTTTCAGTAATTGTTAAAGTCTCTATAATGCCTTTGCACCACAGTTTGATATTTATGTAGCATACTATCCCTGCTGCCTGCTGCCTGCTGCCTACTGCCTGCTGCGGTCCCATTCCTGCTCTTGGTAACTCATGAGGTCTGGAAAGATAGTAGCCTGCTGAGTGCACCACTTTCTCCAACAATCTCTTATATAATTGTATAAATGATTGTTATTAGTGTCTGTATATATATTTTTAGTATTCCACATTGTTAGTTTGTTTAGTTGTGAGTCAGTAATTTGTGCCTGACAGCAAATGAAGCTGTACAACTCTACACTCTGCTGTGTTCACATTTTAGAGAATTAATATTGTCCTTATTAATAATGTATTTTTTTTCCACCACCCGCGACCCATCAGCTATTAATCACAATGTCATTTTTTATGACCTGACCGGCCCGATTCAGAGGAACCATTGATGCCTGCGGATAGAACTGCAATCCTCACATCACTGCTGTCCACAAACAGTTTTTCATGTTTAAGGCTTAAATTTGAACAAAAAGGACCACAATACTTATTGAGATTGTCTAAAGGTATCACACATAGCCAGGGCAGTGGTGGGTTTTGTTAATCCAGTGCAACATCTTATTATTATTATTATTATTATTATTATCATTATTATTATTATTTTGCATTCATATCCCTGTTACATTAGCCACTGTAACGGGGGATATATGTAGCGGTACCTGAGTAACCGTAGTAACAGCATGAGAAGACGCGCTCTGTTATAGTCAGCTTTCTATTCATTTTGTCACTTGCTAAGCAATACAAATAAATAAATACATTAAAAACATAAAATAAAATTCCTTTTTTCCTGTCAGTGGGACAACAGGACGCGGTTAGTCTCAAGCCCTGCATGAAGAACCATTTTCTTGCATTCTCTTCATCCTTTCATCTATTTTTCCATCAACTTCAATCCATCCTCTGCGGAGCTCTCTTCATATTTTGTTAAAATAAGTCTCGTCTTGTTCCTTCTGTACATTGTAGCAAAGTAGACGTTTTATCAATACATCTATCAGTAATCAAAAGACTTTTATGGAGACTCAGTCATTCTAAATGCTCTGAAGCAGTGTTGCAGAGATCCAGCTGGCAGGGCCACAAAGTGAAATTATTGGCTGTGAGAGACTGTCAATCACTCTGTAGATATTTACAGTGATGATATCTGCACATAAATAAACCTTAGTGATGTATTGATGAACACTGGGCACCCTTTAGAGATGACTTCCAGCCTTCTGTAAGTCTTGACGCTGTTAATGATGACACACTTCATTTTTTCCCCTGTACCATCAGATCATGGACGGATCAGGAGAGAACGAGCCAGACCTCGTCCCCGCCTCCCACCCACGCTTCTGCGAAGCCATCAAGACGGAGGCAGCGGCCTACACCGCCCTGTTCAACTTAACGTTCCAGAATAAAACCTTCCACGTTTACCGGGTCAAGAAGAAACGCAAGAAAAGTGCCAAGAGCTCATCTGAGCCCAGCGCCACTCCGTAGCAGGAGCAGGGCGGCGACAGAAACCCCCGCCAGAGGGGAGAGGGGAGAGAGATGGAGGAGAAGAAGAAGAGATAAAAGCACTGAATCCTCGCTGTTCCTCTGTCTCCTCTCTGCGCTGTGCCCAGCTGTGATCATGCCCATTATTTTTTCAACACATGGTTGTGTGAACTGTGGTGGTGAGCAGTGGGCCTGTTCAAGCTTGGGGGGGCTGCATTGTTTTAGTTTGTGGAGTGTGGAAGCACCTATAGGAGTCCTGCTTTGGGGTGTTGTGTCTCCAGCCAGCCTCCTCCCAGCCCACAGCGGTGCAGAGGAACACACACAGAAACATTTGAACTCTAAGCAGGGCCCAAATACCACGAGCCACCACTAATAATTTAGTTTTATTTGATGTAGTGTGTGTCATTTCTGCACAGCAGCATGAAATGAAGTAAAAAGTAGCAGTCATCGCTACATAGAAACACCTAGAAATCTAGTTCAATAGCATCTATCAAAGCAAGAAAAACCAGAACTTCATATTTAAAAACTACAACATTCAAATACTATATTACATTGTAATAAAAAAGCAGCTTTTCTAGATATATATTACACACTACACGTTTTGTACGTTATTCATCGCCACTGAAAATAGGAAAATAAAAGATTATAAAAGATTTGTTCAGTTTAACAAATCTGAGGATTTTAGTCCATTTGGAACCGGATCTAAAATAGAGCTGGGCCTCATTTCCAATAACAATCAATCCTAGAAGCTGAGAGTGTTTCTACAAATACTCCGTTTCATGAACGTGTGCATCACTCTGTCATCATTTCTGTGTTAGATTTTCTGAAAAACTGTGAGAAGAAACATCATAAACACTATAAATAAAAAGAAGAGCGGATATATACAGGATATACACCTCTGGGGGAGTGATAGTTCAGCCTGAAGACATGAATACATAAGCATGAGAGGATGGTGAAGATCAGTGTACACATGTTCAGTGTTCTTGATAAAATATAATAAATAATGAGCCAAAACAATAAAAGTTACAATGCTTTTGGGAAACGCTTCTTCAGCTTACAAATGTTTGTGAGATGGATTTTTATGATCTTTTGGGAAATGAGGCCTGGCTCTTAAAACAGAAAACTCTAATTCAGTTTTTCAGCTCATGAACTTAATACTTTTTTTGGAAAGTGCAAGTTGCCACGGTAACGCTGACTTATTTCACTCATAAAGTTCACATAGGGTACAAGTTAGATGAAAACGTGCACTGCCAACTTTCTTAAAGTGCTGCTATATTTTAACAGAGTCGATTACATATGAAGCTTTTTTTCTAATTTAAAAAGAAGTTAAAAAGTTTTGACTTTCTTTTATGTAAATGACACAGATCTGATTGGCTGAGATCTTTTATTATTCCAAATGTCAAACCATTCCTTACCATCTCTCCTCAAGTTCCACTTATCAGCTTTTTCCCCCTGCAGCTTTCAATCATATCATGCGGTCTTCACTAATGGGTGGAGCTTACTCAGTTGTCATGTGAACACAGTAGACAGCACTTTTAGGACTTCTTATGTCGGCTTAAAAACTGAGTGTTAAAATGAATTCTCGGAAATAGTAGTTGTTTACAATGACACCAACTCAAAGGTCCCCTTACTCGCTTTTTCCAGAGTTTTCAGCTGTATCACACACTCTTCTAAAAGTGCCATGGACCAACAGATTACTGCTGAAGACTTTTCTATATGGTCTGAAAAAGCAAGTAAGTGGACCTTAAGTCAGGATTGTGTGAACTTTGATGCTAATTCCTCACTTTTTAAATAAGGACATTATGTGACTAATGTGCTAACGTGTCAAAAACTTGTTAGTGTGCTGAGAGAGCTTGAGGTATATTAGTATATAGATATAGGTATATTAGATTTTATGGAGACAGTTTGGAGAGAAGTATTAGTTTAACCTGTTGTGTGGGAGGGAAAAAAAAAACACATTAAATAAGTTTGACCGGCCTGGAGCTCAGATCAGTTGACACCTTTTTTTTTTTTTTTTAGCTTGGCAATGATAGATGTTATCAATTACTGGCCTGAAAAGAGAATCGAAATAATGTTATTAGTTTCGATTCCCCACCCGGGTGGAAGCGAAGCAGGTTCCACTTCTGCTTAAATGTGTTGTTGCTGTAAAACTGAGGTCAGAGCTGCTACCAAGTGATGTTTGTGACAGTGTTGTTGTTGTTGTGAATGCTGTCATGTTTTTCTTTCTGTTGGCTCTGTGATTCTCATCAGCAGCAGTCTCAACCTTTTCACTCTCTCCTCACACACACACACACACACACACACACACACACACACACACATGAATAATGTAAGTGGCTAGGAAATTGCAGCAAGCTGACAACGACGCTGATTCCCCGCCGCAATCCAAAATAGTTTGTGGGAGAGAGAGAGAGAGAGGGAGAGAGAGAGAGAGAGAGGGAGAGAGAGAGCCAACACTTGCATATCAAACCAAGGCTTTATGGTTAGAAAAGAAAATGGGGAGGAGGAGTGGGGAAAGACAGAAGAGGCTCATGTTTAAACAGAAGCAGAGATGAGAGAACATCAGAACACAGATTCACAACGATCTGTACCCTCCTTTCCTCATTTTTTTTCTCCTTTTTTTTTCTTCTTCCTAACCAAAGGGGAAGCAGAGGAGAGGAGGTGATTGAAAGGCTGGAGCTGTGTCATTAATTATGGGTTGGCCAGTCAGAGCCAATCAGAGCTGCCTGCTACAATGAGCAAATGTGGGGTACGACACACACACTCTCAAACACTTTTAAACCCCCTACACACACACACACACACACACCCGCCCCCACCCTCATCTGGGGATATCTGCCTATATTTGTATACTTGTTAATAAGGACCTCTGTCTTTGATAATCCACACACCCGCAGATGCATGAACACTCAGTTGTTGTGCCGCTTCTTTATGAAAACATGTTCGTTAACCGCATGTCCTCATTGTAATGCATACCAATCGGATCACTGAGGAACAGCACTGCTTGTTCTCTGCCTGTAACCACCCCCCCCCCCCACCCCCCCTCCTCAACCCTGCCTTCACATTGGATGTTTAATTTAGAAGATGTCTGATTGCTTTATTTGAGAGCGAAGTGACTCCATTATGTTTGCCTAATAAGAGTGTACTAATGTAATATTTTCTCAGCATTGTTAATTTCCATACATATTGGGATTAGTGGTTTAGTTTGGGGGTACGCTGTCTGACTGCGCCTCTCTTAATGAAAGGGAGATGGAGGAAGCCATTAAGTCGTGTGCATGTATAGAAGTCAGCTCAGATGCTGTATTTAGACTTGTTTTTTAAAGAACTGGTGGATGCTGCTGAAACAAACGCACACACTTGAGGAGGTGAATGGTTTTAAAGGTGCGGAGAGATTTCTGTTGCCTCAAACCACATTTAGAGCAGGACTAAAGACCCAATCACACCTAAGCTTGATTATTCTAAATAGAACGTGTGATTCCCTTACAGAAATCTGCCATAACAATAACACTACACACTATATGGCCAAAAGTACATCAACATTGTCTCATTACCATCTCAATACAATAATGTGTAAAAAACTTCGATTCCATCAGCAATTTTAAGCATATCTCTATCCACTCCTTAATTCTCCTCAGATGTGATTGACAAGAAGGCGCTCCAACTCTCTAGTTTTGTCTTTTGTTGTCACCTGGTGCCAACATTTTAGCAAATATCTGACCAGTTTTATAATAGAACACACAATGTGAAGGACTGACAGACACTTTATTGTGATAACTACACAGCACTGCTATTTTTGGAGAATGCAACAATTGCAAGAAATAATCTGCATCATCATACTGATACACTCTTTTAAAGTTTTCATCATAGAAGCAGCTACACCCACACAAAGCTGTAAGCTACTAAATGCCAAACGTAACTTTGTGCCAAAAATCAGCTTTTTAATCTGATATCTGTGCCGGGTGAGGTCGTGTCAGGTCACAACATTGTAATTACTGTAGCCAGAAAAACAAACAGCAACAGAACAAATGACAAAAATGAAGTGGCAGCATAAGCTCAATAAAGAAGGTTTCCGGTGCAGTTTGATTGGCAAACAGGATGGAGGCTGCAGCTGAATGCAGAACATTCATCTTAAAAGCTACATGATTACAAGAAATAAGCTTGTGACCCTGAACCTTTTATTATGTTCAATATAAGCAGTTACATGTACATCTGATCTCTGGCTAGAGCAGAAACATCCACTTGAGTTTATTTGATTTAAGAGAATAGTATTGTGTGTGAGTGCCTTTAGTTATCTTTTTATTTAATGTTTTTCTTCTAAGGATCTACTGAACTCTGAACCTTTTTCATATCACAAATGATACAAACCTGCTTGTTCTCACACCGAGCATGTTATTGGTTGAATGGATGTGTAAACTATCTTTGTTTTCCATTGCAAGTTATTAGCATTTTGACACATCCATGTACACCGGCAGTGTGAACAATAAAAGTTTTTCTTTTCCAATGATGTAATTCCCTCGTTTGTAATTATGTAAAACCTTTTTTTCTCCCATTTCTTTGAATTCTTCAGTTTGAATTTAGTCACGATTCATCACAGTCACTGGTGCAAATAAATGATTTTTATTGAGAAAAAAAAAAGATCAAAGCAAATACAAAACACTTACATAACTGTTCAAAGCTCATCACCATCATGATGATTAAAAAAAAGATATGTTCTGTTTTTTTTTTTCTCCGAAGCTGCAGATTTTTGACCTATGGTGCTTTTTCTTGACAAAAAAACGATAATCTATTTCTGTATTTACAAATGAGGTAAAAACATTAACTTTGTTCACGACATGTCTGCACCCAGAACACAACATTTAAGAAGCTGTTTTTATGGTACAAATGAATGATGGTGCGGAGGTGGGGGTCGAGTCGGAGAGAGAGGTGAAGCATGAAAGCGTCTTCATCCTTCACCGCTCTGTGTGGTTCAGGCTCGCCGCGCTCTACAGAGGAATAAAAAAACAAGCATCCCTCTCTAGGAAATCCTCATTGTCTGTGTGTGTATATTAAAAAAAGAAAAAAAAAGTGTGTGTCTTACTTTCAGGCATCACCGCACAACATACTGCGCCTTCGCCTAAAAAAAAAAAAAGCTGCATTGTTGGTTCAGCTTTTCAGGATGTTTCTGGAAAGCTGCGATCTGGGAATCGACTCCGCTGCTCGACTTTGTTTTTCAAAAGTACCCACAATCCCTTGGTTCTTTTTCTTTTTTATATATCCAGCACGACAGCAAGCCATCAACTCCTATTAGGATTAGCGGCCTGACGTGCTTTCACACACTCCTACCCTTTAACTGCTCTCTGCTGACAGACTCCGCTCTGGAATACAGTCACCAGAAACGCCAGTAGAAGCCAAGCTGCCTGGTTTTTTGGAGGAGAAGGTGACTTTTGTACCATTTTTCCTGTGCAACAAACAGAAAATCACTCCCAGCACCTCTTCAATCCCTGTGGAGCCACTGAGCTCCATGGTGCACTGGTGGCATATTTTAACCACAGTACCAGGCACTTTGTTAAGATGGTTCCTCTCTAGCTCTGTTTCAAGCCCTCCATCCTGCAATCATCTCTCTTGACTCCTCTTTGCCCTTCACTTCTTTATTACTGTTCTTTGCCTTTTTGGGTCTTATTAGACCAATCGTTTGCATTGGCTCCACAACAGCAGGAAGAAAAGAAAGGAAAAGAGGAGAGAAAAAACAGAAGTCCATCAACCTGATGTGACAAGAAAGCCAAACTAGAGGAACACTCGCCGACCGCGCTGACAGTTCACAGCTTGGATAATAACTGCAGTTATTATTTCCCTGCAATTTTCTGTCAGTCCATTTTCCCCCACAATCACAATTAGAACTGTTTCAGCCAGGAGTGTGCAGTCATTTAGCAAGGAGACAATAGATAAATGTGTGTGTGAGCTGCTGATGGCACAGGTATCACAGCTCACAGTTAGATTATTTAGAAATCTCCTTCATTCCACCGTCACCCTCCCCATTTTTTGTGTGTTTATTGAGTAGTCACCTTGGAAAAGACGTTTGACATAGTTGGTATTCTACCGAGCCGTGGTCTGTTAAAGTAGTCTCTCCTTGCCTGCAACGTTTGGTATGCCTGAGGAAGAGCAAACGTGGAACAGAGACACAGAGCAAGTATTTACTTCCTCTCGCAGTCCACACGTCCACTTCCATTTCTTTGTAATGAAAGCTGTTTGAATCTGTGTGTGTCTGTGTGTGTGTGTGTGTGTGTGTGTGTGTGTCCCTCCGGCGGGGGAGGAAACTGAGCGGCGGGGGGCAGGGACGAGAACAGGAAATCAAATGAAGATGAGGGGCGCGGCGGTATTAAGTAGCTTGATGTCGTACAACCCACGGAGCGTTGAAAGTTGAAACATCCGACCGATACAGAATTACTCAACCCTGCGAAGGACACATTACCAGAATAAAAAAAAAAAAAGAATAAAAAAAAATAAAATCTCACCCTGCAACCCAGTGATGGTCAAAGCACTTTTTTTTCTCATACAAACATTGACAGAAGCTGTGTACAGCCAGGCAGCGAGGACACAATGTGTCAACTATACAAACTCCACTGTGCACTTTATGGGCTACTCAGTATGATCCCCCCTCTCATCTTCAGTCTTCTCGTGGTTATTTACAGCTAACTCACCAGCAACGGGATATAAAGACTTTTTAAGGTGGTTTAGATTTGCACAGGTGTAAAAAAAAAAAACCAAAACCCTCAAAACATTTTCATTTCATGTTTTTGGGCCTTCAGATGATCCGTAGAGCCTCACAATGAGTGTTAGAAAATAGAGCGAATTCAAGGTTTCAGTGGCTCTGACTGGAACAGATTTTTCCGACAGTGAAGCTAAGCTCCATCATGATGAGTAGCCCGAGTAGAGAGTGACGTTCCAAAAAAGCCTTTAACCTGACTGGCAGGTTTGATAACGTCCGCTCCGGCAAAAAAAATTGTCACCCAAGGTAGAAGGAGCGCAGAGAGACAGGCTCTTTTCACAGGGACGCTTTCATGTGTCTGTGAGGCGGTCGTGTTGATTGACTGAGCTCATCGTCCAGTAAATACACCACCGCTGCGTGTCAGTCGTCAGCCAGCGAGTGAGTTTGTGTGGCGAGGAACGCACACAGGGCGAGTGTGTCTCTGTCAGTCGCTATCTTGCTGGTTTCCCGCCTCGCTCGCCGCTAAAGCGTCCGTCACAGTTGATTGTTTTGGGGGCGGGCCGCTAGCAGGGTCCAATCAGAGGGGAGGGGGTTTCGGTCTGTGCGAGTTCAGAGGTCGCTGGCCTCGGCTCGCTCGTAAAGCGCCCGTAACTTCTCGAAGCGAGGCCCCCACTCCCCGAGCGTCTCCTCCCTCCTGCCCTCCCCGCCAGCGTCCCCGCCGCTCCCCGCGTCCAGCCCCGCCGAGCTGAAGGAGCTGAGGGAGCCGGCGGGCGAGCCCCCTCCCTCTGTGGAGAACACCTGCAGGGAGTCGAAAGGCCCCGTGTCGGGGTGCTGGTCGGCGTCACGGATGATCTCGCACAGGTAGCGGGCGAGATCCTGGCTGGAGAAGGACAGGGAGCGGCGGGCCAGCTGAGAGGGCCGGGCCTGACCCTGGGCGGGGAGTCTGGTGGGGGGGACGTCCCTGCGGAGGCTGGTGGTGGTGGTGGTGGTGGCCGTGGAGGAGGTGGAGGCCGCCGACGGGGGCAGGGTGGTGGAGCTGGCCGTCCGGCTGAGGGAGTCCAGCTGCTGGACGGAGGGCGGGGCGGGGGGCGCCTGGTGGAGGAGGTGATGGTGGTGGTGGTGATGGGGAGGCGGAGGGTGGTGCAGGGCTCTGGAGCGGCAGTACTGGACCGACTGGGCCGGGCTCGGCTGGAGAGACTTCTGAAGCTCTGCCATGTCGTAGGCGTTCTGGGCGCACACACACACACACACACACACACACACACACACACGAAAAGTTACAGTTAGCATAGAAAGTGAAAGAGTGAAAGAGTGAATATTTCAGTGGGAGAGATGAGGCAGAAAAGAATGAAATGTGACAGAGAGCGAGCTGAAAAATGAAAAGAGGGCAGAAAACAATCAGGTCTTCCCGTTATGTTTACTGTGAATGTTCCACCTATTTAAGTTTCCAATCTATCTCCATTTACTGTCTCTGAGTAGTCACTGTAATTTAGAGTATCTGTGTGTGTGTGTGTGTGTGTGTGTGTGAGACCGTTAAAATAAAGAACTATGTGGAGGTGAAGGAGAGAGGAGATGAAGGGGCGTCTCTCTTTTCTCTTCATCTCTCATATACAGTGGTGTGTTGAGGGTTTCTTTCACATATACTCTTAACAGCCGCTCACTTCAGTACCGATGCCACTAAAACTGTAACCACGGCAGCAGAGACGAGGAGGAAAAAAAAAAAGGAGGAATGTGGGAGGAGGAGGAAGAAGAAATGACACACGGAGGAGGAGGTGTGGGTCGCTCTGTAAAACTGATTATGTGATGAATGGAAAGTGCTGTTTTTATTCCTCCGGAGAGCTTTCAAACAAGACTCTTGAGAATTAACTGAGGACTCTACTCTGATAGGGAGTGTGTGTGTGTGTGTGTGTGTGTGTGTGTGTGTGTGTGTGGCTGCAGGCGATTTACAGTAGGGAGGACAAGACCTTAAGGGTTTTTAGGGTACTGACAAGGTGTGACAACAATCTGTGCATGTAAGTCTTTTTCTGCTCTCTCTGTGTGTGTGTGTGTGTGTGTGTGTGTGTGTGTGTGTGTCAAAGAAGCCACATGTGTTTGTTGCGATGAAAGCTTGATATTATGCAAGCTCTTAAGTACTGTTGAGTGCTTGTGGGTTACAGTGGCTGTTGGAGAGAGAAGATAAGGATTTTGCGTGGGCCTAATTAAAATTCTAGAAAACACACACACACACACACACACACACACACACACACACACACACACACACACACACACACACACACACACACACACACACACACACACACACACACACACACACACACACACACACACACACACACCAAACACACACAGAGCAGAGGATTTTATTCCAAACTGAACTGACTGGATCGCCTGCTAAGAGTTGGAAAAATGATGTATTACAGTGTGGGTATGTGTGTGTGCATACCTGGTCTTCCTCCCCGCCCCCCTCCTCGTCATAGTTGAGGACGTTCTCTCGGATGTCCTCCCAGCCGTCGTGGTGGGCCGACACGTGGTAGACTCCCTCCTTCAGCCCTTTGTAGCTCCTCCAGCGGGTGTAGAGGAAGATGCCCAGCAGCAGCACTGCAATAAAGATGGAGGAGGCTCATCAGCACGGGCACCGGCGTTACAAATTAAATGATTAAGATCCTTCATCCAATTAAAGGCAGGGCCCCGGAGAGAGGTGGTGTTTGATGGAGTTGGCCTTGAGCATCGTTTGCCAAAAAAGATGTGCGCTGAAATGTGATAAGTTGTAAGAGTTCAGCTGATACTTATGGATTAAGACTCCAGCTAATGACTGGTGATTTATTACTCACATTTGATCACATACACTGGATTTGAGCAGCAGCAGCCTCCTCTTACTCTGTGTGCTGCTGGAGTGAAATGTCTGAGAGTCTCTGAGCTGGCAGAGTTGGCAGAGTGTGCATCTGCATCCCTCAGTTGAGTTTTTTTCTACCTGAGCAGCTGAAAAATTAACTGCACATGACTCACTCATACCATACAGTCTGATCATCCTCCATGATAGAAAATGTGTCTGAACATCAGAGGAGACTGTTTTATGTTAACATTATAGATTTTGTCATTTGGCTTTTATCTAAAGTGACTTTCAGACAAGGCAAATCCAGACATGTTATTATTCAAATGTCAGGTATCAGATGATTTTATATGTTAAATGTTTTGTATATTTTTGACATGTCTTGCAAAATGTAATTTTACTCAAAGTCTCATACTAAATAAAAGCAGTATACTTTGTTAGTACACTGTGTACACCATGTACTTACTGCCGTAGTGCACACATTTCAACAGGTTAGTGTTGTCTTAAATCAAACATGGCTGTTGTGCACTTACTGGAAATGATTAGCTAGTTAGCAAGCTAGCGTTAGCAGTTGTGTTAGCAAATCATTACAGACTACTAAATCAACCCAATAAACCTACTAATGGCTTATATGTGTAGCGCTTAGTGCAGAAAACACACATATATCATGTGTTTCTATAAGTTGGCAATGGTGTGTTCCAGTTGTACTTGGAAGTCGGAATTTCCAAATTCCAAGTCAGAAATTTCAACTGGAATGCCTCCTGAAGTCAGATTCCTAACTCAAACGAACCTCACCAGCCCGACCATTTTCCATACTTCTAAGTGTGACACACAAAAAATATGAAGTGCAGAAGTATTTGAGACACAGTAATAGATTCACAATTCCAACAAAATGTAGTTTAGTAGTATTGTTACACTAAGGAACCCTGGTGGCTCATTTCCTGTCCAGTTGGGAAGCTTTGTTGCATGTATAGATAGGTGGTAAATCAATCAATCAGTCGCCAGAAAATAAAGGAGGAACTGTTTTAATAATCCATTAATGTTCTTTCAAGTTTAACGGCTGCTGGCTCTCAAATGTGACAATTTGCTGCCTTTCTTGATCTTACATTATTGTGATTTAAAATGATTTTTTTGGGATCTGTTGACCAGGTCAAATAAAACATTTGATGACATCACCTTCCTTTAGGAAACCTGAGTTTTCTCATGTTTCACTGACCAATTAATCCATCTATTAGTCGAGATAACTGGCAGATAATCAGTGATGAAAATTATCATTAGTTCCAGCACCATGTAATTCCACATCTCTCTCATTTACTGTCATCTATCCACTGTTACTGTCTAATAGAGGAATAAACTGTCCCAAAATGTATCTATTATAGTCAAGTTTCGCATAAATTTACGCAGAAATATTCAATGTTTAATCATTTCATTTTTGCCTAATGTAATTCGCATTTTACTAATATGTATGATCAATTGATTACAGACCATTAACATGACCAACTTTAAGGAACTGTTTTTCATTATAGTGTATAACATACAACCACTGTGGACCATATATATATATATATATATATATCTTAAACAGCATATAGCTCATTCCAGTCACTCTGAGCAGTTATTAATATGGATTTAAACTTGATTACATCAGCTTTACATGACTATCAAGATTTTCAATAAAATACTAATATTCAATCTGTTGGTTGGCCTGCATGTGGCTAATTATGATGATTCACATCCTTATACTGTACATTCAAATCTGTCAGCATCTCAGCAGCTAAGGGTAATTATAACTGTGGGGTAGTGTGACAGGCTTTGTAGGCACAGAACAGAGATGATCGTATCTGCAGACTGATTGTCAATTAGACCCAAAGACCACTAACGATGCCCTGGCCGACAGCAGCGTGGACAATTAGTGGCCTGATGGCTTATTGGAGTTAGTTACACTGTCATTGCTCTGTGGATGATTAGCATTTCACATGGGTACACTATAGATTGTGAGAGGCGTTAACACTCATTTAAAAAATTTATGTGAGGGGAAAGAAGTGAACGGCTCAGAGGAAGTGACTACTTTCTGTAGCACTCCAGAAAAGAAAAAAAAAAGTTGAGGTGATTTGACTGAAGTAAAATGCAAATTTGAAGGATCACACACACAGACACACAGACACACACACACACACACACCAACCAATCTGCATGTGTTTCTCTCTCTAGCATCGCTGCAACCTTTTCAGTTGTCTAACAAATCTTCTGTGCCTCGTCTCATCCCCGTCACCTCCATCGCCTTTGTTAACACTCTCACAATTCACTAGCCTCTCCATAATATTAACCAACCTGCTTCACACCCACGCAAACTCCGTGTTTGGCTGCGCTCTTCCTCCTTTTTAAATCAGCTGTGCTTTTCTCTCAAATCAAACAACTGAATCAAAAGGAAGTGTTTCTGCAGCGCTGCAAAAGGCGCAGCTTGTAGAATCTGGAGTGCAATGTCGAGATAATACTTAATAATTTACAAACCGCGTGCCATTAATTGAGCCGAGCGGAATTATATTCTGAGTCATATGCTATCTTCAAGTCCCTGTTTAAAAAAAAAAAAATGTATTTCACGATGATTTTGAGTATAAAAATCACATTAGAGAGCAGCAGTGTTAAGACCTGGCTCGGGGAAGTAACATGAACTGAAGTAGATAAAACAGAAGTCGGTTTGTTAGACACACAAAGGAAAGCAAAGAACAAATATGGTGGTGTGGAGGAGACTGCTGCTGCTGCTGTCTCAGAGAGAGGGTGAGGAGGTGGAGGAAGAGCTTATCTGTAGGTTGTTGAGCTGCCACTGATCAGACGGGACCAGTGATTTGTCTCAGCTCTCTTAAACAAAGGGCAGGTACACAGAACACACACAGGACACACACAGGATGCGACAAGCAACAATCACACACGGCAAGCTATTCCAACTGACAGCACTATAAATACCCCAACTGCTCAAATCCTATTAATCCAATGTAAGACCTAACTAGGACCCCATGAAAGATTACAGGTTGTTTTAAGGGGAAGAGATGAGTTGTTCATGAATGAATGAATGGTCACCTCTCCTTGATTATCTCCCTGCAGACTTGAATAACTTACTGTTAAATGGAAGGCTCCTGTCTGAGTGGAGGACATCTCTCATAACCCCAATCATGGGACGCAAATGATATGGTAACTGATGACTAGTAGCTCTAAAGTTAAACTGTCATCCGTAGAGCGGATTGGAGACAATGTTGTTGCTGATTTTTAAATTAACTTAAAAAAAAAAGTTATTTCTTCATTTATTGTTCTTCTCTTTCTTCTGTTGGGTGTGTTTTGTTTAAACTCAATAGAAAGTATCCAAAAATAAACAAAAAAACTAAGTATGATTTCGATACAACAAAAGAAAAAAAAAGAAAAAGGTAGTAATTTTGGTTCTTAATTTTTATAAATGTATTTATTTTAATTTAAATTGAGTTGCTGCAGTGGAAAAAGAAAACAAGCTGCTTTATGATCATATAGACTTAACTGTATATAAAGTAGTCTAAACTAGCTAACTGTATATAAAGTAGTGTAACTAGCTAACTGTATATAAAGTAGTGTAACTAGCTAACTGTATATAAAGTAGTATAAACTAGCTCCACCTCCAGCAGCTACAACAGTAACATGCTGCTCTAACACTGATACTTCACTATTAATAATCTAATGATGTCATATATAATAATATATCACTACTTTTACTGTAATACTGCATACTACATCACTCATAATACTGCAGTACTTTTACTGTAATACTGCATACTACATCACTCATAATACTGCAGTACTTTTACTGTAATACTGCATACTACATCACTCATAATACTGCAGTACTTTTACTGTAATACTGCATACTACATCACTCATAATACTGCAGTACTTTTACTTTAATACTACATACTACATCACTCATAATACTGCAGTACTTTTACTGTAATACTTTAACTCGTTTGTTTTTATCCTTGTTCTGAGCGACTTCACTTAAAGGTGGATTGACCGTCACATCTCATTTCACTACTGAGATAACGAAGCATATTTTAATAATAGTGTTGCTTTCAGTCAGTGTTATATGTCATCAGTCATTCTGACAGCAGTGACATTACAGGGTAAGCAGGCTACCTTGGCTAAACTGGTTAGCATATATCAACACTACAGTTAAGTGGTTCGCCGTCAAAAAGGTTCCAGGTGGAACTATAGCACTCTAGAATCATTGTTCTACTCGTCAAATACTACAGTACAATTACACTACTAGACATCAGCGTGAAACATCTGTGATCTTAAACAAGCCAAACACATCTTGTCTCTCCTCCTCCATCAACCCCTGACTTTTTTTTTCTCTTTTTAATTCACACATCTGCCTCCTACATCACAACTAAAAACACATCAGCCAAATCCATCATGTAAGCACACCAACAGACGGCACTCAAACTCTGCGTGAATCCTTGTGAACACCCCATTAAACAGCCTACCCTCTGACAACTCTGTAAGAATAAATTCACTCAGCCAGAAACTAGCTTCACAGTACAGGAGAGGGAAAAAAAATCAATATTCATTTACTGTCAACTTGTCCCCCTCACCACAACTCCACTGTCTGGCAGATTTATAAGATGATTCACTATTTCATTTTTAGAGTGGCGTTATGGCTTTTAATGGCACTGAACAAGAGGCGAACAAAAGATAAAGAAACTGAAAGCTTTAGTTTTTGTAGGAGACATGGCTGACTGCTGGGGTGGCCTTGATGCTACAGTGGCAGTGAAGAAAAACAAGGTTATAAAAGCAGTCCCCTGGCCCCACGGCAAAGGTCCTCATTTACCTTGGGATACCCCGATCTTTCCAAAGACAAAACACAGAACAGTGTTAAGAAGCAACTGGTCCAGCAGCCTGGAGGTTTCCAAAGCCAATCACAATATGAGGCTTGAGGCTTTGTGCTCTGGGTCACATTAAAGGACTAAAAATAGAAGCATTTAAATAGTAAAATCAATGCCAAAAGAATCCACAACTTACACATTTATTGGTACCGCATTAAAGGATGGATTCATATTTTTTCACATCTGTCTTAAAGGATCAGTGGCATTTAGAGGTGTGAATATCCATCTTCCTCCACTTACAAAACATGCCATGAAAGAAGTGCAAGGCCCTCTCTAGAGCTGTGTTTTTGGTTTGTTCAATCTGGGCTACTGTAGAAACATGGCAGCCTCTACGAAAGAGGACCTACTCTCTCTGTTGATATAAAAGGTTTATTTTAAGGTAACGAAAACACAACCATTCTTATTTTCATGCCCTTTTCACCTTTTCACTTCTCCACTAAATTCTAGACATTGCACCTTGGACATAAGATGTGTTCCTATATGGTCAGTACAATGCTATCATAGTTAGCATAGCCTAAAACACTTGTTATTTGTTCGTTATTTTTTTCTGTTTGAACACAAAAGAAACATCAAACCTGAAGGTGAATAAAAGGATAGAAATCAAGTTCTAGTACAACACCATTTAAGCTACATGGTTGTACAAACAAACAGCAAGACTTCACATGGACTTTCTTTTTCTCACTTGGGTGAAAAAAACACTAAAAAAGCCATGATGTGATATGAATGGAGGCACTGAAAGAAGTCAGATATGGAGCTGCTGTGTGGGCTGTATGGATCAATACCTTCTTTGCATCATGTCTTGGGGCCCATATATAAGTAAAAAACAGAGTCTATAGGTAGACTGTGGCAGATAAACCACAAATATGAGAAGTGTGTTACTGCTTGGTGGTGAGGTTTATGTTTTTTATGTGTTTACACTTGCTTTCTGCTGCTTCCATCTGCTGAGAGGCATGTGTGTGTGTGTGTGTGCGCGTATGAAGAAGTGGCTAGTGTGAGCTCCGTGGGGAAGTGAGCAAGGAAGCTGGAGGTCAGGGCGTACAAGATGAATCTGCTCTGTTCAAAGGCCCTCTCTAGAGGGCAAACAAAGAAATGGAGAATTTGATCGTTATTTCTGACAGTGTGTGTGTGTGACTGTGAAAGAGTGAGGCTGAAAAGAAAGATTATGTGTTTATTTGTTTACACTGCCTCCAAGGTCCCTTACTCTCTTTGACCATCGCTCCGTTTTTTTGATTTAACTTTCTCTCTGCTTAACTCGTTCTCTTACTTCATACTTACCTTCCCTCTAACTGCCTTTAACTATTTTCTTCCACTCACTCCACCTTTATAGCTAGTTTCTATCAATTCCATTGGCCTCTAACAGGAACCACTACATGAAGTCAAACCCCTGAACTACTCCCACATCTCCAGCAAGTATAGGGTATGTGCAGGGTTAGGATAATACCACACTAACACACACACACACACAAATGTCACAGTCAAAAAAATGCACTGGCACTGCTTTAGACAACTGATTTTAAGGGGAGTACGTCCCAATTCCCAATGACTTGTGCAAGCATTGCTAACTACTAGAGGGAAAATGTCTCACAAATGAAAAGACACACGTCAATTGAAAGCCCTTTGAGGAGTAAGCAGTAAGCTGGGGCCTCTCAAGACTCCCATCCTACTCCTTTATTTAAGAGTGGATGGACAGTGAGGCGGCACACTACTATCTAATGAACAGAGAAATCCATTGTACCTTGAGCAGTTCAAATGGCGCTGCATGAGTGTGTGTGTCTGTGTGTCTGTGCGTGTAATGGGATTTCCAGTCAGACAATCAATATCCGAGCAGCCCTGCAATAAGATCAGTGTCTATGAGTACATCAACACAGGTCAATAATATGTTATAGATTTAAGCCTCATCAAACTATAATTCTGTTTACTGCAGCCATCTTTCTGTATGTGCTCCATCTATCACTACCTCTCTGCTGCTTATTTCTTTGCTTTGACCGATACTTGTACTAATAGGTAGGGCTGAAAAAAGTGTCTCTAAATCTTCATTGGTGCAAGTAAATGTGTCCTTGAAATCGTTCTTTAGTCTTTTTTACCTCTAGTAGCGCTATAGAGCAGTTTTTCCTATGAGTGAGTCCAGGTTTTGTTTGTCTCATGCATGTGCTGTTGATGTGTAACAGCCTGCCAACAGTTTCACAGTATTCCACTGACCTGCAGGTGGTGGTTAACGTGCCAAGAAACACAGCAGTGTACCAGCAAAGGCAAGTGAGAAGAAGACTGCAAGCTAGTAAACATGATGAGTAAACACTGATGTAGGGATGCTCGACATTGGCTTTTCTGAAGATATCCGATATTCCGATATTGTCCAACTCTTAATTTCTGATACCGATATCACCCAATACCAATATATGCCCCACTGGATGCATACATAAATGTAACATGGCTTTCCAAATGTAAACACTGTCTGTTCAAAATAAGAGAACAACTTCAACTTAAGTTATGGAAAAAAGTGCCAATATGGCACTGCCATATTTATTATGCTGCTTTGCAGTCATTGCAAATTGCAAATTTACTATCCGTAAGACACATCTGGAAATAGTTCCAAACCACAGACATAAGCCCTGTTTCTGGAGGTGGGACCTTTACAGGAAGTAACATCATATCACTCGGTCCTCTCAGCTGTTGTGTCTCCATCCCTCACCGAAAACATAACAGAGAAAATGACAACGAGGAGGTAAACCTCGTTTCTGGTTTATGTGTTACGCTATGAACTTGTTAGCCACGGTTAGTGACCCACGAGTTTAGCATGTTGTTGTTGTTATTATACGTCATCAAGCGCATGCCGGTAAACGTCCCATGCTGCGTTCATGCAGGCTTGGAAATGCTGAAAACCTACAGAACAAAAAATGGTTATAAAAACCCGATACCCATACTTCCCCATATTACATTTTTAAGTAA
This sequence comes from Scomber japonicus, assembly GCF_027409825.1. Lineage (NCBI taxonomy): Eukaryota > Metazoa > Chordata > Actinopteri > Scombriformes > Scombridae > Scomber > Scomber japonicus. The sequence goes on from NC_070578.1 coordinate 7,367,356, forward strand.
ATATCGGCTGATAATATCGGAGGGCCGATATTATTGGACCTCCCTACACTGAAGGTTTCAAAGTTGACTTTTCAAATGTTTTATGAGGAAGGAAATGCATCCAACATGTTTGTTAGACTTGCAGGGATAAACTGATGTACACTGATGATTAGTTTTAAAGGAGAGTAAGAACACAATTCTGCACCTGAAGGTAGAAAAAAAAGCAAACAATTATTAATTTCTGTTTTTATATGTAGCTTTGTGGTGAATATACAGTACCAGTTAAAAGTTTGGACAAAGTTTCTCATTCAAGTGAATGTGTCCAAACATTTCAACTAACACCGATATCTGCTCAGTATTTCTGTCAAAATCTGTTCCGAGGTAACAATGCTCAGTGTCTTTCTGTCTTTTTCTCTCTCCATTGGCCTTGTTAAAGATCTAATCCGTATTCTTTATTTAATACACTGCTCATCCTTCTCCTGTACAAGAACTTCAATAGAGTCAAACCTCAATCCGACTGTATCTCTGCCATGATGAAGTGATGGATAGACCCTCACCTTCATAGCACACCACACCCGGGGCATTGTGGTAGTATACCAGGCAGTTACATAAATGGACTTGCACAGTGAGGATGTGAGGTTTTGTTCTTAACTTCACATAGTGCATTTGTTGCTGTGTGTGTGTTCTCTATATACCTCACACCAGCATGTGTCTTGGATCAGTGAACTTTGTTACTGTTACTGTATGGCCACATTAATGATTAAATATAAAAGTAGCATCCAATGCACAACTGCAAAGAAAGACTGTACAAGGATTGGTGAGTTTTAACAAACTGAATTCTAGGTAATAGAAGAGGATGGTGTGGTGTGCAATGAGAAGTTAAATCTGTTTTTCAAGCTGCTTTAACCGATGATTGTGATGTGCGGGTGACTGAGCACTCTTTTGGACGAAGGCATCATTTGGAGTGCTGTGGAGAGCCACAGATATGGGAGGATGTTGCCTTTGTTATTGATGCCTGCTTTGTGTTGCACAATTTCTGTGAGACAAAGAGACTGTCCCTGAGCAAAATGTGCAGCTTTGCAACGTGACAGAGACTTCCAATCACCCACATAGCTCACTAACTTCAAAACAGACAAAAATGAGACTGAGGCCAAAAGAGTAAGGAATATACATACTCAATTCCTTGATCCTTAATGAACCATAAATAAACACACTTATTTTGCTCGACTTTTTGTCCGTGCCTGTTTTGATGGAGGTGGTGACAGTAACAATGCAACTACCCAGGTATACATTGTTCAAATGCAAGTATATAATTCTGAGATGTAACATTTTATAAATTGTCATTTATTGTTGTGAATCTTTGGTAATTGTCAAATCTACACTTTGAGTGTTTAAATATAAACATTTGTGCAAAAATGTTTATATAAAGTTTAATTTTCATTTCTGAGTCCGTAGGTTGTACGCTGCCATTATAAAAATATAAGCAGCTCAATTAAATAAAGTCAAAGAGAAAATAGCTATATCAAACATTTAGTTGTAAAAGAAAACTATTGTCATTTGAAACCTCCATATTCCCTTTAATCAGAGAACCTACTCCGATTACAAGAACAATGTCCAGTGTGACAGTTGTGCACCCGCCTATTAAAATCTTGATAATGTGCCTCAAAATAACAGTGAAATATGCACCAGCGACCTGACCTGTTTTTTTTTTTGACAGTAGCGCAATGGCTTTCCTCTGCCTCAAAATAGCAACGCGCCTGACAACAACTTATTCTGAGACCAACACTCTCTATAGGCTCACAGACTGGTGCAAGTGCATTTGCTATTTAGACAACGTGGGCGCAGGGCGAGAAAATGACAACTGCATCGGGGGAAACTAACAAAGACACATGTGTCACGCCCACAATCCGCTGTGCGCCAACCGCAAGATGGGGCCCTACATGTCCATTGTTGTTAGTGTGTAAATTGGTTATGAAGAGTATTGGGGTTGAACCATCTTCTGCCACATCATATTGTAGTAAATCCCTTCGCAATATGGTTAGCCAGTTTTTCAATACTAGATTCCAACCAAGTAATACTATCCATGAAGTCCTTGTCCGTGGCCTCTATTCGTTCCAGTACATGTTTGTTTAATCTTTAGATCATCCTGGGAGAATGCCATCGGTTGTCTGTTGTTTGGCATTTTTCTTTTGGTCTCTCTACCCTGTAACTGGCAACCTCATGTTCACCCGGTGAGATTAGACCACTTCAGAAATGTTGCCATCATCAGCTGTTGCTTGGTCCAAGTTGGTGCAGCATATTCATCAAAAAAGCGTGTGAAGAGGGAAATTATTTCCAAAGTCGATCATTGCAATCATTATCTGGTCTGTCCTCCATATCACAAGATGCCACTTGGAATGGCTATTGAGGCTGGTGAGTCCACACACAACTCAAAAAATGGTATACTTGTTGGTAACTCTCAAAACTAGTTTGATGTCATTGTCTAACCAGATAATAATTCGGTCAGAGAATCTTTTCTGGTTGTTTTGTGAGAAAGCCATAACTCAAAACATTCTTTCATTGATATTGTAATCTGATAGCAATAAGAATTGAATAATACATTGAAAATAGCAGGAAGCCACCACAGAAGAAGTTGGTCAATAAGTTAACTTAAGTCTTTCTTTGACAGTGTTTTTGGTGCCTGCTTTGCACAATAGCCTTCCACGAGGGTGTGGGTTAGAGTTTCCAACTTTAGCATTTTAATGTGGCGAGATATCATTTCTGAAATGAACTTAAAACCCTGGTGTTTTGCATGAAAAGGGTGTTGAGGCTAGCAAACAACAACCAACACACCAGGTTTGTCTTCCGATGATTAACAACCAAAGACATGATGGACATATCCCTGTCATACAAAATTCTGATCTGGCAATTGTCCAACACTTAGGTGAAATGACATTAACTAACTGCCTGACACAAACCCTTGATATTTATCCAAGTGAACTGTGACAAGCCATCTGCAGAGAGGGGCACCCACTCATTAACCTTGGGCAGTTGAAGTGTGAGCAGAGTTTTCATCAAGCATAAAGCCAATTTATGAAAAACCACAAACTTGTGAAGGTAATAATGAATGAAGTGGTGAAGGTAAGAACAACTTGCAGGAGACAGTGATACCAGTGAAAAGAAATAAGTAAACTTAAGGGAAAAGAATAATCTGTGCCATACAAGATAGAGACAACACAGTGTGTATTTGCAATACCAAGAAACCCTCATCCAAACGCTGAAATCCATAGATCCATGGCCTGTAATCATCCAAAATACCATGTGCTTTTGTCTATTATCCAACACATTCTCTATGGTTCTTTAAATAGTTACTCAGGTATGTGGTGGGGAAAATAAAAAGGCAGAAAAAAAGCCATTCATGGGGATTAGGGTATGGATGATAGTAAACATTCTCAGACAGGAGATGGACATACACTGAACTAAAATACAACATACGTTTTGAAATCTTCAGTATGGATGGAGTAGGAGTTCTCCAATTTTGCAGAGCCAATATGAGGTTGTGGTGCAATCTAAATAAGAAGCAGTGGTGTGCATACCAAAGTACATGTGTGGGACAAAAGCAGAAAAGCAAAAGTTTGGGAAATGTTCCCACTGCATGTTTTGCCTCTTTGGATGCTTCTCCATAAACAAAAATCAGTGATGGAGCCAGTTCATTGTTGGTCCCTAAAGTATTTTGGCAATAATCCACACCTACAGGTGACAGTAGCCAATGTTCCCAAAGAAAAGGGCTCTAGTATCCCACATTGATATGCAAAATCCCTGCATGAAAGGTCCAAGAAATGTGTTCCTTCACTGAAGGATGACATGCATGAGGTAGACTGTATTTCCTAGAATTATGTTGGTGGGGGTGGGGGGCAAAGATAGAGACTGTTTTAGTGGATGGTCTGCCACATTTGCCTTCATTTCTGGAAAACCAAAAAATGTAAATTGAATGTGAGTGATGTCTTATTGTTATTCAACTATCCATTTACTCATTGTCAAAACCTTGTTCTATACTAATCTGGTTTGAATTGTTTCCGTTGAATTTCAGCAATCAAACAGTTAAACCATATCATTGATTTAGTTGGCCAGTGTCATGCCTGACTTCCACTGAAAGAGTAATGAAGTCTTAAATCAGTCTCCATCTATTGTAAGGGTCCAGAGTTTATCCAACCATTCACTGGGGGGAAAAATGAATGCAAGATAATAGGTTATCCATTTCACTGATAACTGCATGGCCTCCAAATTAAATGTCAAAATAATTTGTTTTGCCTTCTAGTATGACACATACAGTAAAAATGATCTGATCTGACACTTTTACTAATGGGACTGGTGTGGGTTAAGATTACTCTGTTAATGTTAAGGACCAATGTGTAAGATTTAGTTGCAACTTGTGGTGAGGTTGCACATTACAATGAACTACCTCTTCCCTCCCCTTCCAAGCATGTAGAAAAATATATGGTGGCCTGAGACTTGTGAAAAACACAAAACGCCCTCTTTAGAAGCAGTGTTTGGTTTGCCTGTTATGGGCTACTGTAGAAACATGGAGCGCACCATGGAAGAGGACCTGGTCCCTATATAGATAAAAAGGGCTCATTTTAAGGTTACCAAAACACAACAACTCTTATTTTCATTAGATTAATTAAATTATTACATTCTATTTCTGCCAAGTCGTTTCTGCTAGATGCCACTAAATTCTACAATACTGCACAGTTAAGGTTAGGGAATGATTGAGATCATCAAGAATTCAACACTGACTACCAGCAGAAAAAGGGAAGCAAACAGTGGTCTCCAAGTGGTCTGAGCTTTTGTTGATCAATCTACCCATTCAGACCTCCTCTTTCTGCTGTCGTTGTCCCACTATTTCTTCCTCTGGTCCTGAAGGACAAGTCTCATAAGTCCAGTGTCCTCACTTGTAAATATACAGTATGTCATTATTTGGCATTTGCTGAAATACCTGATGCTGTCATTTCTCTTTGGAAGACAGTGTGTGCATGTCGGTGGACTGCTTTACATCACTGGGCCTGTATTTACCGTGGGTTTTGAAACTGACATATTTTGAAAACATTGCATTATTGCCTTTTAATGAAACACATCACCTATAGTATAGTGTTTGCTAGACCAAGTCAATCAGACGTGTGTATATATGTACAGCAAAGTTATGTGCACATTTAATGTCTGTCTGCTTCAAATCTGTTTACATAAACACAGTTGGAAGATATATGCATTTATGTTTGAGTGAGGGGGCGATAAGGCATAGGGTCATAACATCCATCTTTCTGAATGCCTCATATAATGTAACAACTGTGTATGCATACATGAACTTTTTCCACCTTCCTTCAGCAGAAAAAACACACTTTCCTATCAGACCAATTATCTTTGACTTACATTGCATTAGGGGATTGTAATGAGCTCACGTCTTTCTCAGCAGTACATCCAGCTCCACATGACTTAAGTACCTGTAGGTATTAATATACATTCAGCTGTAGAGATTTGGGTATTCTGCAGAATATGAAGAAGGATCTGGTGGAAGACTCAATAATGGGCTGTCTATGTTGTGTTTAGTAAAGATTGAAATGGGTTTGGCCCCTTAACTTACAGCGGCTGTTTGGAGCACTTAAACAGAAAAGATTGACTTTGCTCTTATCATTTAAGTGAAATTGACTATGTTTTGCTGTTGGGCATTATAAGCTGATTGTCTTGTTTTTTTTGTGTGTGTGTATTTGTCTTGATGCTGCTGTTTTAGCCAGATTTCTTATGAGAAAAGATTGTGAGTGAGATTGAGACCAAGCTTGTTAAACTTTGTAAATCTATCTGCTTCTATTTCCCATTGTCTGAAAAAATATCTCCAGACGATGTAATCAGGGTTGCTTCTGCTTGGGTTTGGTAAGTACAAATATAGCAGAAAGCTTGAGTTAGAAACTGGATGTTGTGGTCCATTCTATGTAAGCCATGCTTACAACAGATGACAATGCTGCTTCATCCTTTGGTTCACAGCGAACTTTCCAGATTGTTCCAAACTGCAATATCTGAACAACTGTTGAATGGATAGCCATATTACTTTTTAACAGGCATTCATGGTCCTCAGATTGAGGCCTACTGTCTTTGCTGATCCCCTGACTTTTCCTCTAGTGCCATCATGAGGTTGAGAAAGGTTTTGAGTAAAATACTTCAACAACTATTAAATGGACTGCTAATTTCATGTTTCATCTAGTGCCACCATCAGGCAAAAACAACAACAACCCCAAAACAAAACATTTGATCACACTTGCCCAATGATGATATTTCCACCAGGCCTAACTGTACCTTGTGTTAAGCACTACTTAAAAATGTTAACACGCTCAGACACTAAACTAAGATGGAGAATTGTTGCTTGCTAACAAGCTGATGTTTAACAGGTAGATTGTTAATGAAATGTTGTTAGTATGTTGGTGTTAGCATTTAGCTCAAAACGCTGCTCTTCAGTTACAACATGCTTTATGATAAAAAAAAAAATACAATAAATATACAAAGGATTAAAACTAAATAAATCTAATAAATAATCCACTAAAAATAAAATCCAAAAAAGTGGGGCTCAATAAGAAGAAACAGTTTGCAGCCCTGATCTCCTCAGGTAAGTCATTCTATAGTCTAGGAGCCCTAACTGTGAAGGCTCTTTTCACCTTTGAGTCTAGGAAGAACAAGTAGAGAGGCATCTGAGGATCTCAGGGAGAGGGAATGCACACTTAGAAACAAAAGGTCAAAGATATAACCAACTGTAAGCTTAAAAGTAAGTTGTAATCAATTCGAAGGGCAACAGATAGCCAGTAGAGGTGTGAATCCTTGGGAATCCATAATTCAATCTGATTCTAATTCTTGGTTTCTGATTTGATTCAGAATGGATTCTCAATTCAAAAACCTATACTTGATTGAATAAACAGAAAAGGTGGCAATATTATCAGTCTTTTGCTCCAGAATGTATGCCGAACCATTCACTAGTGCCCTTATTCCAATTTGAAACATAACTGGCAAGTAAGATAAATGGTCCAAAGCTTTCCTATTTGCAACAGTTAACTACATTAATTAACACATTAATTAATTTGAAAGCATCTTACAGCCTCCTGCCTGAAGGAGAACAACAAAGTGAGGGAGAGGTGGAGTGCTCCGTTGTGTTGTTATTAATGTCATATCTCCAGCAGTGGAGAGCAGCCTCTCTGCTGGGAAAGCCATCATTGTCCAACATGCTGAGCGGGGGCAGGGTTTTTGAGGTCAAATAGACAAAGCACCAAGTTATTTTCTTCACCTCAGAGTTGGATTAAGCTGTTTATTGCGGCAATGTGTGTGTTTGTGTCAGTCGTTCTTGGGTCTTACTGCTGGCGTTAGCTGTTCCTCTCCACTAATGTTAGTCTTTGGATGTTGATGTAAAAAGTTCTACATTAGAAAACAGGACTGAACAATTGATTTAACATGTCTTAACTGATGCTGCAGGCAAAAATTACACCATGATTCCTGCAATGCTGAATAGGACAGATAACCAAGACTGTTGAAAATGTGGATATTTGTACTATTTTGACCTGTATCAGTAGCAATACTATGGTTGCTATTCTGTCTTGTCAATATTTAACTCAAGGACACTGTGACATCCACTTATGGATGTCTTGACTCTAAATCTGGATATTATCTGATTAAAAATGGAAACTGGTGTTATTTCTATGTATACGGTAGACTAAAGGAAACATGTAGATTGAAAAGAGGATTGGACCAAGAACGGTTGAAGGTTGTGCTTAGATTCAGAAGAGCAGGAATGGATTGATGGCAAAGATTATCTGATAGCAATACTGTACGTCAATCATGACCTTATAGAAGTACTGCCTCATAAAGCCACTAGCATAGCTGTAGCATAGCCTTGTTTAATCTGTTTCTCACAAGTCTCCAAACTTTATGAAAAAGTTATACTAAATTGAACAAGAAACCCTTTTAAGAGCTATTACAACTGTGTGGGTATTATGATTCCAGTAAATTCCTGACACATATCTTTGCTCAAGTATATGAGACAAACTATGTGAGACAAAATAAGTTTTCTTATTTTCTTTTCTTTTCTTTATCTGAGTCTCAGATAAAGAAAATAAAATAGAAAATCTGTGGCTTTCCATTAGCTGCCATACCAATGCCTAGAATATCTTCTGTTGTGTAAACAAAACTTACTGAAGTTTAAATCTCTCTCATGTGCTGTCTTTACTGCTAAACTGTTTGTTCAATCTCCCACCAAACTCCTACCAACACACTGAGATAACCTTGGAAACATCTTCACCTTGAAGGGCTTAGCTGTTTAGTGTGATAGAATCAATGCAGCAATCACTGCACTGACGGCTGAGCTCATCTGCCAGAGGAGATTGAAAGGATATATTCAGTATGTGACTCATTGACAAACATCTGTGTCCCTAATCTGATATCCTTCTTTAATCTCAGTGCTCTAAATCTGTATGACTGCTTAAAGCCACACAGAGGTACCATACTAGTGACTCCTCGTGTCATAAAGTAGATCATCATAAATTAACTACATGTAATGCTGACCATTTTACAAATTATACTCAAGGTTTCTATCTGTCTTTGTTTCCAGGCAAACTTTTTGTCTATTAGTAACTGAACAACTTCTTAGTGAGTGAACAGATCTTTTTAATGGCAACCCTTGCACAAAACTTTAATGACCAAGTCTTAAGAGATGATCACCAAACAAAAACCTTTTTATGTGAGTTATGACAGCTCGCTAAATGATTCTCTATGACATGAAACAAAGGTCTGCTGCCAGAATCGAGCTGCAGGTGTGTGTTAATGTCTGCAGCTTTATTATTAATCAGTGGGCTATTTGAGAGTGCCAGAGTTTTATATTTGGAGGGAAAATAAGATAGCAGGGGTTTGCATCACATTTCCATGTTGCTATTAAGTAGATGCATCAACTTCTCTTGTGTTTAATGGGTTAAAAAGGGAATGTAAGAAAAACAGTTTCAGAAACACAGGCACATATGTCAATGTCAAACTAATAAATTGAGTTACAAATACAGAAAAACAAGGAGATATAAACACAAAATGAGGGCAAGGGTCTGGATGTGAAGAGAGGACGATATTCACTCACTACTACAAATATACTGAAGCCAAAATAAGCAAACAGAATAAATGAATTCAGATCATTGAGTACCAAATCAATATTCAAGCTACATGTTAAATTCAGAGGGCCAGGCTATTAATCATTAATACTGCCAAGAGTTACCTGATTGGACTTTGACTTGGTGTGTGGTTGTGCTGACACTTCTTAAATAGAAACTTTGCTGTGAACTCATAACCCTGGGGACAGACCCTGAGTCAACTCTGCCGCTCTCCTTGTCTAATCAATGGAAGAGTGACTGAGCAACTCCAACACTTATCTAGAAAGTACATCTTCTAGGGACCATGAATGTCTAAAGTTATATTGAATAGATTTCATTGGAAAAGTGAAAACTTTGGCCTGTTTACGGCACTAGATGAAAAATCAGGAGATCAGCAAAGTTATTAGGGTTCATCCATTGGGCACCCTGAACGTCTATTCCAAATTCCATCCAAACCTTGTTGAGACGTTTCATAAAAAACAAAATATGTGAACCTCAAGGCAGTGCTACAGAAAAAGTCTGGGGATCATCTGGAAAAGTTAGAACTTTGGCCCGTTTATGGCACCAGATGAAAAGTCATGAGATCATTAAACACAGCAGAAATCATCATCTGGAGACCATGAATTGCAATATGGGATTTCATGGCAATACATCCACTAGTTGTTGAGATATTTCTAGACTAAAATGGCTAAATAAAAATGTATTTAAAAAGAACAAAACTTCAGTTATGAGATAATTAATAATACATTTTGCTATATAAAATCGCACTGCATCCTCATTTTTCAACGTTGATTATACAATACTGACCAATGAGATCAAATGGAATTAAATAATTGGAATTCTGTTTTACTGTGGATTTTTCTTTAATCTTTGCTCATCATAACAATCTCAAAAGAACAGCCCATCTTTCTTCAGCGCTGCATGAAAACAGTTGCTGCCCTCCTTTTGTTCTTGCTATTCAAACATTTGGAGTCTGCACAAGCAACATGGGATGAAGGCACTTAAAAAAAAAAGAAAAGTCTCTCTTGCTGCTACTTAAATTTCAGAGTGAGGAACGCTTGACCGATCGAGCGAGGAATGCTCTACCGATTGAAATTACTACCAAAGCCCCTGGAGCATTGATCTCAATTTCTGCAGGTTTGGGTAAACAGCACCTTATATGCCTACAAATCAAGTAATTAACACTTAAAACAGAACTGAGCTTCAGTGGGATCAAGGTCGGATGTCGCATTTAATGTGAGCCCAGAGCCAAGTTTGAAGAGAGTTATTGTGGGATGGGGGTGAGAGGAAGAGCAGGAGCGATGATCATTTGAACTGTGTCTGTCTGGTCTCAGGGTGGGAAGGAGGTGCCCTGTGAATCACCAATGAGACAAGCTGATATGGCCGGCAGCACTGTGACATTGACACCATCCTTCTCAGGAGTACCTATGTACCTCCTGCTTTCTTTTCTCTTGCTTTATTTTTTTGACTCCCTCCTGTTTTCTTGCTAGTGCTGGGTGCCTCTTTTCATTCTGTACTTCTCTGATCTGTTTTCCTCTCTTGTACTCTGTTCTGTCTCATACTGCTCTTTTACTGCTCTGTTGTATTGTCCTCAATTAAACAAGGGGAACATGTCATTGTACTGACAACTCATTCTCTGTGTACGGCTGTGCCTGAGGCGCTTTCTCAGCAGAGGATCCTTAAGGAATAGGAATACGGAGCTAAAGGTACAGGCAGATGAATATTCAACAAGCCGAAAAAGAAAGGCAAAGCAGGCAGACAGAAAAATGTGCATTTTAAGAATACAAAACCAGACAAGTGTGTGTTGCAGTCTATCCACCCACAGGCGAGAGGAAGTGCATGTACAGTACCGTACCACTGAAGAAGTTTGGTGGCTATTATGCTAACCTACAATTCCTCTTGGGACTATCTGACCTTTTGCTGAAGAACTCCTGACTGATCAAAAGGACATGCAAATGATGCCAAAAGTCTGCTTTAAGTAGGCTTTTATAGTCTTCCAATCAAACTGTGATCATTGGAAAAGCTATTTAATATGCTTTGCATGTACTTTTGATGTGTTTTCCATACTACATACAGTATGCGGTTTGCTGCTGTTTGGATCATGCGTGCTAATTGCCAGAAGTTATATATTATGGGTATTGTACTATTGTGGGTAATGTTACTTCTTCAATTGAACTGGATAAGTTTAATCACAGTTATCCATTTAATCCAAATATAAAAGACTCAGAGTAAATGTCTTACTGCAGTCCTGATGATCATTTAGTATTATTATTGCATAATTGTTTGTGATTATTGAATAAGTGTATACATGTGAGTGAGATGATGTTCTACGTGTGGGCTGTGGACATATGAATGGCTCTGTTATTAAAAGATACACTGCTCAATGTTTTATACCACCCATAGATAACCCCCATTTAACCCCAGCTCACTGTTTTGTCAATTAAAATGTGAACAATAAGGATGTGTCTACAGTGGGAGGTGTAGAGAGAGGCAAGAGATTAGCAGGAGGTTAAAAGGAGCCTCGTACAGTAATTATTACATCTAATTCAAAGCGATGTACGTTGTCAGATCGCTGCTATGAGTGTGATAATGCTGTCCCTTGGGTCTTGCATCCTTGTGCAACAAGCCTCTAGGGAAAAAGCGAGGTACTAATTATCAAGGAAACATCTATTACATCATTAGAAACATCTGGTACGCGTCGTCATCATATTGTGGTGTGCGTGTGAGTGATTGAGAGAGAGAGAGAGAGAGAGGGGAAGGAAGAGCTTTGAATGAACTAGACTAGGATGTAATAGGTTTTATATTTCAGATATGTGCTCTATTTTCACGTCTGCCATTTTTATGGCTATCCTGCTGTGTAGATGGGAATTCTAGTATTTGTCAACCTATGTAATAACATGGATCCACTTCAGAGCAAACTCGCTGGCTGACTTCATATGCAATGCTCAGGTTGGACTTAAAGACAATTGCTAGAAGTGATTTCTGGTAAATTGCAGGCTTACTTGATTTTACTTATCATGTAATAGGAGGGGGTCTGACTTGCTGAGCTGTCTTACGGTAAATAAATGCATTTATATAGCTTTTTTATCCAAAGTGTTTTACAGGTTGTTTGGGTTTTTCTTTTTTTGCCTCTCATTCATCCATTCAAACACACACTCTGACACCGTAATTGCAGGATTCAGTATCTTGCCTGAGGACACTTCAACATGTGGCAGGGGGAACAAGGGGATTGAACCACTAACCCTGTGATCAGAGGCCGACCCGCTCTACCTCCTGAGCCACGGATCTGGAACAAATCCAACATCCACCAGAGCCTTCTCATTCATATTTCTTTTTTCTTTTCAGCTGAATAAATAATAATGTAATTACTTTTCATGGGTTTACATGTATTGTCAGATTTAAATAATTACTGCGCACATATCACTCCCTCTGCTGTGTGATGACTACAGGTATTAAATAAACTCAAAAGAAACAAATCCTTCACAGTCGTGGGCAACAAACAGAACATGAGTACCGACGCTTCTGCAAAACCCCGGATTACACTCACTGACATGTGAACAACATTATTGGTAAGACTGGCAGGCATTAATCTGACCCGTTACAGACTCTGCCTTAATCCCATTAATAGTCATATTTTGACAGAAATCATATGGAACAGTCAGGGAATTGCAGGCCTGAGAAGACCGATAGAGGCAAAACTCAACATACATAAAAGGCAATTTTGTGATTTTGGAGGTGTGTGTGTGTGTGTGTGTGTGTGTGTGTGTGTGTGTGTGCGCTAAAGCCATACAAACTGTGCTTTTTGCACACTGGAGGCAGCAGCAACAGTGTCCAGTCTGCTTGCTGTCTGAAAGTACGTTCTGCCTGTATGCTTCTAGCTTTGTTACTACCTCTCCCTCCGACACTTCAAGTAAAGTTCTGCTCTGCTACGTTACAATGCCAAGTTTTGAAGAGCAAAAATATTTTTGGGCTTGGCTCAGAATAATTGGCTCTAAAGTTTCCACTGGTTAGATTACTCTTTTTTTCCCCCCTCTACATGTTTAGCATTTTTGGCTCATAGGGAGAGGAGAGATACGATTACTGATTCAAAACACACACACACACACACACACAGAAATGAAGGACAGCCCTCCTGCTGTGCCCATCCTTCTCAATTTTCCCCCATTACTGTATGTATGACATGCTGCTGTTGCAGTATCTACCTAATAGGGCCATGAAGCAGATGCAGATGGCGAAGAGGGAGCTGAAGCTCAGGCCCACGTCCTCCCTGTAGATGGCCAGAGTGGTCTCACAGTGGCGTCCCCTGTAACCTTCTGGGCAGTGGCAGGTGAATTTGGAGGGTGACTGGGCCACGCAGGTTCCTCTGTGACACGGCCGCGTGGCGCACAGTGTGTACACACAGGACTTCTTGGTCCCATTCACGCGGACCATGTGACCGGGGGGGCATCTGCATGGAAAAGGTGGGCAGGGATAACAGGGAGGGGAGGGGAGGGGGGTGGGGAAGGAAGATAAAGGCAAGAGGGTGAATTTAAAAGAAGAGGGAGAACAAGAGAGGGGAAGAAAACAAAAAGGGGAGCACATAGAATCATAAATTAATTTGAGATAAGATCACTTGGATGTACATGAGATGAATTCATTTGAAAGGAAGTGATTCATTACAGAAGCAAATACTTGATACATCAAGGAAAACAGGTGTAAATGAAAGCAGAGGAACTGGCTCTTTAAAACACAACACTGAAAGATAAACTAAAAAATAAAGTATTAATTTATACAATAAAACAATGTTTATTACCATTTCTTACTGCTAAGAAAGTTTATTACTCTTTCTTAGTGCTCTTCCACAGATACACACCTCAATAGAGAATGAACCAGAGATGAAAAAGCTGACTGTGGCAGTGTCAGTAACTAGGATGAGTTTATGCAGACAGGGGCACATTTTCTGCCTCACTTCAGAAAGCGCCATATAATTAAAAGCTCATTTGGGTTTAACAGCTCAAACAAACATTTTATGAGCCCATTAACCCAGTGTCCCATTCAAAGTGTATGGAGCAGCTCCAGGCTGTACATTCTGATGACATCAGAGAGGAGTCTTGCCTCTGGTCTCTGGAGGTTTGTTCATGCTTATAAATATTGACTCCACTCTACTACGAAACGGAAGCCCTAAATATAAAAGTGGTGCTATAATTTATCTCCTAACTGTTTGAGGCAAGACTCTAAAGGGTTAATTTGCCCCATTGTCTGCCAAACTTTACGTTAGCTGGCAGCATTCACTGTCGATGCAGGAAGTACTATTTATACACAAAGTAAGACAGTGGAGATTTAAGATGGTTAATGGGTATGTACGTGTTAATGTACCCACAATAATCAGTTTTAACATTTTTATTTTTAACTGCGATCTTCTCCTCGCCTTTAATTTAGGGAGTCTGTGCAGTCTTTGACCACTAGAGGTGCTGTAGAGTAGTGTTTTGTTAAGCGTGCCACCTAATTGTTAACAGTATATCTTATGGTCTTCCAGCTTGTGCACAAAGATACGTATGTTTGCACACAAACGCAGAGGTGATGTGATATATCACATAGTATATATTCTGCAACTGCAACTCCAACTGCAGGGGGACATAATAATAGACAGCAAATGTCCATCAAAAGAGTAGAAGAAGAAGTAGACCTTGATGTACAACAATAACATATTTTCAACATAATATATTGTAAAGTAATCTCTAAAAGCTATAGTAGTTTATTTGTTTGGCCACATGAGGCAGAACTGTGAGAAGAAACGTGACAGTTTATCAGCTTCTTTTGGTATAGCAGCCTGTTGGCAAACAGCTGTCTGCTTATACAACATATGAAGCAACAATAACATTAATTGGGACTTATGTTACTGGCCAACCCAAAATAGTCCTTCCCCTTTTAGCTCCATTGTGGTCTCCACCAGCTCCTAAGAAAAGCATCTGGGTTTTTATTAGCTCTGCTATGATCATCAAACGTCACTAACTTTCTCTGGTGTTTGTGATGGGCAGGTTTATCAGAGGTTTTTCATTGACAACAGCTGCTGCTGGAAATGATGTTCAAATTATACCATCATGCATGGTCATTTCACCCAATAATAATAATAATAAGAATAACAAGACTAAGAGTCTACAGCCATGTTTGCGGCTTTGTGAGGCTATACTTAGGCACAGCTCTGCTTTCAAATGCTCACACAAACATGATGATAATAATGCTGCTTACATGTTGATGTTTTTACCTCTATGATTACCATGTACATCATCTTAATTGAATGTGTTAGCGCTTGCTAATTAGCGATAAACACAAAGTAGGCCTACAGCTGAGGCTGATGGGAGTGTATGCAAGGTCATAAATCAAATATATTGAACAAGTTGACGGTGGAAACGACAGGGTCATTTTATTGCAATCTAGCCAATATTTTTTGAGATATTTCAATAAAAAACAAAAAGGTCAACCTACCAGTGGGGCTAAAGGAAAAGTCAGAAGATCAACAAAGTAATTCAGAAATATTAACCTCCAAGGACCATGAATGTCTGCTCTAAATTTCACGGCAATCTATATATATTTATTGTTTATTTATTTATTATTTATTTATTTAGATTTATTTTTGGGCTTTTTTACCTTTGTTCAACAGTGGGTGGCATATAGGCTGACAGGAAACAGGAAGAAGAGAGAGAGAGGGAAATAACCTGCAGCAAGGTCCCTCTGCTGGAATCAAACTAGGACATTGGACGCATCTTACCCACTCCGCCACCAAGGCGCTCCCTATCCAATAACTGTTGAGATATTTCAGTCTAGACCGCAGCAGTGGGCTGAGCATTATGCCACTAACATGACTGAACATATTCATTCGTGCAGCATATTAAATTGTTTTAGTTGCCAGACTTGGTGGCTGATCCAATTGAAAGACACTGTGAAATAATAAATACATGTATTAAATACATTGTATTAACTGTTAATTTATCTTTTGGTACAAGCCAAATATGTCCAAAAATATTCTAAAATATATCAGTAAAATAATGTAAAGTAATTATTTGATCAAAATATGTCTTTGTTCTGTTACCATATGACATCAAGCACTAGGTATAACCACCACTAGGTGTAACCGTATACAATACGCACCTTTGTTATAATTTATATCAAATTGGGTGTGATTTTGTATAACTAGATAACCCTGACCATGATATAAAACAGCTAGCTCTTTGCTCATAGAGAGTAGAGCAATATCATAGCTGGTAAAAATGTTGTTTACATTTCCAGAGAAAGTTGTTGAGATCTAATTTATTAATTTTACCTTAACTCTCCTCCTGATTTAACAGCTCTGTTGAGGAAGGAGTGGGTGGAAGCTAACAGTCCTCTGCAGCTCTGAATCTCTCAATATCTGCCAAGACATACTCAATTTTGATCCAGTGAAATATGAAGGATGTGATCAAACCCCTCACATAACTTCTCTGTGCCTACATATTTTAGAAATACATCTTATTATGGAGGCTTAAGATGTTCAAACTGATGTAATACTGTGATTTTAAGAAGCTTAGCAGTGTTCAAAGTAAATAAATGTTCTGTTATTTTAGGTATTGTTTACTCAAAGTATATATTATTACAGATGCTTTACTGTGAGTGGTTTGAACAAATGCAACCTTTGATTTGCATTTCATGGACAGCAATATAAAGTTTAAGAGTCTGACTGATTTTAAGTTGCTAGAACTGGTATTTATGTCTCAATTTCACAAAATAGCAACACTGGTCATCATACAAACTTGAGTCTAAATCAGAAATATATGCTGGAAAATATCACGTCTGATATTCTTGAGAAAGTTAGCTGAGCACTACCTGCTGGTGTAACTGCTCAATTTCTCGTTACCAAAAGCTTCTCACTTGTCTCCATCTTGCACCGACCGCAGGTGTTAGGAGATTTTAACAAGTGCAAAAAAGAAGGGAACATGGTGTAAAATTGTTAGCCACATCACTCTTTCTCTGCTCTCTATCATTCCAGTGTAGTGTGTTTTTGACATAAAGTCCAATAAAAAAAAGTAGAATGACTCCTCAAAGACAACCAAAGTCAAAAACATCTGTGGAATCACTCTCCATAGATATAAATGACTCTTCTTATTGCAGCTATAAATGCCAGCTGAATCACAACATTGTAAAAGGTAATTAACCATAGGTAAGATTATTATGCCACAACAAAAGCTCAGCGTTCAGTATTCATAGGCCTGAAGGTCAATCTAAACACTGCTTCTCTTTTCTCTTGCATGCTCACTCATTAATTAGCTAAAGGTGTCTTATTGTGAAATGTTCTAACAGCTGATTGATTTTGCTTTCATCAACTGCAGAATATAGACAGTGAAGGAAAAAAAGGCAATAAAACAAATGATAAACATTTTACACTGTAAATTGTGCTTTTGTAAAATAATATTAATTTTTCTTTTGTTTTTGCATGATCCATTTTTGATCTTATAACTTTTAAACTGTTTGACCCTTCACTAAAGCCTTAGTTACTTTGCAATGATAACAATGGTACATTTTACACAAAATTCATAATTGTATTTTAGGTAGGATATTTTACAGTTTAAGAATAAACACCATTTTTACTGAATGGCATCAGTGCACTGAAACACTAAAATACACAGTGAATTTATTATGTAAACTTGAATCAAGAAAAAAGGATCAAATATAAAATGGAGCCTGTATTTCTTAAAAAAAAAAGAAAAAAAGAATTGGCACCAGAACCGATAGCGATACATCTATGGTAGGCCAATATTGGCCCATATCTGTTAACTCATATATCAGTTGGGCTCCACATAGAAGTAAACAAAAGCTTCTCATTCACAACTCTGTCAGCTGGAATGACAAACTGTCACTGTTAGCCTACTTCCCTGAAGTTGGCTGAAAATTATTTTTCTTTTAAATATATTACATTTTAAATTTCAAAATTTAAAGAGAAAAGAACTTTGAAGATAAGAACTAACTGATGAGTTAAAAAAAAACATAACACAATTTTAGCTGGAAAGTTAACAAGAGTTGGAGTGTAGACCAAAGTTGCCACTGTTACTCTAAACTCATACTGTGTGCATCTGTCCTGAATGGGGATTTACGTAACTGTAATCCACAGAATAGTTTAGTTAGCTAATGATGTGCTTCTTTGCCTTGGAAGTAATGTAGGTTACTTCTCTAGGTAGTGTGACGGCCCTAGGCCTATGAAGTCTAATGAAGCCTGCACCGTGACAGGAGGAAGTTAATTGGCCAGCCATGCTGCAACCTCCAATGTTGGGGGTTCTTGTTTGAGCAGATCAACACACTGTTTAATCCATTCCATGTACTTTTGTGATACTCATTTTTAGTTTTGGAAAGACTAGGAATAAAGACATACCACCCTCCAAACTCTTTAACTGCAGAGTGTCACTCATTACTGCAGCACCACTCACACAGATTCAGCATGTGGAGAAATACACAGCTTGACACAGCTGTCGTACCTAATTAAGGTTGCTAAGTTACGATTGGACTGTTTGGGGCACGGGTTAAGCAAATGATCATTCATAGATACATATAAATATTTTAACAAGAATCAAATTCATTTATAACTATTTATTTGAGCCCTAGAGAGAAAATAAACACTACGGTACAGTACAGCACAGTTTGACTACTGCACATTTATATTATCTCCCTGTGGAGAGTGTGAGGTATCAATCGTTTAGGATGGAGGACTCACTCCCAAGTGCTTACTACTCTCTAATCATCTTCCAAGGTTCAGGTCAAGCGGTGAAAAGAGAACAAGGCGAACAAGCAAATGGTGTTGGAGATTTTAAGTGTGTGCGTGTGCGTTTATGTGTGTGTGTGGCGAGAGTACAGAGGTGAAAAAACTGAACAGGAGCGAACAAGATGAGAGTCATACAAACCAAGAAATAGAGGGGCAGAGAGCGAGAATGAGAGCTATTGTAAAAAAAAGAAAAAAAAAGAGCCTGGTGGATGGATGATGTGGGTGAGTGGATCAGAGGATTGGGAAGAAGAAAAAAAAAAAGGAAAGGCAAGATTGAAAACTAGGAGGCTGCACAGACTGAATGGAGGCTGATGTTTCCAGTGGCAGAAAAATAGCTGAGATTAGTGTATGTGGCTATGAGCACTTAAGGTTTGATTCGGTCTGTGCCGGAGGAGAAGGGTGTTAGGTTGCTGCAGCTTTTCACTGCACAACATTTTCCCATTACGAGCTGACAAACAAGCTAAACCCGCATACAGAGAGTTGTACAGGAGATGGCACTGAAAATAGTCAAGCACTAGTTTGAGTCCCATCAGTATCAGAGGGCAGGTAAAGTCATTTATTTTCACCTACTGTACCTGTTCAGTCATTTGTCTCAATGACTGAACAGGTGACTTACTCATCACATTTCAATGGCAGAAATGGCAGTTGTTGAGTGCATCAGCTCTCACTGGCTCACATTTAGATTGACAATAGTAACAACTCAGAAACGCAGCTTTCTCATCCATTTTAAATGAGACTGCAGTGATAGTTTAGTTTATCGAGGGTCCTGTGGCAGAGAGCGCCGTCCAAAAACAGCATCATCTGGCAAAAAGTTGATCCCTGGCTAAGCTCACAAAAACTGAGTCAGAGCAGAAAGTTACAGCTGCCAGAGTTTACACTCTTCTTTCAAAGACTGCTGCTCCCACCATGTCATTATGTTTGATAAGCTTTAAAAAAGAGACCTCCTGGTTTGTATTTCATCCTCTCACCCATAACCTGTGGCAACACGCACCCCGCTGCCTTTCTTACAACTAAGCCTCCCTGGTGCAACATCCATGTTTTTCATTTCCATTTTAATGTTGTTAAGTGATGCGAACAAATGATTTTGTGCTTTCGGAGTTTACTTTGACAATTCTGCCAAAATGACAGATGTGTGCAGCGGCCAGTGGCGCCATTGTGATGTCATATGCAATGAAGCACAGTAGGACTGACTTTGAAGCCTCTCCGCAGTATTTTCTCCTCTGTCAGGCAGGCTTTATAGCATCGGCGCAGCACTGATCTGAGTTCAAATGACATTCTTCCCTTGCTAAGAGGCTAAATGAGTTTACTAGCTCATTTGTTTTTCAAACAGGAGATCACTTAGAAAGAACAAAATGGACATCATCATCATTTGCAGCGAGCTTCAACTAGTTTGACACTTGGAGACTTGTGTGGCAGTCCCCTCACATTTTTGTCATTTCAGTTCACAGAGTTTAATCAACAAAGTGAACAATGAGGGCACAGTAAAAGCAATTGCTTCAGGTATACAAACATTCACACTCCTGAAAAGACAGCTAACCAGTCAATCAAACCCATAAAAGGTAGATTAAAGAAACAGAATAAGCTACTATCAGTTTGCGTTCCCTGTCCTGAGTGGTTAGCTTTACTTTGTGGGAAAGGAATCCATCTGAGTCAGATTTAATGTTTTAATGTTTATCCCTCTAAATGTTACCACAGCCATTTACTGTTGCACTTCCATTAAGCTGATGGTTGTTCAAGGACAGAATAAAAAACTAGTAGCCAAAAATGATGCAACAGTCAGACATCCTGACCTTTACTAGAAAAAATGCTGGCTCCTACACTTCCAATAATGCAACATTGTTTTTCTTGGGAGTAAAAGTCCGTAACGTAATTTCATGAAACCTGGTAAATGTTCATGTCCTTATAAACTCCTCATTGTTTTCTATCCTGCCAGCTGGGATTTTGTTTTCTCTAATCATCCCCCTACCTCAAGTGGATGGTAATTGGCACAATGTCCTGTTGATAAACCAACATCTTTATGCACACGTGGTTGAGTGCTTGCAGTGCCATAAAGCAGTTGCCATGGAATTTGCACAGACATTTCACCAGCTTTAAAACAAATAAAGGCTCACGGACGCTTTTTCTTCTACAATTTCCCTTTGTTGCCAAGAGGGTCGGGTTATTTTAGAGTTTATGCATGAGGTTGTGCGGAAAAATAAAAGCAAGGTCAAAAGCCCAAGGATGGAGCACCCTGGTGGTAGAGTGGTTAGAGCGCATGCCACATACGTAGTCGCAGCACTGGTTTGAATCCGACCATGGTCCTATGCTGCAGGTCATTCCCCCCTCTCTCTCTGCTTGTTTCCTGTTGGCATCACTGCCAGATACTATCTAAATAGAGGCAAAAGGCCTAAAATAAATCTTACCAAAAAAAAAAAAAAAAAAAAAGCCCAAGGATGACTTATGTGTTTGTGTCTTTATGCCTTTGTGTCAAAAGGATGAGTGTGTATGTAGAACATCCAAGTGTGAATGTGCTTGACTGTACATGGATAACAGTTGCGTGCGTTTGGGTTTGTGCGTGTACCTGCATTCGTGCACTCTCCACAGGTCAACACAGGTGAAAGGAGGGCTACATTGGTTCCTTTTGCAGGAGTCAGACGAGCACCCCTGGGAGAGGCCCTGCATGCTGACCTGGGAAACCCCATCACGCGGCTGACCGTCCAGTGGCATGTAGCGCCCATTGAGGCGTAGGTCTCTAATGCAGCCTGCAGGGGGGGAAATGGAAAAGAGGGTTTAGTGGAATGAGAAATACAATGCTGTCTATTCACCTACCACTGCAAAGAAATTAAATACGTTTTACCTCGTGCACTTGTTGAGTAGTGGAAACAGAGTATTACAAACATGTTCTTGATAGATTATTGGCTTCAGTTTTAACACGTTATAGACCTGCACAGTGCTGCCCAGGAAAGTGTGTGTTTTATGTTGTTGTTTTTTAATTAGAAAGAGTGTTGCATTGAGCTTGTTGTTGTAATTTGTTTACTGCAGTGTCTGAAAATGCCATTCACAGTCTTCAAGGAAATCACTGCAAACACTGTAGGCAAAGATTTGCAAACATGTTTGATACTGCAGAATGTGCTCCATGGAGCACTGATTGCGGTGCTGTTTACACATGTCACTGCTTCACATTATATTTCTCTACAAAGTACAAACTCTAATCTCTAAGAACAGAGGCTAAATATTTTCACTGGGAACAGGGGAGGTAGAGCAGGTCACCCACTAATCGGAAGATCAGGGTTATATTCTCAGCTTCTCCAGTCTGCATGCCCATGTGTCCTTGGGCAAGATACTTAACCCTGAATTGCTCCAATGGCATATGAATGTGTGTGTGTGTGAATGGATGAATATGACTTCCAGTTTATTACAACTTAGACCTTATTTTAATAGGTTTGGCCAAGAGCTTTTTGGTCAAAACCTAACCAGACCACACCACTTGCTCTGGGTGTTTAAAACGGCAGACAAAGCGTTGGTATTTGACAACCTGGTATGAGATCAAGTTGTGTAATCAACTATGGAATTACTAAAATCTGAGAACATGGTGACATTGCTAAAGTAAAGCCCAATAGAGCAAGAAACAGCAGTCAGATGATAAGACAGATTTTAAGCGAACTCCTGTTAGCCAAACTTCACAGAATGAGAAATAAATTGTGAACCAACACTGTGTCCTACATCCATCACAGTTCATATGTAGACAGACTTCCTGGCTCATCTTTGAACTACTGTATCTACCACACTTCAGTCAGCAGATTACTATGTTAATGTAGAGCATTTAAGTTTGGTGTTGAGGCTCTGACCTTGTCCCTCCCCACAATGAATCACCAAACTCAGCACAGCATGGCCTGGGGAGTGATAATAATAAGAGGGTGGTATATCCTGCAAACACAACCACCAGTTGAATGTGAATGTTTTAACTTTTATTGTTTCTCTGCCTTTGCTGTCATTAACTTGTCTCTTGTCGCCAACTGTTTTTCTATTTAACACTCAGTGGTGATGTTTATCATGTACCTATTGCTTGTCACACTTACTGTCACTGCTAACAGGGTACTCCTTCAAAAGAGAGCTGCCTCTCAGTGAGTTTGCCGTTGTAAATAAAGGTTTCAACATCTCAGTTGAAAGCTTCCCCTTGTAGCGATGTGTTGGAGTGAGAAGAGTATGCCATGTGCAGCAGCAGACTTTACTACTATATCTACTGTGTTTTGCAGGCTCTGCTATATTTCTGCATAGTTTGTTATGCAGTGGGCATGGACACTAATTTCAGGTCTACATTAATAATAACATGAGAAAACAGTCTTTTAACAACATATCTAATCATCTGAACAATGGTGTATCTTACCCTGCCTGAACTTATATAACAATGAGGCTTTGTTCTAATGTTGAAATAAACTAGAAATATCGTATTCCAATCAATTGTACTAACCTGCAATTCTGGCAGCCTTGATTGAAACACAGTGGCATATTATAGTTCTCATAGTACACTGGCATTACCTCAGAAGTGATGGATGTGAAATTGTAGCAGCTTTAAAATAAGTGGTAATTAACATTACATGATTTCTGTCTGATTAGCATAACCACAATGCACACATTGATTTATGATGCAAGTAAGAGCTCATGAGAGTACAGCTGGCACTATCCTGAGTTAACAATCATTCATATCTTAAAGAAACCCATAGAGAAACACCAACATGTTTTTCTTACAAAGAGGTCAGCAGCTTGCAAGTTGTGTTTACCAGCAGCTGAGTTACTG
The DNA here is from genome assembly GCF_027409825.1 of Scomber japonicus. NCBI lineage: Eukaryota > Metazoa > Chordata > Actinopteri > Scombriformes > Scombridae > Scomber > Scomber japonicus. The sequence goes on from NC_070578.1 coordinate 7,391,018, forward strand.
CTTAAGATCTATGATAAAGATGAGGTAAGATAGAAGGCCAGCATGGAGACCCTGTGGAACAGACTGCTGGGTTCACCAACCAACAGGGTCGCTAGGGAAATGGTTTTATTGGGATTTGTCTGTCGGAGGCTAATGTACATCCAAATCATTTGATTTAGTAGGAGGTTGTGGACTTGACATAAAACTATTTCCAAAAAGCAAATGTGGAAGCGGAGGAGTTTAAATTCACCCAATCATGGAAAGAAGTCATTTTGTGAAAGACAAAATGGAGACCTCAATGTTTATTTAGGAAAATTAATGTGAGCAATATGTTAAATATAATTGACCCAAAAGTCAGAGATCACTCTGTGCACAGTTAAGATGTGCTATATTGAAACTGGAAGATACAGAGGTGTGACTGACGATGAAATCATTTGTGAATATTGTGAGCTGGATGAGACTGAGAACCAAACTAATGTAATTCTATACTGTCCATTATATCATGATTTACTACAAATATTGTTTAAAAAAAGTTAATGTTCCTGATTTAGATTTGATAGGTACTGAGAACAGAGCTTTTTGATAATGTCTTTGCATTTTCTGAATATATTACTAAAACATGGAACTGGAGAAAAAAGTAACATGATAGATACATTCCTCAGACTCTCTTCATGGATCGCAGACTATTGGTTTATGAACTGGATCAAATATCCACTGTTCAGCACTAATGTGTGCACATGTAGATTTTGTTTTGTTAGAATTTGATTGTGCTGTTAGATGATGGTGGGTTAATATGCTGAGATATCTGATTTGTTGCTTATTAATGTGCTGAAATAATTCCATGAGGGATGGGTCATGTAAATGACCAGACACAAAAATAAGTCATTAAGTTTACCTCAGTATAGCGTGTGTTGCTAAGGTGTTACCATGGAGCACAAGAGCCAGTAAACTCCTGAGGATATTTCTGCTCTCTTCTGTTCTCATCACATAATTGTAAAGCTGGTGTAGTCCGTTAACATCTCATTCCCCTTTTTTAACTATTTGAAAAGACATACTCACAAAAGGGAATGTAGACCCACGCACACGTGCACTTTCCCTGCCACCTTATATCAGGTCTGCCTCTTTTGAAGGGAAATGCTTTTAAAGTCCATTTAATAAACACATGCATCGCCTCTTAATGCCTGAGGCACAGCTGTCTGCAGCTCTCACTGTCTAACTCCAGGGAGCTGACTTTCTCTCTGTATTTATCTCTCTCCATGGCTATGACCTCTTCCTCTCTCTGTAATCATACAGTGGCTCAGTCTTCTCTATATTTCTCTGTTTCCATATCGAAATTCTCTTCCTTTCCAAATCTTCTGACCTGCCAACATTTGATTCAGGTGTAAATGTATTTCTTATCACTCTCTTTTCCTAGTGCTGTGCGGTAAACCAATATTTTACAGAAATTGACATTATTTGACATCAGTGTGATTAGAGACTAAAATCATATCTAACAAGAGTGATTGGTAGCATGTGTACTTCAGTCCTTTCTGTGGCTAACGGAGAAATTCATATCTCGATTGTTTCAAGCAACATAATTAACCATGAAGGCTCATTCTTAAGTCCAAATACACTTTATACGTAAGTGTACCTGCAATGATTTCCAAAGGTGCACAATGAGTGAATTTTATAATTTGACCATGTTAATGAAGGTCCATGCAGCCTAAAGTTTATGACCCTGCAGACTGTACATGCTGAAAATTATGTTGTGCCTATAATTATGTGCCTATGTAGACCCCTAAATAACCCTTCTTTTACTTAAAATACTGTCTGGGGCAGATACCGTTGCATCACCGTAATGTTTTTATTAAGTGGAATAGTTACTTAAAATGAGCACAGCCATAGTTCATCTGAAATGCATAAGGTACTGCTGTAAAATCTGACGCTGGGCTGTTTTAACATGCTTTGCACATACCTTAAGAAATTGAGCTCAGCAACTCTTTTATGCTTGAACTTGAAAAAACTGGGTCAAAAGAAGAAACAGCAGGGGTGTATGCATTCCAAAAGCTCATCAAAAAGATCAGTGATTAAATGACATGGGAAAAATCAGTGGGAAATTTTTGGTGAAAGTTTTAAATTCGTCAGTTGACATTGTAGGTTAACAACAGCTGGCTGCCTTTATCACTTTAAGCTGGAAGGAAGCAACCTACAGGGCTGAAAAATGAAGCTAACCCAGAAGTGCTTATAACTGCAGTTCCTCGATTAGCAACTTGATGCTGGCTCCAAAAGCAAGTCAGTATTCATCGACCCCTGTGTTTATATGCCCAACTTAAAAGCTAAAATAAACATGTTTACAACTTGGTACAGCAAACAATTTCAGTCTCTGTTGCTAATTTCCATATTTCCACTGTACAGCAATTTTTTATATAATGCACCCTTTTAAATATTATTAATGCATAAAGTTATGCATAATTAAGGACATGCCTGCTTTGAATGACAGGTGGGTGCATTAGCATTATCCCAGTTAACAACAGGCTGCAAATGCACCGTGCTGACCAAGCTCAACCCTTTCATCCATATATGGTCTAACCCTAACCCTTCTGGCTCCAAGATAGTGATGTCGCAATGCAAACTTGAGGCTTCAAAATGGGAGTCCACAACCAATGAGTGACTTCAAGGGGGCGAAGTTCATTATTTTTCTACAGTCTATAAATGGGAAAATCTGAGGTGTTAAAAGTCAGGAAAAATAGAGAGGAGTAACCTGAGGTAAACAGAAAGATAATGTTGTGTGAAAAATTGGGGAAAAAAATACTCTTTTGTTCTTGCTCTTGTGTTTTATGTTGCTGAACAGAGAGCTCTACTAAAGTCACTTTGTAGTGCACTATTTAAACTGTGTCTCTCTGTTATAGTCTCTCTCTCTGTGTGCGCTATAAAACTGCCTCCTATTTTATACCTGCTTTCCTCAGTTTGGGGTAAAGGTGCAAATGAATGAGTGAACATCTGGAATAGAAACAATTGCTGGTCGTGTGGACACAACACAAGCAAACTTGTTCCATCAACTGAAACCTAGCCATAACATAAATAACAATGGGAAGATGACACACTTGACAAGACTATAGTGTTGCAAGGGTGTTGTAGTGCAGCTCCTTTAATGGATGGTGCGGTGCGGTGACAGCAAGTTGAGTCGGTGATTGAACTGCAGTCACACAGATATGCTATGAATCTTCAGGAACGGAGCAGAGTTGCTGAGTTTTATTTACCAGGAGGTGAGTGTAGTGAAAATGTGTTTGAACTCCAAAGGAACAGTAAACTGGTGTCTGCTGTGCTCTCAACCCCCCCAACTACTGTCTGGATGATGAGCAGGACGAGCATTTGTTAATTTCCACCCCAAACCATTAATTTCCCAGAGATGGAATCATGTAATGAAAACCATAAATATGTCTCAGAGTTGCGATGCATCATGTTTTTGTTTATAGATCAGTACAAAAAATGAGTAACAGGTTATTTGCAAAGACGGAAAATCGTGTACACAGGTGTATTCAAAAAAAAATATTGGTTTGCTTACTCTCACTGCAATAAATGTGACATCTTACACACACACACACACACACACTCTCTGAATGATATAAGCACATGACATCCATGCTTTTCTCTGACATGGTTTTTTTTAACCATATTCCAACAAAAGGTTTCAAATGTGTTGTGTAATCTAACACACAGACACACACACCACAACCGCATATACACACTTTACACATGCACACACATAGCACATGCATACACCCAGCTGTGGGGACAGCCATCATCCCAGCTAACAATGAAGATGCATTTGGTTGAATTAGCCATTAAACTGTCATATCAATCATTCATCAACACATGAAAACATCACAATTCTCCTTTGAAAAGAGCACGTATAAATAGATAAAAGGACCTATTTCTGGGAGGGCTTTTCAGGAGAAATACTTGTTAAACTGTCTCACACGCCCTGAACAACAACACCAACCTTTTCACTTTACCCTGTGACACAAATAAAACAACATATTATCTAGTTCTCACACACACATACACACATACACACACACACACACACACACACACACACACATATGCACCAAGATGTTTGGATAGTGCCTAGCAAACATTCTTCAGTGTTATTTTACCATTTTGCCATTGTACGGTCTGTCAGTTCTCCACTGAAAGGGACATTTAGCAAGATTTATACTGTTGTGTGTCATAACCTTTCTTCCATTCTCTGCAGAAAATGTTTACCTCCTAACAATTCAGCCCTGCTAGCAATCATCTGCCTGTGGACGGCTTCTGTCGGACAATGCGGAATGATCACTGCTTTTTGTACTCCCTTTGAAAAGCTGCACTGTGCTGCTTTGTAGGAACACCATAAACTATTTCCTTGCCAAAAGCATCAGGACGACAACACCAAACGAGGATTACTGGGAGGGTTTTCTCTACCAACCAGCATATAAAAATGAAAAGAAAATCCAATATGCACAAGTGGGATTGATGGTTGATTCAAATTATCTATTAATTTGGGTGATCTTCTTTTACTATATGCTGCTCTAAATGCTCAAAAAAAGCTATTTTGAGTGTAATATTTAGGGGAATTGTGTAATACTGAATTTAGTACTAAATTAGTTTTAGTACTAATTACTCTATTCACTACTTTATTTTTTTTACTTTACTACTGGTACTACTGTCTGTTTAATTACTGGCCAAATCCACAAATGGATTGCTGCTACTAATATTAAATTGTGTAGCCCCATTTTAAGGTTCTATTCACAAAAGATGTTGTGCTAAGGATATGACTTTGCAAACACGCCTATAAAGTTTTTTATGTTTCAGGCTTTTCTCCAAATTTTCAGCACACAGATGGATAATAATAATGGTGGATAATAATAACTGCAGAGAGCACACAAAACTCAAATTGTGTGTCTTTAATTAAGAGAGGTGTGCACATGGAGGTAACCAAATCAACTTTCATGTGTTTTGCCTCTTTTAATTCTCCAGTATTTCACATCTATAAAATAATCTAATCTACTGAAATGTCAAATGTCAGAATACAGTTATTAAATGTGATTTAGGCAAGTATGAAACATGATAGATTAATGTCTGAATCTGACAATAATGCTGTTCAGGTGTCACTGAATCCAGGAGACATCAGTACTGATGTTCTGTTTGTTGTCCGCAGCTGGCTGTATGTCACAGCTGGCTGCAGCATTATACAGCTGTGTACATTCATTAACACTGTATAAGTCAGGATCAGATGGTAATTAATGTTCTATGTTCTACTACACATCTACAGGTATGGTGGAATTGTTTGTAATAAAGCAGTCCTTTACTGTATGGATGAAACCTGAGCTCCATCAGCACATATATTATTATTTTTCTAAATAGAAGATCATTCCACAACCCCACTTGATCCCTACTTGTCTGACTGCAGATTTTGCCCTTAATATCAATTTAATATCATTCTAGCCTCATAAGCTTGAAGACTTGACAAGTGAGAGACAGAGTGAGTGAGGAGTGAGGGTGCATGCAGTAAACACTGACTTTCTGAAGATGCTAATAACTCCACCTTAACTGTGTGTGGCAGTTAGAGCTGGTCTTTGTGAATTTGACCGTTTTGCAACAAATGTATGAACATTACTTAAATTATGTACATGCAGATGGCATAGGCGCACCATGATACTATTTGCTTGGCAGTGCAGTTTGTGGTGCATTTCATCCTTTGCAGGAGTAGGAATTACACGCTTTTTTTCCTTTTTCTTTCGTTTGCACAGGTTTTAGTGGCCACAAAAGCTGCACAATCCTTTTGTGATTTGGTTCTTCATTGTGTCTACTGGGTGGTTTGGAGCTCTGAGGACTGAAATCTTAAACACTCTTTACATGGGACTAATATTAACTGGTGCCCTCCAGTAATTTGTAGTAATTGTGGAGGTCATCTGTAATCTTAAATTCTGTGCAAATCTGCCATGTCAGTAATTTGTAAAGTAAAATATTCCACTATAAATTTTCTAGATTATTTCACCAAACACAGGACACATGATAATATTAATCCAGAGCAAATCAGCATCTCTGGTTTGAGGTTGTTCTTTTTTTTGTGGTTTTTGTTATCTCCACACCTTTTTTCAGCCTCTTTCCCACCTGCTATGTATATCGATTCATCAGATCTCCCATCATGCCTGTGAGCTACTGGTTTCACTACAGGCAGATTCCCCTCACGTTACAGTCGGTGGGGAAATAAAATCAATGAATCATTAAATACAAACAGTGTTGATTTTTTTCCCCATGCAGCCAACATGAAATCTATTTTAATTAGTAGTAGTCAGTCAGCCTGTTGAAAGCAGTTTGTCCACTCTCTCAGCTGCTAAAAGACGGGCAGCAACATCTGAACATAGGTCGGAGTCCGTGTGGATTAAAGAAATAGAACGCAGCTGCTCAAGTTTTGTTTTCTATGTGGGTGCCCAGTAATGCAATAAGTTTGAGTAAAATAAAGACTTTGCTTTACATGAAACACATACGTAGGGGGACCAAGTAATATGCCATGCAAATAGGGCTTTAGAGGGTCATTCACACATTGATATCATTTAAGAACTGTCCACATGGCATGTCAGACATGGAAAGGCCAGGCGAGTGGTCAAATTAGGTAGAGGCGAGTGATGGACAGAAATGTTAAGTGAGATGGCCTTAGGCTAGCAAGAAGAATATATTAACAACTTTTAATTCTGATCTGGTAGATGCACCAGAAGAGCTTAAAAGAAGTTGTGAGTTGTGCATATAGCTGAACGTGGTGTTGTTAGTTGTTTGTTGTTAGCTAGCATGATGGTATTAGCCAGTGATATAATAGACAGGAGTGTATGCTTTGATTGCCAAGGTCAAATTATATAATTCAAGAAATGTTTCTCAAATCAGAAAGGTTAGTATTAGTACTTTAGTTCAATTAGCTAAGTGACAGTGGTGGGTCAATTGAGCAGGTCATTGCATTCAGATAAGACTGCCTATCAAGCCAGTTGGACCTGCCACTGTAGTTTAGCCTAAGCAGAAAACATGTAGATATAATGCTGGGACAAGATGCAGAAGATTTGCTTTTTGCTTAGGCTTTCTTTGTAGGATTAGGTGCTATTTGTAAGACTACTGTAGCTAGATACTGTAAGCAGGGACGACAGCTGGACTATTGAGTGGTCCATGACATTTGGATGAAATTGCGAGGCCAGCCAATATAGGTTAGATTAGAGCTGGGTAATTTATTGAATAGTTTTTGCACAATGTGTAGAATGTATACATTGTGAAAACTGAGTTAGTAAAATGTGCACAAAAAGTTTCTTTTTAGACAAAAAAGTAACATTGATGATAATCGCTACATTAGCTATTTTGAGTCAGGACAGTCTTGCAAACTCTGACGTGAGTTACACTATATATGCACCTACTGCAGTTTATGGGACTGTCATGACTCCAACTGGCAAGCTGCTCTGGTGTAGTGAATTTAATAGTGATATCTAAAAGAGGGATAGAGTGAAAATGACAGCACATGGTCTGTGCTCTCCATTTGTGTTTGTTGACGAGGTATCATCTCTGGTTATGAGAACAATTTTCAGATTTTTTTTAAGTCTAGGTCTCTACCTGCCAGATGGTTAATGCTAGCCAGCAGTCTGTGGATATCAGGGTGACGTCTTGTCTAGAAACATAAACAGCAGCAGATCCATTAGTGAGTAGACCTTTTGCTCTATGGTCGTCGAGGTCTTTCATTATTCTTCCACAGTTGTCCAAAAAATTATGTTTCAATCCTGCATTATACCTGCATTTTACAGGCAAACAAAAAACAAGTTTAAATTTTATTTTGTGGCCATATCTATTCAATGTGGGCCAGTCCAAGGCTAAGCAGATACAATGTAGTTATAAGATTGAGTCAAGCCACTAACTATCTGTTCCTTATTTGAGTGAGAATAGGATTCAAAGGCAGTTTAAAGGTATGTTAGATAAGGCTAAGAAGGCTTGGAGAGTGGTGTCATCTGTCAGAGGGCTGTGAAAAAGTGTGCACCCACCCATACTCCCACAATTGGAGGGGGAAAAAAAGAGTCCAGCTTTTGGACAATAAATCATAGACTTCTTGGAATTCAACTTCAAACGACCCGATAACAACAAGGTGCTGCCCAGGTGTTCATGTTCAAAGTGTATTGCCAGTGTTTTGCACCAGGGTGGTTTATATCTCGGCTTTCTGTGTGTTTGACACATTTCACTTATGTTAACTGGCTGTGACTCCTGATGGGTCTTTGAATACCTTATCTGCAGCTCCAGTAGAAATCAGCCTACCCAGCTCTGCTGTGTTTGTAGTGTTGATAACCATTTTCCTTTTAAGCTTTGTCACTTTCTTTTCCTTTTATTTCTTTACGCGATTGCATAATAGTAAAGTGTAATATTGTTTTTATTAACTATTGCATTATGTAGTTTTCAACCCAATTTTGAGGACTTTATTAAGTGAATATCATTAGTAGAGATAATGACGACAGAAAGAGCAGCAGCTTTACATAGATGAATAATTATTTTAGTATTATTCAGCAAGCATAACTCCATAAATCAATGTATTTAGAAATTAATTGAACAAATTATCTGAGAATATTTTACAGTTGTTGATATAGATGAATGTTTTAGAAAGAGGCAACACATAGACACCAGAAGAGAGAGCAGAAGGAAGCAGCCTCCAATAGTCAAGCAGCTGTCCACATCTGGTGAATCAAACTGGGTCTAGAGGACGTTTTGTTAGAAATGTTGGCATCTTACCAAGTGGTTGCTGACACAATGGTACAATTTTATGCTGTTAGACATTTTTAAAAATTCGTACTTATTGTCCACCTAAGATATTGTCCTTCAGTCTCCAGCTGCACCAATGTAGATGTACTTGAAGCTCCCAGGTGTGAATGCAAAGTAAAATGAACTACACTGACAAAGGAAGTGCTGCAAAGAGGTCAGGACTCAACATATACAGACATAGCCAAAATTATTGGTACCTCTTCGACAAAGACATCCTAAAATAGCCTGAGCAAAATTAATAGTACCCTTTAGAAGTTGTAAGAAATAATTGATTTGTAGTGATACTTTAAGCTTACTATGTTGTTTTAAATTAGTATCACAGGTGTTTTCAATCTTATAATCCCTCATGCAGCCAGTTTAAAAAGGAGAAAATGACTCACTCTGCTCTTTTGTGTCACTGTGTGCATCACATTGAACATAGAAAACAGAGGAAAAACTAGAGAGTGGTCTGAAGACATTAGAAAAAGGTAATAGCCAAGCATGGTCCACGTAAAGGTTACAAGACCATTTCTAAAGAGTTAGATGTTCCTGGGACCACTGTTGCCAATATAATTAAAAAGGTTAAGGCCCTTGGGACTGTAGCCAACATCTCTGGACGTGGTTGCAAGAGGAAAATTGGCCTGAGATTGAACAGAAGGATTCCTTGAATGGTCGATAAAGAACCAAGGAAAACTTCAATACAGATCCAAGCTGATCTTAAAGTTCAAGGTACAATAGTTTCAAGTGGCACCATCTCCATCTGTTGCTGTCGCCCATGGTAAAAGACCCAGGAAGATCCCACTTCTAAGAGGGAGACACAAAAGAGCCAGAGTGGACTTTGCCAAAAATGCATGTTGACAAGCCACAATCCTTCTGGGAGAACATGCGGAGAGATTAATACAATTAGAGCTTTTCAGTGAATCACACCTACCCTATATGTACAGAAGAAAAAATGAAGCCTTGAAGGAAAGAACATCATACCTACCATGAAACATTAAGGTGGCTCAGTGATATCTTTGAATGAGTTTACTACCTAAAGCACTGGGTGCCCTGAATCTGTGCATGGCATAATGAAAAACAGAAGACTATCGAGGCATTTTGGAGTGAAGCATACAGCCCAGTGTTAGGAAGCTGATAATGACCCTAAACATACATCAAAAAGCACTCAAGAGTGGATGAGAAGAAAATGTCAGACCATTCTGAAGTGTCCTAATCTGAATCTCACTGGACATTGATGGAACAGTTGGGAGACAGCATTCATCAACCCTGAGAGAACTGGAACAGTTTGCTCAATACAGAAAAAATTAAGTTGTTGTTGTTTTTGTTTTGTTTTTTAAAGGTGGAAGGGTACCCATATTTTCGGCCATGTCTGTTATCCAATTCTGAAACTCCTTCATATTTGCTGTTTGTTAAATGCCTGATGTCTGGAAAGTCCTTCCTGAGAACAATACATTGAGACATAAAACTGACCACAGATGCCCTCCTAGTTCTTTTCAAAGGTGAACAAACATATAATGAAAAGTCCTTAAACCTGACTCAGGCACTGGATGATTATGAGCAGAGTGAGTTGATAACACTTACCCTGAAAGCTCTTGTTGATACCAGATGGGAAGGTATTTCCAAGCATCACCACAGATGGGTCAATGACAATTTCTCGGCTCCGGCCCTGCGATCCCGTCACCTCCCGCTGTCCTCCACCACCATCCAGTCTCAGTGTCATCTCATTATCATGCCGATCTAGGAAGATCTCATGCCATTCACCGTTGTCAAGGCGATAGGTGGGCATGGTTAGGTTGTAGTCCCCATCACCAAGATTGTAGTAAACACAGAGGAGGCCCTGAAAGATCTTCAATTGGACAAGAGGACATTTTTTATCAGGTTTAAATTTTGATTATAAAAATGGGACATTGCTGATGGTTGGTTAGTCTTTTTCAAAATAATTTTAACACAAACCAAACACAAGCTTTATTGGATGAAATTATTGATTTTGACCATTTGGATGTAGACAATTTATGCATTATGTTAAGACATTATGTAAAGACTTGTAATTGACATTAACCACTAGCAAAGCACTGGTTGCTAGCCAGGTTTAGTTAAGTTTACGTAAGTATATTGCATTTATTTTACGACTACCAATTGATTAAAATTTAATTGTGATTAATCGTATGATTGTCTTGAGTTAAATCACAATTAATCACAAATTGCACATTTTTTATTTGTTCTAAATGTATTTTAAAAGGGATATTTTTCAAGTTTTTAATACTCTTATCAACATTGGAGAGGACACATATGCTTGCTTTATGCAAATGTATGTTTATTATTATTATTGAAACAACCAGAACAATGAAATACTGTACTGCATGCTCAGAAAATATGCTGAAAGCAAAACATGACAAACGCCTTGCTGGCCAAGCATACTGCTGATACAGAGAGCCCTGCTCCCGCTCGCTAGATAGTTTGCAATGGAGACACATTTATAACTCTACAAGCAACAAACTTCCAACAGTGATAGCTAAATTGGTGGCTATAGCATGCAGGCCGGTTAATATTGAGCAGGACGAGCTTCCTTGTGTGAAGGTAGAATTAAAGTCCTCTTAGCATCTAAAGAGAGTCAAGTCCCTGTGAGGAAATAGTCCTATGGCAAATCCCAGAAAAAAAAGAAAAGAATATTCAACAAAATGAATGAATTATTGGACAGTTCCAAAATAAATACAATGATGTACCATCATCTGATTTTCATTTTTCACACCTTGAAGACACAGATGTGTAAAATTTATGTAACATGACCGTAGAATAATGAAAATGGTGAATCACTTTGAACTGAATTAACCTGTCTGCTGTTTATTGAACAACTATGAATACAGGAAAGTGCAGTCCTCCATATTTTATCAGGCAATACAGCACTGAGTTCCCTTTTCCCAAACCTTTTTAATACAGCTGATAGATACAGAATACTTAGGAAAAAAATCACTAATGCAGTGATGGCAGAGGACAAATCAATTCTAAAAGACAATGTCTCTCACAAGTGGGATCAAAATGGAAGAAACATGTTGTCTAAATAGAAGTCCTGTATGCACTTATAGTAAGCCCTTTTACACACTATATAGCAAATGTACTTATCCAGCAATGTTGGAATATTGTCATGAAAGACCTTAACAAGAGCGGTCTCAGTGCTGTGGTTTGGTCAAACTATTGACTGGAACAAATCTAAAGTTATTGAGTGTCAAGAAGTTGGAAAACAGGTTTTTCAGGAGGTTCAAAAATGGGCCTATAATTGTTTATTAGTGAGGTTTCTAGGTTGTTCTTTTTTAAGGGTGGTTTGATGACTGCAGTTTCTGAGGCCTACGGGAAGAAACCTGAGAGAAGAGATGTGTTGACAATTTATAGATGATTTGAGGTCAAGCAATTTGAAACAAATGTTTTGAAGAAGCCTGTTGGCAGAATATCAAGGGAGAAGAAGTAGGATTTCAGATGTTGTGTAATATCCTCCAGGTTTTTATGGTTGATCAGATAAAATTGTGTCATACTACTTGAACTGACTTTAGGTGGACACAGGGACAGCTCATACCCTGTGCCTGATATGGAGGCACTGACTGCCTGTCTAATTTTCTGAATTTTGTCCATGAACAAAGAAGCAAATTTATTGCAGGCCCTGTGGATAGAAGTACAGAGGCTACTGACCCAGGAGGGTTTGTTAGCCTGTCGACAGCAGCAAACAAGGCACATGCATTATTGATGTTTTTGGTGATGTCAGAGAAGGAGGACTGCCTTGTATTTCTCAGTTCCAAATCATAAATGTAAAGTCACTCTTTATTGATGTCATAAAGAACCTGGAGGTTGTTTTTCTCCACCTGCAGCACCTCAGCTAGGTGGAGATATTTTCTTGCCAGACAACACCTTCACCTTACTGGCTGCGATGGTATCAATAAAATCTGTAATTTTAGAATTGAAATGATCTACAAGTTCATTGACTGAGACCCAAGAGAGGGCGGGTGTGGAAGGGAAAACCTGAATAAATATTTCACTGGTGTTGTCAGTGATATACTGTTTGGTGATTACCTCTGCTTAAACATTTATGTACATGGTGATAGCACTCTGGAAGAAAACACAGGAATCAATAGAGAGGGCAATATCAGTCACCACAATCTTAGAAATGTCCAGACACTTGAAGGTAATCAAGCCCAGAGTATGTCCCTTGTTGTGTGTGGGCTGTTAAAATAATTCATAGTTAAATTCAAAGTTAATACTTAGTTCCTGTTAATTATATTAAAAATGAACAAAGGAGTGTTTGTGAAAAAAAATGTGTATGTATCTAAATACTAGGGATTGTGTAGATATGTTTATTTAAAGAAAGATCTTCAGTGAGTATCTGACAACACAACTGTAACTCACTGGTTTAATAGGAGATACATGATTTGTAAAATGTAAGGAGGATAATGAGGTGTATGGCTTGATTAAAAACATAAACAAAAGGGGGCAGAATTGACTGATTCATGGTCTGGAGAACCCCATTTCCAAGTATGCCAATGCTTGAGCATTAGTTGTCCAATAGTAATATTTAAGTACTGGAAGACCCAGACATTCATCCAGAGAATGATTGACTCTAGCCTCATAAAAAGTCAGCTGAGTATATTTTGAAAGAGTACCAACATTTCCGTAGATAACCTCTTAATGGCATTTACATTAAGATTTTCTACAATAAATATAAGATCACTTTTAGCCCAATCTATAGTAACCAGAAATTTTACTGAATTATATATAATATAATATATTATAAAAGACAAGGAATGCCAACTTCAGGATTCATTAAGATAACACGTAGATCTGTGTAGAGTATAACAACACATTTGGATGTATCAGCTGGAACACCATTGATGAGTTCTTATTCCAATTACTTAAGGTTCTAGTGCTACATTGAATTACAAAGGAGACAGGCAATCTTCCTGTCTCACTCCAAAATATACACTAAATGGCTCCAATGAGATGGATTAAAAAAATAAATAAATAAATACATCTTCCCAAATCTAACCTTCATACAAATTTCAAACAAATAATGCTATTTGACAGACTCAAAAGCTTTCTGGACATCCACTGTCATGACAGCTGCTTGAGTGTTTTTACTCAAGTCAGAATACAATATATTCAACAAGCGTCAAACATTAAAAAGGAAAGCCTGCGTAGGATATCCATCATGATCTGGGTGTTGCTACTGTATATACTTACTTACTCTAGTGGCCATTACCTACGTTAAAATTATGCAATCAAAATTGAGCAAGGAAAGGGGCCTATGGTAGCAGTAAGGGATATTTCCCCTTTTTCAATAACATACATTTGCATCGTAAAGACAAGGGGGGAGCCTTTTTCTTACAACTTTCTTACTCATCATGAGTAAGAAAGGAATTAAAATCTCATGAAATGCATGGTAGAACCCAGGACATTCACCTGTGGGGAATGCCTTAATTGCTTCTACTAACTCAGCAAAAGAAAACATTGTGTCCAGAGAATGCTGATTGTGTGTGGTTGAATAATCTATCTCTGCTGCTGTGGAAGCAGAGGTATAGAGACCACACTAAAATTCTTTACAATGATTGTTGATATCAGTGAGTATTTTTCCAGTTTTGGATTGTATTTTATGAATAGGAGTCTTTGGGAGTTCAGCTTTAAGTTGTATTGAGAGCAATTTTTGAGGTTCATCTCTCAATCCAGAATGTCTATGCCTCATCTTTAGTAATAGGCTACTAATTTCCCCTCCAAGGATGATTCTTGTTATAGTCAGAGTGTATGTCTTATATTTTTGTTCTGTATGAATCATTTCTCGTTCAATTTCCTTTAGTCTTTTACATTTTTCTTTTTTCCTTAAGGTCTCAAAAGAAACAAATCCTCTCATGGTCATTTTAAGTGTTAACCAGGGAATGTGGGAGACTCCCAGGGAGTCTGAAACCTTTCTATTGTCACTGATCTCTGAAAATACTCTGAGATTTATGTTCATGTACTCCTTAAAATCTGGTAATGACAACAGTGAGGGGTTAAATCTCCAATTATATTTTAATTGGAAAACGATGACTGTTGCTGCAGGGTAACAGGTCTATGATCAGAGATCCATATAGTGTTACAATGTGTGTTACTAATATTAGAGACTGAACCAACCTTTATAATAAAGTAGTGAATCTGTCTAATGCACATGTGAGTAAAATGCATATTCCTTTTTGTCGGTGTGTTGTATTCTCCAAATGTCTACCGCAGTTAAAGATTGAATCAGATTATTAGTGTTTGAACAGAATTAATTGTTGGAGATTTAGAGGATGAACTTTCTAAAGGTGAACACAAATAGCAATTAAAATCGCCAGCAAAAAAAAAAAAATATTGGAAGATCTATCCTCTGGGAGTAATTCCAAAACTTTATGAAAAAATGCAGGGTCATCGGACTTTGGGCCATACATTTTCAACAAAGTGATCCGGAATTAATTGATGTGACCAGAAATCAAAATAAATCACCCATTAGGGTCTATAAATCGTGGACTTAAAAATGCAATGGTATTACAAAACAGGATTGCTACACCCTTCTAGATGTAAAGAGTGCATGGTATACCTCTGAGGTCCAACTGGATTTTTATTTATATTAAGTGACTAGTAATCAATGATCAAAGGCCCACAATATTCCCTAATTGTATGTCATGGCTATTCCAAAAGAGTCAAACATTTAATCCATGGATGATTTGACGTAAAACAAAGTAGTATTTGACCGTTGAAACGAAACAGAGAGAAAAATACTTGAGTTGAAACACTCCTCACACTCACACACCCATACCACCCTCTATCTCCCAAAAGAAGAAAAAAAAGAAAGAAAGAAAAATACCCTAATCAATGAGAAAACATAGCACAAATGGCCAGCAGCTGCAAAGTAGGTCGACTAGTAGGTCAAATCACATGTTGATTGATTCCAGAGTCGTATTGGATATCTTTTCCCACGTATGCAGTGATTCTTCCTCCGCATTAGTCACATAGCCAACAGCTGTGTCAGACTGTTTGGAGTGTTTTGTTTGATGCATATCAGGCCTATCTGATGTTTTTAAAGTTGGCAAACAATTGACTATCACAAAATAATTACTAAAGGTGTTCTAAACTATAAACAGCTCTTTCTTTTGCCATTTTTTTAACTAGTTTGCAGAATTAATAGAGAAACAGATACTTCCACCTGGAGCACTGAGAGACCCAACTACTATTTCACTACCTCAAACTCCCATATAGTAAGCTGTCATTTCTACCATTTGATGATGATGTAAATCCCAAGTAAACCTCCATCATATCGAACAAAAATAAATATGAACACTCAAAATCAATAAAATAAAGGCTAGATTTTAATGCCACATCTGTCACTTCATGATGAGTCATAATTACAGCTGCTAGATATTGTAAACCTAACTATAGGTTGTTTTTGCCAGCTGAATTTGTAACCTATACTGTTGTTTTTCTTGTGAGGACAGGCTACTTTTACCCTAATATGATCACAAAGCACTCGGAGAAAATCTAGATGTGATTTATGCTGTTGCTATGGGCCTAAAATAATTGAGGCAATGTTCTTGTAAAGCTGACATTTTAACTTGCAATTTGTTGACTACAAACATACCCTGCTGTCATTACAGTCAAAAAACACACACCATACACTGGGTCCAGCTCTGGGAGGAAAAGTGTCTTGTGAAGAAATGATGAGGGGCCAGGGACAAAAGGGAGTGAGAGAGTTAGAAAGGAGAGAGAATTTATGGATGATAAGTGAGAGAGAGGGACCAACACTTTTCTTATGTTGACACAAAAAGCTGTATCCCTGTGCTCTCAAGGGCATTTTGGTGGGGCATAGGGTTTCATGACAGAGCAAATGTCATTCTAAGCTGGAGTGCAGGACTTTTGTCTCCCCCTTCTGGCATTGAGAGTAATTATAAAAACACTGTCCACATGTACTGACGTCATTGGCTCTGCTGTAGCCTACTCTGACACATAGTTTTAAGTGTCATATGAAATTATTCATTTTTTTTAATCGGAAGTTGATCCATTCGGTCTAAAAACATTCATAAAGTCTAGAAGATCCACACAATGAAATTATTTGATCCCTATTCAAGTTAGCAGAGAGCTAGCTGCTCTGGGGTGGAAGTCTCTCACTTGCATGCTCTCCTAATGACTAATGTATTCATCCAGCTAGCAAGGGAATATCAAACCTGACACAAGATTAAAATCTCCAGGATACTCTGAAAGACGGAGAGATTTACCTGGCGGCTTAATCAACATCATGTGAACTCGTTTGACAAGGGCTTGACTGTAATGGGCGTTCAATTGTTCGTTAAAGTTCCACACCGGAGGTTTAAATAATTCCAGGAGCCTGGGTTTCTGTATGTGTGTGTGAAAGAGAGGGAGGAAGGGTGAGAAAGAGAAAGGGAATAAGTCAGAAGGCCATTTTAAGAGGGATGGGGTGGTGGGTGGGTCGTCCTCATTTCAATTTCAAACTGTTTCCTCCAAGTGTCCCACTGTGCATAATTTTCTTCCCTCCATCTTCCTCTGCCACCGCTGCCACGTAAACAGAGGACTGAGATGAGATGGGCAGAGTAACAGAGACACAGAGAGAGAAAGAGAGATGTGAGGCAGTAGTGGGTGGCTACCATTAACGCTTCCACTCTTCAACATAATACAAGACAAATGAAGTCTTCCCTTTTTTTATTTTCAGAAGATATCTGAACTTCATTAATACAAATTAACCAATGCCTGTCAAGTCACCCTTTCTCCGCCTCTTCCTCTATCCCTGTCCTCTCACTTCTTATTCCACTACTCTCTGCTTTGTTTTCCATCAAGTCGCTTCATTCCTCCCGTCTTTCCGTTTGCCATCCATGTCTCCTTCAACTGCTCCTTCTCCTCCTTTGATGCAGTGGGTAAAGTGCCGGACGGCTCCAAGGTTGTTTAGTTGGAGAACCGTGGCTCATTTCAAGGCTCTGTGATGAAGTATTAATTATATTTAGAATCCACTGGGGCAGTGATTTTAAACCAGACACACTCACAGCCACCTGATTTTACCCCCAATTAAAGCTGAACGGAATGGAGCAATTTGGCTCCTGCTTTACTCCCTTGGTGATGTGGTGACTCGATGTGTTTGGGAGAATGTGTGTTTCTTTTTTTGCACCAGCGTGATACGGTAGGTGCGTATTGAAGGTGTGTGACATTTTTGAGTAAACAGTCCCACAGCAGGGACAGCTTCATTCCCTCAGACGCTTCCCACCACAGGCTGCTTTTGGCACTGCGGTCTGTCGGTATGACGCAGACGTGTGCAGATGATGTGTTAATCGGCCCTCTTCTCATAATTAAATGATAATGCGAAAATGTACATAATGTGTATATATGATGGATTCATGCATTTCCTTTCACCTTAAATTAGACTGGGTAATTAAACAGAGCTCTGTGCTATCAGCAATACTCTGCCTTATAATTATACAAGTGTTCTTCATTTTCCCCACCCATCTTCAGAGATGTGACTTGTGCTCTGTTGCTTTGGAGACAAGATATTGATTTGGTCATAAAATAAATAAATAAGATGAATAAAAATTTTAAAAACGCTGCTGGGCAAATGTTATCGCTTTGAATTCTTACCAGCCTGAAGGCAGATAAATCTAATTTATGTTAAATACTCTTAAACAGTTGGAGATCCAGCTTGATGTCAGGCTGAAGCGTTACCATGTGTTTGTGAAAGAAAAGTTTCCACACCACCCATAAGTCAATAGTATTAAAAACATAGAGCATATATCATACATTGGCTCCATGTGTGCTCCAGGTTACCCTTTCCACTATATCGCACCACTGAATTGGTCTCAAGTGTCTTCATGTACATTTATTCAAAGTGACAGTCAGCAGGAGTTACAGTGGAAAGATTTTAAGTGATGTCTTTGTTAGATATGGGTTACTGAGGCCAATAATACTACTGAGTCTATTTTTAAATGTATTCATGTCTTTTTACTGTGGCTCCACGTGGTATCTTCATAGCTGCTGCAGCCCCAGGTGTGTAGTGACATTTCTGAGGATGCACACAACAGCTGTGGTGTAGCCTACCAGGTAGCTTCATGCATATGCTCTGTAGCTAAACCAGTCACACAAACTATACGTTTAGCTTAAAGCAGGCTAACCGGCAACTTAAAAGCTGCTAGTGCAGTGACAAGGAAGTAATGTCTCACTGGCTACACACCTGTAAACACTGTTAATTACCACAAATGCAAAGTAGTTCTCTGCAGTGGTTCTCTGCAGTGGTGGGCAAGATTTTTGCCCCTGCATAAAATGAGCACCCTATAATTGTCTCCAATTAGTCAGTAATGTGTTTATGCAAAATGCTATTCACTTTTTTTTTAATTTTTCCCCTTTTTTACGGTCTGTACATATTTATTGGCTGATAGTTAATCAGCTCACCCCCACTGTGAGGTAATGACACTGAAGAAGACCAAAGGCTAAAAAGCATGTGCCGCTGAATGCTTCACAAGATACTATATGACACTGTGTTTTTCATTTGTACTGTGCAACTTCATAACCATTATTGATTTGCATATGTCTCTAAAGTCTGGCTTTTTAAAAAATCCTGTTTGCTTGTATTTAAATTGTCATAATTGTGCATTACATGTCATAACAGTGCATTGTCAACCTCAATTTTAGAAGACTGATTAATCATGTATCTATTGTATACTTATATAGTCAGTCTTCAGTCTGTGTTGATTAGGGCATTCTAGGAGATTATTCATGGTAAGTGGTAATTATCAAGTGTAATTTACTATTTGATCAGCTTGCTTTGTCTGCTTTAATTTCAGTGAAGTGATTCCCTTTATTTCCACGACTGACTTTTAACAACCTCCGATAATGGAAATTAAAACTTTTTGCCTTCAGTCACAGTTGTTTGACTTGCCTGTGTGCTCCACTACAATAAATTCAATTATTTTGTTTTGTTAATTCTGTCAGTCAAAGTTTTGAGGGCGACAGAGAAAAGTGGAATTAAATGAGGGCTATGCTTTGAAATTCAAAGTACAAGTCACAAATCAAAACACGAGAATTTTATTAATTTCAAGACCACTTTTAAAACTGTATGCAAGTGAAAGGAAACAGTGCTTGTGGTTGAATGGTGAGAATAAGTAGTGATGGTTCAATGTTATTCACATTACTAGAATTATGTATTATATTACTATTATTAAAATAATGTTGGAGGTGCACTTTCTTCACACAATGTGACATTAATTATACTTCAGAATGCTTATGGAACAGCAGATTCAAACTGGAAACCATCACAAATAATGAGAAAAAATATCTCATTTTTGCTTTTATGTCTTCTCTTATTCATTTACACTTTGTTCCAGCTGTAAGTACAACGGCTCAGCAAGGTGACAGTCCTAGTCACAGATTCTCCAAGAGTGTGAAACCAGATTAACACATTATCACAGATATTTTCTCATCTGGTGTTTTGATGGTGGCTGTACAGAGCTGTCTAACATATTGGTCCAAAAGGTTCCATACAGAACTGTGGGACCCACAGAATATTATTTACATAGTTTTCATAGTTGTTAAACCATTTAGTGTTCCCTTGTGTTTTGTGTAGCAGAATCTGCATTTAGTACTCCTTTATTTTGTCACTCCTAGCTTTTATGTTTTTACTATTGTGGGGCGATAGTTCCCATCAACAATATACTTTAAATCCAGCAGTATAAATATCCATGGTTGAACTATAATTATACTCAATTTGGTATTTTCTACTGTAAAGAGACACACAAATGGTAAGAATTAGTATTTTGCAATTAGGACACAACTAATACATTTTGTGGCTGCAACTGAGGCTACTCACAGTAGAGTATGGAATACGACAAATATACACTATTGAACAATAAAATAGAACCACAACTGCTGCACCTTTACATGATATATATATATATATACACAATATATATATATATTTTGGTCACCTGAGCTAGCTCTGTCCACTGGTGATTATGTGAGGTGTGGGTGGAAGTTCTGAAAGCTAGTAAAGTGATCTTTAAGTCTAGATTATTTTGTTAGATATGCTATTGCCAAAGACTTAGATTTTTTTAGATGAACGTCTGCGCTCAAATTACACAGTTCAGTAACATACTTGATTTTTTTTGGGAGATGGAGTTCTTTTGCCTTACACAGGTATGAATTAGCACTTTTCACTGTGTGTCCAGTCTTGCAAGAAGACTTCAGCCTTAACAAGAATGTGACTTTAAATTAAGCTGTCTTATAAACTGTTAAATGTGAATGTAAGGACATTTTTATTTTAGTAAAGTATTGTTATCAATTTTAACTTCTCAAAATCACATTATTACAACTGTGTTTTACTACATTGTCATCCATTATATTCATATATTATTTATATAACAGCCTCCATTTATTGGTGCCCACAGGATAAGTTATAATTATTGACAAATACGCACTTGTATCAATCAAGGAAGTAACTGCAGAATGAGAAACACACAAAGGGCTATAATCAGTAACCCAAAGGAGGGGTGGGGGGTGGGGGTAGAAGAACAAAGAAGTGTAATATTTTAACTAACTGTGTTGTTGGAATGCAAGAAACAAAAACAGCAGAAACCTCCTGAAAATAAATCCTCACATTTGCACCCAGTGAAGAGTAACGCATACTAATTCCTTCATCTGATTAAAAGCAAACAAAACTATCAGTGGAAAACATAATCCTATAAAGGCAATGTGGTTATGTCTCTATAATAAGAGCATTGCAGGGTTTCAAATGTTTCACTGAAGAGGAGGGGGGTACTTCATAATATTATACACATTTTCATGCTGTCTGCACCCATGAATAAATGCACTATTTATGGTGGGTAAGTGATGTGAACTCACTCCTCATGTGTCTGTGCTGGGGGAGCAGTATGACATTTAAAAAGGAAATGTATAGATGGATGGAAAGAAGCAGAGACGGACGGGAATCAGAGGAGAGGTTGCACTGTAACAGCAGTGAAATGGATAATCATCATCATTTTTAACGCTGATGTTTGATCAATACCTGTGGTAGCAGCGTGGGGTGAGAAGGTACGGCATGATACCAGAAAGAAAGTCTGGAGCGGAAAAGGAGTGAAAAAAACAGAGGGAGGCTGGCAAATAAACAATTATGAGAGAACAAATTGCAGCCAGAGTGTGAGCAGCCAGAGGAAAAGAAGAGTGGGAGACATGAAGCCTTCGAGACAAATAACCAAATACTACTGTACATCTAATGTAGTAAGTCCTGGCTGTGTGCTTTCAGCCTCAATTCAAATACATTGCACTGCTAATACATCACTACCTCTATTTTCTTCAATGGTAAGTTTAGTAAACACAGACAAATAAAAATGTGAAACCGCATTCAAGTAAAAATCTCAAATATCTGTTTTGTTCTCTTTGGTGACACCTTTGGCGATAAGCAGTAATTACAGGTGTTTTTTTTTTGTTTTTTTTAAAGATTTTATTGGCATAGACGCCTTTATTCATCAGTAGATCGACAGGAAACATGGGAGAGAGAGGGGGGTGACATGCAGCAAAGGACCTCCGATCGGGATTCGAACCGGGGTCGGCTGCGTATATGGCATGCACTCTAACCACTCGACCACCTGCGCGCCACAGGTGTATTTTTTGACCTCACTTCCCAGAGCTTAAAACAGACTGCTAGCTGTGTTTACCCTCTTATGGACCAACCACTGCTTGGTGATGGAAAATGTGTTGCTAGCTGCACGTTGCTTGTGATTTTTCCCAGGAATGTCACTAAGGGCTTTCATCAGTGGGACATAAGCTAGTAGCAGGACGACAGCTAGCCTGGCTATGTGTATATTGAAAAAAATACAAAAACCTGTAATTATTTCTAAAGCTGACCAATTAAAACACTTTGTTTCATGTTTGTTTAAATGGTACATAGAGAAGGTGACTGACTGACGATGTTGGTAAGTAATTAGGATGAAATGTGTGTGTGGGTGGGAACTACATATTGATTGCAATATCACTTACAAACAGCCAAACAGGCCCAAGATTGTCAGCCTCACTTGCTTTTTGAATGTTGTAAAGAGACAAACAATTATTCAGTGTTTGATAACCAAGGCTGTGTAAGCTTGTTGGAAATGGAAGAAAAATGAAGAAAAATGCTGTGCATCAACATTTGTGGGATGAACCTTATGATGTGTAGATTTTGATGGGAATGCAGATTCATTTGTCACTCCGTCAGTACCAAGGGAAACGCCCACTCAGAGGCTTTTAGCTTAAACACTGTTTGCATATATATGTACAAAAACGTTTTTATTCTCTATTTTGAATTATAAAGTTCAGATTTCCTTACACAAAAAATTGAGTTTCAACTCAACTTTAACACAAAGACATGGTATTGATATCAATATTTTAATCTCTGTCTTGAAAATAAAGCAAATAATTCACCCAAAAACTATTCCTTTAAAGAGTTCATATTCACAGGAATGTTTGAAAAATCTTACTTGTGATAGTTTAACAGCTTCTGCTGTCTGTGCCTACTAATAACTGAAGATACATGACAGCAACAGAAACACTACATACTAAGTCTTGTGTGTGACGGGCAAAATGACTGCTTCTTCTCAGGTTAGAGAGACAGGAAGGAAAGAGAAAATAGATTCACTATATTCAGAATTTTGCAAAAACACACTATTACCTGTAGATTTTTTCCTCACATAACCAAAATATGCCAAAAAAAATCCAACAACAAAAAAAAAAAAACATGATATTTCCAGATATGGAGACAATCTTCCATCAGACACACACACACACACACACACACACACACACACACACACACACACACACACACACTCACCTCCAGTCGTAGGTATTCGCTCTGCTCCTTCGAGATCAGACTGAGGATGCTGCTGCTGTGTTTGCGGGTTCGAACCAGAACTTGAACCCACGTCCTCCGGGCTGGCAGTGGGGACGTCAGCTGGTAGTGCACGTGACTGTGCCCATCAAAGGAATACTCTGGGACCTCTGGTGTTGGCGACACAAAACCAAGTCAGTCAAAATGGTGCTATGATTGAGACTAAACACAATTAAAGTTTTAAATGTTACACATCCCGTTTTATCCATTTAGAAGTCGCTTTATTTCAGGGGGGAAGGGGGTGACCTCGAGTAACTTCAAATAAATCAGTTTCACAACTCTTTAAATTCCTCTCAGTATGCAGACAGCTGGTGGTGGGGCAGAATATGCAAAAAACACATGATAGAATATGTATGTGTGGTTTAGCTTGGGTTATGCTTGCTTCGTCTTTCTTAGACCCATGTTCCCAGAAGTGGATTTTTTTTATATGCCAGGCAGACTAAACCAAGCACAGCTAAAATGTTTTTCAAAGCCATTCTTCCATCTCATAGCATATGCAAGTTAGATTTCCTTCCACACCTCTCCGTCTTCGTCTCTCTTCCGTGTAACTTTGAGATGAGTTGATGCTTCGTGAGACCCCGTTTGAAAGCGATGTCAAATTTTGGTTTGTTCTTGGTATGCAATATGCAGCTGATCAGTCGCGTCCTCTCAAAATTAATTTTTATGTTCTTCTGCTTACCAATCCCACCAAGACATTTGGGATTTGTAGATATCAATTCATATTAACATTAATTACACACATTAACATCATGACCCTACTCATAGATAAGTTGAGAATAGAAGAGAGGAATGTGGTGAAGTAAAACAGTTTAAATGTTTATCAATATTTATCAAAGAGACACAAGGACATATTTTCTTTTTGGATCGTGCTTTTATGGACGCATCACTTTTTCCATCATGATGTCATTTGTAAGAAAGCTAAATTTAACGTGTACCAGAAGTGCAGATTAATATCAGGTGTAAATATACTTCAGCTAAAGCATCTTCAGGCACAATCTGGATATGAGGTGAGCATTAGATAAGGTTGTGTTTCTATGTAGAATTATGTCTAAAATGTAACCAGGTAGATCACATGAACATGAACACAGTCTGGTTCTGAGAATTGTGTTAAAAAATATACATAAAACATCTGCTGTTTGTTTTTTTGTTTTTTAAAGACTGGCCTGTTTTTTGTTTTGTTTTTTATTTTTTTGCCAAAATCGAAACCGACTGCAGGGCTTGCTCCTTTTTCAAAGATATGAGTCATTTCATTCATATTAAGAGTGACTCATTCACATTCCTCCATTCATTTATTCATAAATTATGTCTACTTACAGCTTTTAGTGGCTGATGGGAGACATTACAGTGTTCAGAGAGGACTGCACCAACTAAAAAGATCTTTGGCAATATGTCTTAGAAATATTAGAAATACATGAACATATAACTGTGATACCCTAATAAATTAGCTGATTTGTGAGATCTCAGTGAAATCAAGATATTCTCTAATCCTCCAATAATCTACTCTACAGTTTGAGCCAATGCTGTAAGGGAGCATCACCATGCAGTAAACGCAAGTACAAACAAGACTTAAGCCTGGTAGATAGTGCTGTGGTCAGCAGAAAGCATCACTGGAGGTGCACTCCTCAATCTGATCTGGAGGACATGTACAACAGACAGTGGAGGACCAGGGAGAGGTGGGTCATTAAAAGATCCAATCTCACTCCAGCAACAGTCTCTTCCAAACTAGTGTTGTCAGGCAAACGCCTCTGCAGGTATAAGGCCAACACAGAGAGGCTTGTAAGCAACTACTTTCTTCAGGCCATATGGATCTTTAATATAAACCATGCCAGAAGCCCACATGCTGCCCTGTGTACAAGAATTACACAGCCGTAATGAAGAATCCTCAGAGGAGAATCACGCTATACTGTATCAAGGCAAGTGCACGACCTATATATGTGTAGACTTGCAAATAGAGTGCATCCCACCTGCATATGAGATGCCAAGAAGCAGATGGCACTGTATAGCAGTAATTCTAGGGAAGGCATGGAACAGCAGCGGGTGATAGATAAAAAAAAAAAAAAAATGACCTTGGTTGCAAAGATCCAACGATGTCTATAGTCCACTCTACCTTTTTTCTCTGCTTCAATTTACGTTCCATTTTACCAAACGTGTTTATGATTAAAGTTTGTTGTGAAAATAAAAAGGTTGGCTCTTACTTTTATCCATTTCACATTTAATAATTAAAACAGTTCATTTCAATCTGTGACACTATGCTTGTTATAAGGGTGATAATTACTAGCTTGTACATTTACTTACTTTAAAAACAGCAACAAAAAAACAAACAAACATATGAGCTCATTGCAACCAATACATACACTTTATATTTCTAAGTTGTTTTAAGTGAGAATCCATCAGCAGTTGTGATTTTAATTGCAGCAGTTGTTAAACCTGTGATAACACTTTTTTTTTTGCGCCACTAAAGGAAACGGACCAAACTGTGAATATGACACTGATATATCAGCAGCTTTTAAGCTCGTGTGTTTAACTTATTGGTAAACAGTTGCTTGTTTATCCAGCAACAACATTATTGTTAATTTGGAGTCATATTCCCGTCTGCCTGGTGAATGTAAATGCAATATTCACTCTCTTTTTAACTTTGTTTTTGCTCTCTACCAACTCCTGACAGAAATGTCTGGTTCTTTAGCTGCTAAATGCTACACCTGCTAGCTGCTAACTGTCTGCTCTTTTGGTGCTAAGCAGGTAATGTACGGAGGGTTTTTTAGGGATTTTCCCCCTGAAAACAGCTGCCTGCTGAGGCTGAAAACAATGCTATGAGAGAGCTGAGAGAATGAAACTAAAATAATAAAGTTGGCAGGTAAATAATGAAACTTGCCATAAAGCTCTGTTTTGGCTCTCTACCAACTCCTGACAGCAATATATGGCTTGTTAGCTGCTAAGTGCTACACTAGCTAGTTGCCAATTGTCTTTTTGCTGTTCAGTGTCAAGCAGGTAGTGTACAGAGGGTTTTTAGAGTTTTCCCCCTGAAAACAGCTGCCTGCTGAGGCTAAAAAAAGTACCTTGAGATCACTGAGAGCGTACAAAGACAATACATTTGGCAGATAAATAATGAAACTTACTGTGACGCTCTGTATTTTCTCTCTACCAACTCCTGACAGAAATATCTGGCTTGTTAGCCGTTAAATGCTGCACTAGCTAGTTGCTAACTGTTTGCCATTTGGTGCTGAGCAGGTGATGTGAGGGGGGGTGCTGAGTCAAGTGATAATTCTCTACATTACTATGAGCGATGCCTCTCACATTGTCATTTGATGCATTATTATAAAACAGTATCAATTACAGCCACTTTGACATGAAACTCATTTTACGTTTTTTTGGCAACATGTTGTTAAGCTAAGCTACTTATGGGGCTTTTCCATTATATCTAGTTCTAGCACTACTCGGCTTGACTCGACTCACTTTTTTTTGCTTCTCCATTAGGCATAGTGGTACTTACCTGGTGAGGTTCTAAGCGAGCCGAGCCGATACTAAAATGTGACGTCAACAGACTGCCAGCCACTTATTGGTCAGAAAGTGTTGTCACTGGAAGAGTCATGAGCGTAACATCCCACACAAGAATCAAAACCCGCCATTTTTAAACACCAGCAACAATAGTTACAGCAAGTTTCACGCAAGTTAACATGGCTCCTATGCGCAAACTACACCAAGGTCCTTCGGCGGGGTGCGGACGTTCCACCAGTTTCGCGCAGCTGTGCTATGACGACCCTATCCATGTTGAGGAGGTACTATGAAGTAATGGAAAACGTCGTGCCTGGTACCAAACCGAGTAGAGTCGAGCCGAGTAGTGCTAGAACTGTGTCATGGAAAAGCGCCATTAGCCAGCTAATTCCCAGGTGTCACATGCTACCATTCAACATACTCTTTGGTACCAGCATTTAGCCATGGATCATATCAGTACTACTAAATTTGGTGTTTTTCCTTTAATACAATTGTCCAAAATAAGTTTGGCTTACCCTCTTCACACTGGTGTCCTGTGTATCCTGGCACACACTGGCAGCTGAAGGAGCCCCATTCACCATGACAGCGACCCCGGTGGCCACAGGACGGATAACCCATGTTGACACAGCTGCTATCAGTGGTCAGGCAGCCTGGAGAGCTGGACTGGGAGTCAGCCGGGGAGCCCAAATCATACAGCTGAATGGAGGAGATAGAGGACAGGAGATGGGTTAGTAAAAACGTAGAGAGGATGATGTCAAGAGGAAAGGTAGTGAGGTGACGAGGAACAAAGACAACAGAAGAAAGAAAAGGTGAGAGTAGAGCGTTACAAAGGAAGGACACAAAAGTGGGAAAGAGGTGGGAGAGGTTGAGAGGAAGAAGGTGGGAGAGTTGCCAGTAAGTAAGTAGCTTGCAAAGCAGAGACAAAAAAGCAAAGAGACAGCAGATAAAGGGGGATTGGGGAAGACTCAGGACAGACACGTAGGGTGTAAGTAGCCAGTGGGTGAGTCACAGATTGAAGAGAGGAAAATAAAGTCAAACAGAGTAAAAACGAAAGTATAAAGAATAAAGCTTTCCCATGTGTTGAAAGGCATTCTCACCTCTCTCTAGACTAATGCTATTCCCACAGTGATGAAACCCAACACTGGGCCAGTTTTCTAACAGACAAACAGCATGGCCAACTTCACAGAGAGCTGGAAGGACAGGGGGACGCCTAAATTCTGTCCCTCACACAAGCATGTCATAAAAAGACTAATATATTCAATCTCGTCTCTGGTGAACCTGAACTTTATGAGATCTGTTGGTGCAGTGACGAGAAATGCAAAGGATCATAAAAAAACTGAGTCATTCCACCGGGGAGCTGCTGATTGGCTCTGACCTCCAGCAAAGAGGCATCTTATTGGTCGCTGACCTTTAAAAATCTCCCGGGCCCTCTGGTCACTTAGTTTGGACTGATGGTGTTGATTGCTAAGGACTCATATACACAGACAATAGCAATCAGTAACTGAAAGACTCGCTGGGACGTCTGCAATTGATTGATGAATGTGCATCTGTGCTGCTGTGGTGTGTGTTTGTGTGAGCAAAACACTTAAAATACACACACTTCTGCTTAAATTACAAAATGTGTTTGGCATCCCTGCACAGAGACACCGTAGACTGCTATGTTTGCTAGGATTAATTCAGGTGTTGGTTATAAAAAATGCATGCAGCTGTGAGTGTTCTCTTAGAAACCTTTATCTAAACTAAGACGAGTGAAGGAGAACATGCTGAAGTCACAGCTGATGACCAATTAAATAAAAAAAAACAGTTTGAAGTGTGTGCGAGTGTTTCAATCAAAATAAAACCTCTAAATTAGCTGTTAGACAGCCCGTGACTCAGACAAAAATACAAACCATAACACAGCACTGTATAGAAAATACCTGCATGTCTTATGTTTCTCTACTCATTTATTCAGGTTTTTTCTTTTTTTTGCCACGAGTCTGACAGCAGAAAGATATCTTCTGCTGTTGCTCTAGCGGTACAGCAGGTTAGAAATTGATCAGGAGTTTGATGGTTTGACTCAGTCTGGCTCAAGTGTCCTTGAACAAGGTACTGAACTCCCACATCGCTCCTGGTGTGTTTAAGTGTTAAAGAAACACAACGTGGGTCGATTTGGGTATGAGAGAATGTAATATCTAGGCTGTGATTTTCCTTTTTTTTTGTAATGACGACACGTTTTCTCTACAGGGGTCCAGATTATTATAAAATATCTGTTACAAGCTTCTTTTTTTTTTTTTTTTACAAACTTTTTGACAGAAAACTTTGCAAATCCAACTTCAACTCCAAACTAGTAGCATTCAAAAAAGCCATTACGTCAAACTCTGCAAACTCACAAAAACCTCCATATAAAATGGATTGACACCACAAGAAAAAAAAAGAAAAAAGAAAAGAAAAAAACTTTTAAAAAGCAGCAATGTTAAACTGAGAGCTTAAGGGAGAAAGATAAGCAGAGTAACATGACGGGACAAGGATGGAAAGAGAGTTAAAAACAGACGATGGCAAATGACAGCCAGAGGGGGAGAGACCCAACTCCAGAACAGAAACACTATTATAAAAATCTAAATTCTCTTCCTGTCCCTTATCCTGAATATAGCTTCATATTATCCCTGGCTTCAGCCCAGTCCAGTTTATTATGTTCTTCATCCACACACATGCATGGTTTATGTTGGGTAAAACATCACACTTGAATAAATTTAATGACGCTGACATGGCTCTGATGTGCTGTATCAGTCTGGATCCAAAGCATGAATATGGCATACATAATAATGACAAAGCCAAGTATTATAATACATAACAACAAACACACACACTTAACATATTAAAATGTAAATAATACACATAAGGACACGCTGACCTGTAATAAGTGTTCAGTTACGTTCAGGGCTTCCATCAATGTCAAATACCTGAACCACATCACAGGCGCTCACACCTCAAGTGAAACAGATGATGTTACCATAGCAACAAATGTGACACATTAGCACATTCTGTGATAATAAAAACAACAACACCACAAGAAAAAAAAGAAAAAAAGTGAGAAAAAAAAATCATACAATGGTAGAACATGTCCATCAACAATATTAATCATCAGTACGCCCACTGTTGCTTGCTCTTTGGAGAATTATTATCCCCATGTCCGCCTACACGCATCATGCAGATTTCTCTCATTAGTACATAGCTATTGTGCAGCCTCCCGCTACGTCTCCAGCTAAGGTGCACCACATCAACTGCAAGCTCTTAGCTGTGCAGTGGGAAGAAACTTGTATCCTTTTATTTCCTATACTCTTGAGAGTTAATCTTAATAGAGCTTTAAAGGTCTACTGAATGGATACGGATAAATTGTGTTTGTGGAGGTAACAAGACTGAAATTTTTAAAGCCCCATTCACTGTCTCTGGCGACCATGTGGTTTCTTCCTTCTACACAAACTATTAGATAAAAGTGGTTTGAACTAATGGACTGACAAAGTGACCAACTAACTAGGCTATTGTTCATTTGGTGTTGTGCAAGAACGCCTGCCTCCTTCGCACAGAACTATTATTTTCTTTAACTGACATTTTGATGGACGGTGGTCATTTAGGCACTTATAGTCATGAATAATCCATTTTTCACATGAGTGCAAATTTCATAAACGTAGGCAGTTTTATTTTTGTTCATTTGGTAAGCAACAGGTGAATCATTTCAGGCTTTTAGCAGAGTCACTAGAAGTCTTAGCCAGACACTACTTACATTGTTATTTTTCAGAACGAGTAGGGGTGCTCAGAAAAGCCATGAATTTAGATGTGAGCTGTACTGTATGTTTTACAATAGCTTTCATGGAAAAAGAAAAGTTTAAATTTAAAGCTCCCTTTATGTCCAAAGCTTTTCAACGCAATATATTTGTATATAAATGGATAGAAAAACAATATAAGATTCATATTGATAACACATTCTGAACCTTACTGATGTAAAGGGAGTGATAGTGAAAAGAAATATAAAATATGAATTCACTTTGTCACTTCTATTCTTATTCTTTGATTTTTGTTTTGGATCTGCAGTTCCCATTATGTTTTAAAAAGCCAGAAAGTAATGTTGCAATGGAGTCAGTGTGAGTTAGCTGTGGGATACATCTTAGCCCCATTTTTTACATTCTGGCATTTTGTCACCATGAAACATGATGCTGAATGAACTATTAGCAGCTCTAACAGCACTGTGACAATGGATGTAATAACTATCACTATATTACTATGACACTGAATAAAAAACTGTAATTCATAGCAGCACATCACATTGACTGTGTCTGCTTGTTTAGATGTGACTGTATCTGACTCTGAGAGGAAGTGTGTGCTTATTGACACCATTTGCTTCCATTAGGCAAAAAGGATTAAACACATAACTTAGTTCATTGAAAACTGGTAGCATTAAAACAGCTATGTAAATGTTAAAAACAGACCACTGTAGGTCACCTATAATGCATCATGAGCTGCTGATAATAATCAATAAACCCAGCAGTTATCAACCAGAATTGACTGATCTACATTACATCATTATTGTGACCGTTAAAACTGTATTTATGAAACACCTACAACAATATGCACAAGCCAATAAAATTGTCATTGTCTCCATTGTGTAGCTACAGTCTCACAAAAATAATCAGCTCAATCACCTCCACAGAATGAGGTTTGCAGATGTCAAGTCTCTAAAGGAACAGTGATATTGTGCCGGTACACAGTTTTGGCAAATACCCTGAGCTGGTTGAGATAGCTGACTTGAAAAAATGTGTTTAGTACAACTTTGTAGTCATGTAACTTCATTTCAAAATGAGAGTGTGTATGTTTATCCAAGACAGTCCACTGACATTTGAAATAAAAAAAAAAAGAAAAGAAAAAAGTAGCTTCACTGACAGAGTGCAAGAGTCTGCTTCTACCAGCAGCTGCTCATTTCACTTCATCCAATGTGAAGTAGTCTCTGCTGCAGCGTTCAAAACAACTGCAAGCTCCACTAAGAAAAATATAAAAAGAACAACCTGTCATAGTCTCTGTTGCCTCCAACGGACATGTCACATTGATGACAATCCTTTCTCCCCTCCCACTCACCTTTTTTTTTTTATTGTGTGGCAAATGCAAAAAATGCCACGATCAGATTGTAAGCATTTCTGAATGTAGAGCTCATTTTTTTTACCAGGTGTAAGTACGAAACAAAAACTGTAATTGCTACTTATGAAACATTGCACAAGACATTATAATTAGCAGCAGGTAACACAGCTAAAAGTACTTTAAAAAAGATTATTTTGACCTGCCAAAAAAACACAAAAAAAAACACCTGCTCATCCTCCAGTATCTTTTGTTGTAAAATCAGTCCTCTAAACACTAGTCATGACAGGTTTTGTCTGGCAGGGGCGTCATGGGTTAACTAGATGCTTGGTTTAAAGGGAGTGGGTTCACACAAGGCTATCATACCTGACGTCTGTGTCCATGCAGAAGTAATATGGGCTTTATTGAGGTTGGACTGGTTGAGCAATGAGTCCTTGACTTTTAACTCCAATAGAGCAGTAGAAGGCTACTGAAAGTCTTGACTTGAAGCCAGACTGGGCAGAAGTGGAAAAGTTCATCTTCCATTTCACCTTTGTAGTGCACAGGTGTCATATTTGAAAGTGCTTTAAGATTACAGTTAAAAGCATTACAAAAAAAAGCAGCTCTAATATGGCACAAGAGTTCTGTGGCTGTTATTAATCCATTTATCAGCTAGAGTGCAGGTGTGAGTTTGACTTTACTTGCATGCTGGTGTGCTAATGGTTATGTGGTTTTGGTTGTTTGTGTGTGTGTTTGTGTGTCACTGTTGCATGAATGTGTGTTACCTTGCTGTCCACGATGAGATTGCGGATGCAGCCGGTGAAGTGTTTGTGTTGGAGCTGAGGGTAGATGTAGGGAATGTCCTCGTTCACGCCGCCCAGCTGGAGCACCTGGCTCATGTTCAGGTGTCTGGAAGAAGGTTCACACATATTACACATGAAGAGAGTCAATTAGTATGATGTTCACATGTGCACAAGTATCCCTTATTGATTTTGATCATATCCACAGATGAAATATAAACCTGGTTATTTATATTCACATACATGATTTTGACATTATCAAGGAATTGTATTTTGTGTGGGTTTGTGTTTGACTCCTCCACATCTGTCAATTCTCTACCGACTGTGTTAACAGAATGAATTCAGTTTGGTTTCTGACTGTCTGGACTCTGCTGCATCAGTAATGGAAGACGAGAGCAACAATTAAATTTATCCTTCGCGCTGTCAGACTCTCTTATTTTATTTTATTATAAAGGCCATTATTGATTTCAGATCTGCTTATTGCGTGTTTTTGGTTTTGCTGACTAACTGTGTAACTCAAGTTGATGGATGAACTAATCAGAAAATGATGCTGTTTTCTTTTCTTTTTTTTAATTCTCCATAAATAGTTATTTTTTGGATGAAAGCCAATATACAATGAAAAGTTAAACAAAAGGGAGCTGTTTCAGTAGCCTTCAGGTGAAGACCACAAAACGGCAACATCTGTGGACCTTTATTGCATTTAATACCCCTCTCTCCTCTATACTGGTGAAATAAATTAGATAGATAATTAAGATAGAAAATTAAAACTGGGAACTAGAAATGATTTCTTGTACAATACTGGGCTATTTTTGTGGTTCTATAATTACATTTAAATCAGTAAGAATCCACAATCAGCATGGCTTTAATGTAGCCCCACTTCTGATTTATGTTGTGATTAAAGTAATCAGATAAAAGTAAATTCAAGAACTCTGACTCACACTGAACCGCCGCGCACACACACACACACACACACACACACACACACACACACACACACACACACACACACACACACACACACACACACACACAATGACAGTGTGTACCTGTCAGTGTTGGGTGTGATACCAGTCACTTCACAGGAGGAGTGGTCTTCAGTGGTCAGCCAGCTGCCCAGTCCTTCCATCTCCATGACTGCTGCCCCTGCACAGCGATCCAGGGTGAAACGTACTTCCTGGAGAGAAAACACACAGCGCTAACGTTATCAGAGAGAGCAAATTAATGAATAGAGCCCACGTCTCTCTGCATTACGAGTGTACCTCCTGTTGCTGTCAAGTGTTTTTTAAAAAAGCATTATTTCTACAGTGGTACCTGCCTGTGTGACTCACATTAGTTTCATTAGTGCATATTACTTTACTGCTGTGGTGACTCCTGCTGTCTTCTGGTCAACAGTCACCTGACTGTTTTGGTTCAGGTGGCTCTTCAGTGCCAACTGGGAACACCTGGGCTCAGTCTACACAGTCCTGGTTGCTCCTAACAATCTCTCTCTCTCTCTCTTTCTTTCCCTGCAGGAAACTATTTGGTTATGTTGCAGCCTTTGTTCCTTTTTATGTTATATGCAATTACAGCATATTAGCTTCACTTTCATATACTACTGATTCCATTGATCTCCATGTCCATGTATACTTGTGTTAGTTAACCTCAGTTTGATTAAATTAATTACTTTTGTCATATCAGTCATGGCCCAAGAGTCAGGTTGTGACAGCACAAACTAGATCTCAGGTTCAACCAGCATGTTACTGTACAATGATTGGTAATAATAATAATAATAATAATGATGCATTTTATTTAAAGGCGCATTTCAAAGCACTCAAGAAAACCTTACAAGGCACATATAACACACCAACAATACATCAAACAATACAAATCAGGTAACATTTAGTGCAAAGATAAAGAATAAATATGAATGTGACTACAAAGTGCATTAGTACAATAAATAAACAAGAATGTGATTGCATAGTCAGTGAGAGACAGAGTATGCCGCTCTGAATAGGTGCATTTTCAGGCGGGATTTAAAGGTGGAGACAGAGTCAGAAGTGCGAATGTCTGGTGGGAGAGAGTTCCAAAAGCGGGGGATGGGAGAGTTGGGGAAGGTGTGTAGATGTGAATAAGTTCAGAGAGATATGATGGTGCCAGGTTGTGAAGGATCTTGAAAGTGAGGAGTAGAATCTTAAAGTCAATGCGGGATTTGATAGGGATTGGTGTATTTGAAAGCCATGACAACCCAGCTTGATCCAATTATTCCATCCTCTGGTTTACTCTCATATAGGATTCTTCTGGAAATAGTAAAGTATGTAGTTACAAAAGTAAACTAAACAAAGCAACAGGTAAATACTAAAGTTCAAGAAGTATGGTTAGATATTGTTCTGTTTTCATTTGAAATTTGTGAACTAACCTTTTTTGGACAGATGATTAAGAGCAGTATTGTAACAGCACAGGGGCATGCCTTTTCAGAAATTAGCCCATTAGCTTGAGTATATGCCAGTGTTTTAGCATACAGTGCCAGCCAGTAGTTTTTTTTCTCACATCTGTGGGAAAAGCTTTTATATGTAAATACAACCACAAGTGTCACTCACTTACAACATTTCTGTAATGGTTGCCATAAACTTTGGATATCTAAAGTAATTCATTCATGTAAAACATTCACTTTGGATTACTAAAAGGTCTTAGTTATTAAATATGCTGGAAGGAAGGTTGTTTTCATGCATTTCAGAGCTCACATAGATATGACTGTTTCGAGCATTAGGTTTTTTTTTGAGACTGCAACTCATGGATGAAAAAGGGGTGATACAGTAATATTAGAGTACATGACCAAAATACAAAGAGTTAGGACACAAGCTCAATATACTTGTACACACCTCAATATACCTAACTCCATTTCACTTTGGGATGTACTCTGAAGGGAAATTAAATCATGCCTTGGTGTCCTGTACAGGAACAAATCCTTTTTCTAAAATCCCCCAGATTAAATCCTGCGTACTACCACGTTTTGACTACAGTGACACTATTTATCACTTTGCTTCTAAATGTCTCCTGGCCTAGCTCGACAGATTTTTTTCATTCCATTCTCAAATTTGCTACAGGGGCCACCTTATCATACCCACTATTGTGCGTTGTACAGCAAATCCGGTCTCCCACCTTTCTTAATCTGTCAGCAAAAACACTGGTATGCACTTATTTACCAGACTCTGATTGGACTCAGCCTTTTATATCAGCCTACATTGCAACAACTTCATTTCATTCAGTGTTCTGTCAACCTGCACTAATCCATCCAATGTGCCGTTTTCTTTAATGGGAACACACTGCAATAGGACCTGAAATAACCATATCACATTATCACACTTCATTAACATACTAAACAACTCTTACTAATTTATTACCATCTGCTTCTATGGGTATTTTTACCACTGTTTTACAGCTATAACTGTAAATAGATGTCCCTACATACTGTATATTGTTATTCTGTAATCCTGTGGCTGTTTGTATTTGTTTTGTAGTGATTGACTGTGCCATCTAGGCCAGGTCACTATTGTAAAAGATTGGTTCTTTACCTGGTTAAATAAAGGGAATATCCCTGCTTTAACATACAGTAGTGGTGACACGACACACACACCTAGCCCATTTGCTTTGTTTCAAATTCAGCTATACTTTTTTCCTGTTTAAGCTGTCAATCAAACTCTGGTGCTGACTAACTAACCTGACCAAGACCCTCTTTTTCAGGTGGACTTTTTGTGGTGTGAAATGACAGCAGACTGACAGTTAGAGCTTGTATTCTTTGTATTTTAGCTGTTTCCCATTCAAAAAAATGAATGAAACCTCACAGCCACAGCCTCCCATAATATAACATTACAGAATGCCTGCTTTTGTCCTATTTCTGTCTGTTTGTCACTATTTTTATAATCAAAGCCAAGTTAAACTTAATAGAACCTGATCGATATATGTGCCTATGTATATGTGTGTGTGTATATATATATAAAATCACAGTTAATACACACATTTTTTCTGTTCTCTATGTTTTTTTTTATTTATTGTTAATTACAATTATTGAATTCCCAGATTTGTTTACTGTCATTTCATACACTAAAGTTTATTGTTATGCTGTAATATATCAATATCCATAACATATGTTTGATAACCACATTTGAGGGATCAATACAAAAACAAACTGTGTGTTTATGTATATATTCTTTACGTATAAGATTATCGGCCAATATATCCATATTCCTTCCTAATATCGGTATCTGCATTGGCCCCTAAAATCCAGTATCGGTCAGGCTGTAACTACTAATGCTTATAATTATGTTGTTTCAGTTTTGTTTGTTTTTTTAATACGTTATTTTCACAGACACCAGAGATGAAAAATATGGTCACACTAATGTGCAGCATTAATGTTTGTCAGTCACCAGAATTGTTTTTCCCAATGTGGTGCAGGTGATGATGATGCAGGATGACACTTGCCAAAACTGTCCAATCAATGAGTTAGTCATCAGTCTGTATGACATCATGTTTGCAGATCTTGGTTCATCAGTGTGAACATGAACTGAACTAAAAGGCAACAATGTATCAGATGTTTTACTAAATAGACTACAGGCATGAAAGTGCAATTATGGAAGTAAAGCAACTCCATATAAATGTATGAAGCTCATAATTATTTATTGCATTGTTTGACACATCTTACCCAAGGCTGTACACATATTGTATGTTTTATTCTTCACACTACAATGACAGAGGAACGTTTGCCACTGAAGTGTTACTTTAAAATTGGCATCAACAGGAGGTGGATGTGTTAGAAAACAACAGCTAAGATATACCTGATGACGTGCCGGCTAATTGCGCAGTGGCATCAATTAGGTTGATGGTGTCACATAAACAGTGTTTGTTTGTAGGATTTAATACCGATACATACTTTGCAAGATTACATAAACAACTTAAAGGTTGAATATGGAGAATGAGCAGAACACCGTCATCTAGTGACTCGAGATCGTAGTCGCAACAACCAAAAATAATTCCAGCAGTCGGGTTGCCAGATTCGTTGCCGAGTGTGTCAGTCAATCAGCCTGTGCCATGTCAAGTGATGAATCATACAGGGTAACGACTAATTTCGACCAATTAATTTTACAACAATATTTAAGGTTGGCCAGTCTTCAACTGGAAGTCTTTCTTTGAGTGGTGTGTAATCGATTAGCTAGCTAGCTCCCAACTCAAAATGATTGCTTGTTTCTGTAGCCTGATCGGCGTGAGCAGACCAGTCAGTAAACTACACGATAACCCATAATGCATTTCGTTCCTACCCAAGCTGAAATCAGCAGGCTGAAGCGGATTTTATTTTAGCTCTAACTCTGTAAATATACCACTTTATCCACATGTCTAACCTTTTTAGGCGAGAAAGTAGCCCATCTGCTTAAAGTTTTGTTCCTGCGAATTCGGAGCCCCTCAAGTTAGCCGTAGCGAGTAACGCACTTCCGGTCATTTTCACAAAATAAAACACCAGTTGCCTTTTATTATTAAGAAAACCATAACGATAGAGTTGGTGCTTTTATTATGAAAACAGGAAGCGAACATACCCTCGCTGTAACTGACTTGAAACCACCGAGGTACATTACATTGTAACGGCAGTGGGAGTAGCAGTAGCAGTTAAACCTGGGGAGCGTACCTATGTTCCCCGGGTCCTATGTTCCCCGATCGTGGCTAACTCGGTTGCTAGCTCGGCGGCTAACCTGGCTGCTAATTCGGCTGCTAGCTCGGCGGCTAACTCATCTGCTAACTCGGCTGCTAACTCAGCGGCTAACTCAGCTAGCTGGGATAATCCCCTAATTATGTAGTAATACAGTCATACTGCACATCAAATTAAATAGGAGAAACTCCGCTACAAGCACGTCATTTTTAAACACACCAAACACAACTCAAACACCAAGCATATTAATGATCAAATATCAAAATCCGAATAGCATCAGAAAGTCAACCCACTCTCCACATTTCCATTGCTACCGTTTTGATACTTCATGGTACACAAACAAATAGCATCACATATGAAAGCTAAGACCCTGGCGAGTTCAACAGTACCACTATTATTGTGCTAAAAACTCAGTGAACCAGCAGCCAAAGAATACAAAGGTAAACAACCACTTATTTACAGCGACTAACAGATATTCTGTCTTACCTTCGAAGTTTTGTGATGAAAAGTTGTACTTGAGAGCAAAAAACGCTGGATTTAGTGAGTCCAACACGGCTCTGCTGCTTGTTTACAACTCCATTTCACCCAGTGCCAGCCTACAGTAGCTGCGCAGGAACAACAGACAACCCTGACAACCCGCAACTCCTGCCGCTAATTGGCTGGTACAATGTACACAGAACGTGTCAGAACGTCATTGTCGAACCGTCAAAATTTTTTTTAAATATTAATTCAGACTAAATTTTTTTTTTTTTTATAGAAAACCAATACTTTCATTCTGTACCCCCCAAAACGCCCCGTGGCTGTATTATTTTAAAAAATATATAGCTTTTAATAAATATTCTACATATTCAACCTTTAAATTAGAAAGATAATAGAAAAATAGTTTCAGAAGGCTTGGTATTTTTCAATAGCGATGCTATTCTGCGGTTTTAGACCACGATTACCTTGGTTGGGTTATAACTGGTTCATGGCTACAGTGAATCACCACACGGCAGCTCTGTCCTTGTTGCTTTTTGATCTCACGCTGTCATACAACCAGGTTGGATAAACTGCTGGTGACTATTCAGGACAAATGACTATGAAATGTGACGCCGTAAAACACCATTGTGATTCAGAATAATCCCCCCTTGTAATAACAAAAAGTCTCACTTTACTATTGTATTCAATTCTGAACGCCGTTGTGTAACTCTAAATTGTTGGTGCGTTAATGTATTTGTTTGGCTGCTCATGTTCTCAATACTGAGCAAAAGTACTCTGTGTTTATGTGCATATCAATGTGAAGCTGACCCTGAAGAACTGTTTCCTTTAATTCAAAAGACATTTTAAAAGTTAAAGAAAATATGAAAGAAATAGATATATGTGCTTTGTCACAACTGGTACAGGTACTCTAGTAGGTAGCAGTGGTTGTTAGGAGAGGATTCAGAGAAACATCAGGGGTCTTTTAGTCAAAGGCTCAACAATGTTTTGGGAAACTTTGTAGATGATGACCACTTTTTGAAAAAATAAAACTAATATTTTTCCAAAAAGGCTTTTTTCAGAGTGCTGACAAAGTGACTGAAGTGGTCATCATCTACAAAGTTTCCCAAAACATTGTTGAGACGCATCTAGTCCAGCTTTAAGGTGTCTAAAACCCACAATGACACTGTGAGGCTTGAAGTTTTCAGGCTGAATTATATCAAAGACTCTAAAAATAGGCTCACTTGCTCTCTTCTTGATATTAAAGAGGGGCAAGAACTATAAGGCAGTGGGTATGTGTGAGTCCTTGGAGGTGAAGAGCTCCAGGCGGTCCTCAGTCAAATGAAGATTAGCTTAATTTCACTCTAATTTAATTCACTTGAAATTATCCTGGGTAGAGAATGTCAAAGGAGGGCTATTGCAATCATTCGTCTCACTCTCACCACTATTATCTTCCTTTGTACTGTACAGTGCAGACACTTCTATTATGCTAAATCACCAAGTAACATCTTCCACATTTGGATCCCTGAGAAATAATGGTATTAAATAGGCTTACTTGGGTACAAATGGGTGATATTTGGAGTCAGTGACATGAAATAATACCGGAACCCAGTCGGTGACATTAAAGTTGATGCAAACATAATTATGTTGATTATTCATGACAGTATCCACTAATTGATTACTACAAATAAGAGCGTCTAGTTTGAAAATGTGATGTGGTTTTCGTTTGGCACTATCAAGGTCAGGCAGCTCAGCGGGACTTTTTGCTGTAATTAGACTTGTCAAGAATTCCCTGATCTATCCCTTGCTTGGTTTTCAGATTAAATTCCACAGGGTTTTTCACACCCATAAAAATTTACACA
Organism: Scomber japonicus; assembly: GCF_027409825.1. NCBI lineage: Eukaryota > Metazoa > Chordata > Actinopteri > Scombriformes > Scombridae > Scomber > Scomber japonicus. The sequence goes on from NC_070578.1 coordinate 7,432,043, forward strand.
TTTAGTTCATGTAATTGGGGCAAGAGTTGGTGTAAAGAGAATGTGGTACTGCAAGATGTAAAACTGAACTGAAGAAGAAACTTGCATCTGATTCAATAAAGCAAAGCTGAAACTTGTAGTCAGGTCTGCACAAGGTATTAAACAGTTGGCGAGGTCAAACTCTACCTCACCATCTGTGCGTTACTTGTTCTGAGATATGTAAAAATGAGATGAAAAGGGGTTTAGCAGCCACATAACAGCCTCCTCCTTTTTCCAAGCAGGGTTGAATCGAGGGTAAGTGGACTTCTTGGTTGTAGATACCTGAAGATGTTTCCCTTCTCGTCCAAGAGGCTTCTTCAGTTTTGATAGACTGGTGGTAAATCTAAGGTATTTAATCTCTGCGGGGTCGTTATCATAGTCATTGATACCACTTGATTAGTGTTTCTGACTGTTGTAATGTTCGTCATCGCAGTCGTTGGAGTTACCTGAGGCCAAATGTGAATGGTCGTGAAGTCTCCTGGGAACGGTGAAAGGACAACATTAGTAGTAAGGGGATGAGGGGTATCATAGATCTGGCCCTCTGTTGAGAGATGGTTTCTGTACTTTGATGTAAAAACCCCCTTGAAGCTATTTAGTAGTTAAGCCTCCAATGACTCTAACAACGGTCATTACAACAGCCAGGAGGACTAACAAACCTTGATAATGACCTCACAGAGGTTAAATAACTGAGACTCCCCACCAGTCAGTTGGAACTGAACAATCCTCTTGGATCAGCAGCGAAATGTCTCTATGTCTTCTACATCCAAGAAGTTAATTTGCCCTCGATTCAACCCTCCCTGGATAATCACAACCTGGATGACTAAGAATCTTGATGAGGCTGTTTTTTTGGTTGGTTTTAAAATGAGTTTTGGTGATCCAAACGCAGCTAGTTCCTGTAGTTACTTTCATTGTCAGAACTTGACTCACAGCCTGCTAATTGCAAAAAAAAAAACAGAGCAATTTCAATGGAGGTACTTTGACGGCCGCAATTGTCCCCAAGGACTACATCGCAGTATGTTTCACAGCTGCAGACTGAAGCAATCTTGCTTACTGGAACAATTCCGAAATGTTTTGTCCCCATTAGCCACATACCCTAAATGATGGCGATGTAGGGTCTACTTTGAGAAATGCAAGTCACTCCTTAATTCAGCTATATACAGTATGCAGCAAACTTCAATAGTGAATGAGACAATAATCACAACATGCTGTCATTATAAAAATAAATATGCTGCAGTAGGTGGCCCCTTGTCAGACTTTTTCCAAGTTTGCCGGAGGGGAGGCCCACAGTCTCAGACTTTGAAAACCCCTGACTGAGATTATTTTTAAAGAGCCTATTTTTTATTTTTAAGATATCTTATATGGTCTGTGGGTGAAGTAGTATACATCACTATGAGGGGGAACATTTTTTGTCCAATTTTCCCCAAAAGCAGCTGACTGCATCAGCATCAATGTTGATCAAAGTTTTCTTTTCTTTCCAAAAGTTAAAAATCAAAAAACAAAAGAAAGTCAATTACAAAATAATGCAAGCTCGATCTTGAATGTATCAAGCAGCATTTTGATTTGTCTGCAACACATAAAGAGGAATTTACATAATTGTAGCTGAAATGCACCAGAACTCTTCTCAAAGACAGATAACGACTTCAGATAATCAAAGTGGAAACAGTTACACCATTTAATTTATTCCTTTGCATAAGTGATTAGCCGAGATGATACGGCAGGAGAGGGGATAAATTAAGCCGTTCTACGAATGACAGCTTTTATTTACTGTACATCTCACATCTATTTAACAATCAAAGTCAATATAAATACAGAAAAACACTTCTTGGTTTCAATGACGACACTGTAACACACAATCCAAATAAAAACAGATTTTTCATGTGCAAGTTTAGCTCAGTGTGAATATACTCCGAGCTTATTTGCTAAATAAATCATAGCTGGTGTTAAATGGGTGAAACGTCCCACCTTGCTGTTGCTGCGGACATCCAGCCGATGCCACCGCCTGTCTGCCACGTTCACGTTGCCAGGCAACTGTAGCACCGCTGTGCCGGAGCCATGGTTGATTTTCAAGGTGGGGGTCCCATCTATTAGCTCTGGATGAAGAGAGAGAGCGGGAGAGTGAAAGAGTGAGAAAGAGAGAAAAAAGAGGGAGGACTGGTGAGGGGTGAGATTACTTTCTTTTGAAATCATGAGGTTTTAAACAGTGTGGAGTTTTGAAAGCGACTGTCAGTACTTTTTGGTATGAAGCTGTTGACAGCCAATATTTGGCTCTGGTACTCAACTCTCTTAAACTGCACTGAAACCATAGTAACAGACCGATGATGCCCGAGAACTGAGTAGTGTATAGTGTCATATTATACAGCAGAGTATACAGACTTGCCAAAATTGCTGATATTTTTTGTATATTAGCTTTAATGAGGATTATTGCAAAGTCTGCCGTTATGTTTTTTTCTTCACATCTCGTGGCAGTCAACAAACATCAGACAAATGTTATTACATTCTATTTTCTGACTTACTCAAATGGGAAATTAAAAGTTAATGAAGTGGTTAAGGCTGCCTGTGTGCTCGGCGCCATATGTAAGGAATTATGGGAACGCATGTCTACCAGCCAGCATTGGCAATCTGTCGTCATGCATACTGAACTTCAAAAGTTCACGCAGACACATCATTCCGAACAATGAGCATCTTAGTGTTTAGTGTGCTGGTGCTGGTTGCAGCGACTCCATGCCTCAGCAGCTTGTATTTGGAGGCTGCACCAGAACTGAGGAGCAACTTTCTAAATGTCAATTTCTTCACTTAACAAAACAGAGTTTCTATTATGGTCAATGACTGAATTATTTTTAGGCATCTAATTGCTTCTGCAGAATGTTCAAATATACTCTTGGGTCTATTTTTATGAAGTGTACTTTTAGTTTCTTCCCATTACTATTATTGCCCATTAAAAAAATCTATATCCACTAATATGTTTGCCACAGTGAGAGGTTGCCTTCAGTAATGTGTAGTCCATCATGTTGAACAGCAAGTGTACTGCAGTCTTCTCAAAACTTATCATGCATCTATTAATACATGAAAGCCTGTAACATACTGTACAAAAACAAAGAAAAAGTCGGAGGCAAACACATGGAGTGATCTTTTAACATTGAAATCATGAAATGGGACGGAAAAAGGCAAATCTGACTGCCGTGACTTCTCAGAAAACAAGCTGTAATTATGTTGTTGTGAAATTATGGCTTATGTCAAGCCAGCAGTATGTCTCTGTTGGCTGTATTCAATTAAAAATAATAATAGACCGTCACAGTTCATGTCCAATAGCGCATTGTTTCCAATTCCCCCCACGACAGCCAAACTGAAGCTACACACCCACACAACCTTTTGCCACAATTTCCATTAAATTATTTTGTTCTTATGTTTCACTTTGAGGGGGTCTCACTGGGCGTGGAGGTAGTTATATTACATGTTAGTAGCAAAACTAGAGACACAAAATCCAGAGTGAATTTTGCTAACTTCTGGGTTGTGACATTTGTCTTAATGCTTGAGATAGCTGGGAGTCAAAAGAGTCTGACAAGCATCAAATTCCTGCTCTTCACTCCGCCATGTCTGACATCAGCTGAGCTTTCGTCATCCCTCTTGCTGCATCTCTGGCAATGTCAGTCTGTCTATCAGCACTCTTTCATCTCCTGTCTTTTTTTTTTTACCTCGTGCCTTGCTTCACTCTTTCATTAACTTTTTCCCCATAATTGACATTTTTTTTACATTGTGCGGCTTTCAAATACCTAACAAACGCTTCCGACTGACATTCCGCTTTTAACTGTGACATCATGAAAACCAGAAATCAGGCTTTTTTTTTTTTTTGATGTGTATTCAGATGTGTCGGATCTTAATGTTTGTGTGCAACAGCATTATCGCCCGCCTTTCAAATGATTTCATGTCACGGATCTCACTGCATCTTCACCTTGAGCTAGAAGAAATTAGATGTTGTCGAGCACATGAAATGCTGCTCTTCACTAATTGCCTTGTTAAGGCTGAGATATGCGTTTGCGATGAGTGTCCCATACTTCATTAAGTTGCCTCTCAAATAGGTAAAAAAAATCCAAAACCCTGGCAATGTCATTTTATAAGCTGTAAGAGTGCAAGTTTGTTCTCTTTTTCCCCTCAACTTTTCCTTCAATTACCTTCAAGTTTATTTAGTAGGCTCCAACAGCAAGAGGAGTTCACTGCTGTGCTTCAGGAATCATCCAATTAATTTTAATATATTGGCTGGACCAAAAGAACAGAGCAAATTCGATATATATCAATTCAATCCAAAAGTGCCCTCCTTTGTTTAACTTATCCGTTGTCATCTTTAGGCTCTACCTCTCTCCCTCAGTATCTCGATTGCCTCATTCACTCTCCTCTCTCATTTACTGTCCCACCTGGGACCCTCACCTTTTTTTCTTCTTTATCTCACATATCTCATTTCATTTCCATTCTTCTGGTTGCCCCCTCCCCAACCTCAGAGGAATTTCTTTCTTTCTTTCTTGAATCTCAGTGTATGCTAACACAATCACCCCTAGCCCTCCCTCTACACCCCCACTGGGGCAGCCAGATAAGTCAGAGCTGGCAGTACACTCAAAGCCACAAAGGACACTTGCGTAAGCCTGACAAAAAAAGACCTTTTCCCAGATGTGAATACTTGTACGCATGAATCCGTGTAAATGCATACAGATACATGTACGCTAGATGTAGTGGAAATGTGCAAGTGCACACAGACAGACGCTCAGAAGCAGTTAAAAGGTGGACTGACCAACAGATTGTCTGTCACGGCTAAGGAGCCTTCTTGTCGTGATTGACGTGACATTTTCCCAGGAGATGAAGACAGACTTCAGAGGTCTCAAAGAAGGAACACAGGGGAGAAGAAGTGAAAAGAGATAATAAGAAGTGAGGGGAGGCCACCAGGAGCTGTGAGAGCCAAAAGTAAGGCAGGAAAAAATAAGGAGGAGATGGAGCAGGGAGGTACGATTGAGCACTTAAAGGGAAAGATTAGAAGAAAGAGCAAATTAGAACAAAGTTGGGAAGAAGGCAAAGTTGTAAGATGGCCGATGACAGGTGGAATGATGGACGGTGACCGAAATAAATGAGAAAATATCAATGCAGACAAAAGAGAAACAGAAGGTGATGAGCAGAGAACATGATGATGGATCAAGAAGAGGACTAATAGAAAGCAGAAAGAGGGTGCAAAGAAAGACAGAATTCCCTATTGTCACCAATCAAGTGCAAATCACATTTTTTTTAATCTATTGATTGATTTCTTCATTTTCATTTTTCATTAATGAGTTTAACAAGGTTGTAATCAAAACTGTGTGCTGCTTCACTGCTTTTAGTCTCCAACAAAGAACATTATGAACTTAACATGTCCATCCACCATGCTTCTCAGAATTTGCAATCAGGGGCTACAGACTTTTATCTAAGTGCTGTCTTTGTATCAGTTGGAAACTATGAACTTTGTGACTGGAATCCAAAAGAGATCATGTCAGTTTTATACACAAACACACCAGGAACTGAAGCTATGACTGTTAAACTCTTCACCTAGAGTAAACTAATGGGACACATACGAAACAGATTAAGTATAATTGTTAAAAGGACCAGTGTGTGATATTTAGTGGTATCTAGTGGTGATCCTCCAGTGAAAACATTGTAAAAGGAATCCCAAGAACACTAAAGAGACTAAAAACCAACAATGGATCTGTCCATCTAACAAGTAGCCAAAGCTTGATTTAACACGACTATTTGTGTCACGTTTCATTAGTACAAATGAGTGCAACACCATGAATTCCTCTCAGAATATCCCCATATTTAGAAAGATCATTGTTCAATCAGTTTTCAAATGTGCCGTTCAGAATAGCTATAAATGATTTTTCCCTTTGGTGTGATTGGAAAACAAACTCTTTTTGAGTATAATCAAACCCTAGGGCCACTTTCAGACCAACTTTAGCCCTGCATAAAAAACACAGACCATGATTAATATGAGTGATGCTATATTGGCAACACAGTGGGGTTTCATTGCACAGAGCTGTGTAAAAAAAGGTCACCAAAGTCATTAAGCTTCATCCTATGGGGACCATGAATGTCTATACAAAATATTACAGCAATACATCTGGTAGTTATTGAGATCTTTCAATCTGAAACATAATGGTGGACTGACTGACACCCAAGTTGATAGAATGGGTAAGAACAATAAGCAAAAACTATATGATCAAATGAAAACAAGGAAAATCATGGAAATCCAGATAAATCGAAAATGTGCATAGTGATAGGCCAGATTTCCATGGTTTATCCCTGTTTCCCAATACATGTGGGACCATGCTACAGAGGTTTCCTGAATAGGAAGAAAAGCTTTTAGAGAGGAGATGGGTTGAGTCCCAGAATGATTTTCATTTTCAGTGATACATTAAATTGTAAGATGAACTATTGAAAATGGTGTAATGAAAATCCCACTGCCTCATAGCCACATAAAAGCATGCTGATTCGTGTTCCTATGACTAGCACAGTAACTGTTGAACTTTTCTTTTGATGCTTTGCAGAAGTTAAATGGAACTGAACCGAGTGAAAGAGCTATGCAGAGACACACAAACAGAGACAGACAAAGAACAGAATGATAGAGGCCAGTGGGAAATGCTAGCTGGGAGCAAAGTGGGTTGGTAGGCCAAATGAGAGCATCTTCACAGGGGGCAGGACGCCTTTTTAAATGCTCTGAGTGTACCAGGGTTAGGACAAGACTTTGCTCTTAAAGGGCGCATCCACACGACCAGGCTTCTTCTCCGATACTCATACGTAATTCATCACTTCCTACTCTGAGACGGAGGGAGAGAGAGAGAAAAAGACAGGGAGGGAGAGAGAGGGAGAGCGAGAGAGTAAAAGGGTATTCCTTGTGTGTAAGGAGAGCTTGAACTCCCGCAGAGTTGGGGGCTCTTAAATATGAAAAATGTCCTTCTCTTCTGACGGCCTGAGGATACACAGGAGTCAAACCGAGAGCATATGGACTGCATAAAGAGCATTACAAATCACACTGCTACACACATACACCAACTCATCACCCACACACTGGCAGTCACATACAGTATACACTAATGTCTACTGAAGTCAGCTTGTGTACGAATTGGCAGGCGATGCAGCGGGTGCAGGGCATAGAGCCTCTTGTATAAACGATCTGTCAGCTAGCTAGCCAGCCCCGCAACCGGCACATATTGGATCTCCACATCCAGCAGCAGTTCCTATTTGGAAATCGTTGCAGTGCTAAGCTGGGGGGCACGGCTACAAAACAGCTCTGTGGAAATTGAACTTAATGCCAAAGTGAACCTGTGTGTTTGTGTGTGTTATTGCCTGCAAGATCACTTAGCTTCCCTCTATAATCTTCATTTATCAGCCAATCCCCCTTTTTTCTGATTATGGAACAGTGTGAACAATATTAAGAGTTGAGAATATGCCCCTTTTAGTTCAAGGGATTTTTTTTTTTTTTTACATTCTGTAAGGGTGCTGTAATCATACAAATTTAATTTGTCTTGTTAATTTGTCTATTGATTGGACAAGCACTGGCCTCTGGCTGGTAGTCTCAGTACACGTGTGTGTGTGTGTGTGTGTGTGTGTGTGTGTGTGTGTGTTTGTATGTCAGAGTAGACCTGTGTGTTTGCTCGAGCACCTCGGGGCAGGTCTATCAGTTCCAGCCATGTTTGTCATTTATTGTTGATCTGGCTAGACAGAAATCATTAACGTGACGATCAATCTCACTAATACAACCCAGGTAAAAGTGTGGAATTCATGATCAGTGCAGGCAGTCATGATGATGACGCTGACGATGAAGTGAGTCAGTTATAGTATTGGGTGTGTGTTGTGAGTGGAACTGATGAATCTGTCCATAGCTGACAATATGCAAAAGTGTCAGACTTGGAAAGTTGATGTAGTTAATGTGTTTTTCTAAACATTTGAAGAGGACATGCCATGTGAGGAATGTGAAAACGTTTTGTTTATACAGCTTGGAAATACTAAAATGGTGCTTATTTCAAATTCATTTGTGATTATTTGTCAGTTTTTTACAAATTATTCTTGATTGAAGAGCACCAGACATGTGAAAAAAGCAGATAAAGAGCATAAACAAAACAAGAATAACAACGTTTGAAAAGGAGTAGGAAGAAATATACACTTCTAAATCCCTCCCCCATTACTTTTATGATCTGTGCTATTTGCAATTTAACTAATTATTTAGATTTTATAACTGCCATATTTCCCATATTTATGTGCATAGTCAAAAGCTAGGAAAAAATCACATATGCCCCAGTTGTAATTATCACTACGAGACATTTATAAATGTTTTTTATGCAGTAAGCTAATCATAGGTATGATAAATCTAATGTGACAGGAAGGTGATAATACTTAATTGATACATCCTTACCACAGAACAACCTTAACTACCTTAGACTGTGAGAGAGGTATAACTACCAACTGTAAGTATATTAGAGATCAAATGCTTGCTGGGGAACCCCCCCCCCCAGAGATGGTACCAGTTGGTAGTGACAATGTCACAGTGAATGCAAGTCAGGCAGTACCATACTTGTCTAAAAAGTAATGCCCAAATGGAAGCAAGAAGAGGTCACTAGAAACTTTTGGGTCATAAATATATCTAGAGAATGTGATTGCATATTAAATGTTCCTCAACTAAATCTTTTCTTGACACAAGCTGGACACGAGCCACATGTTAACAACAGGTATAATGGGGACGCTGTTTCGTCCTTCCAAGCTCTGCTGCCAAGTTTTTTATGTGCACATAATAGAAGAAATGACTACCTCTGGTTATAAAGTGAACACAGCTCATGTATTTGATATCAGTGGTGTGAGTCTTGTGGTGGAGAAGGAGCTTCATATAAATAACTGAATATTCATTAGAAATTTTAAGAATGTGTGTGTGTTGTTATTAGCTGTAAATGCCTATTAGCTGTTCCTAAGCGTAAGTGTTGATAATGGTTTCCAGTCAAGCTAATGATAATACCCAGGTAAATAAGTATGTAAATACAATATGCTGTAAGGGTTGCCTGCATATTTGCATTCTGTAACACTGTACTGTACATACAGCAATCAACATAACTGGTTTATCATAACTGGTTTACTCCAAAATCCTTACAATTAGTTTAAGTGTTTGCATACAAAAGCAGCTTGGCTCGGCTGGTGCGATTGTGTTGGATTTTGGTGCGAGCTGTACTTCATGGTCACTGCTTTTAAAAAAGGTTGCCCTTCACTCATGAATAAAATATCTGTGCAGTGTTATGCATTGAAACTTTTGGAAAAACTTGGAAACTTTGGTCTTTGAACTGCTGCTCTTTTGAGCTCAGAATTTGGATGAACTTCATACATGAAAACAAGAGCGTAGCGTGGTACAAACTGACCCTGAGCTGTTGACTAAGATGGCTGTCCTAAACGCAAAATGTCTTTATGGAAATGTAAGGCTTCACAAATTAATAAACATTTGCATGCTGGTAAAAGTAAATGGATTTGAGGGAACATCCAATGTTCTGGTCTTACCTAGAACACATGAGGTCAGCTTAAGTATGGCTATTATTATACCCTATACGCGTACACACACTACACGAGCTCTGTGTTATAACCATGTAATCTCCTCTCCCCCAGAGGCCGAAGATTGGATGTAGTGCGCAGCTATGTTCCCTGTGTGTGTGTGTGTTTGTGTGTGTGTGTGTGTGTGTGTGCCTTACACCTTCTCTGGCCTACGCAGCAGGGCTGGCTTGGTACAGCTGCCCCGCGGCAGGATAAAGGGCGGATGAGTGGGAGGCTTTGGAACAGCAAACCAGCATCTGAATAAGAAGCTGAAGGTCTCTGTGAAAAAAAGTGTGTGAGAGTGTGTGTGTGTGTGTGTGTATGTGAAGCAGTAGGGAATATGATCAGACTCAATGGGCAGCATCACTTAACAAGCCTTAATAACAAGGTGAACACTGTAGCGCACACACACACACACACACACACACAAACACTCTCACACATAAAACCGATGTGGTCGAAATGAAAATTCTCGAGGTACATTAGTGGCATCTCGTGTGCCACTTGACATTCATAGATAAAAAAAATAAAATAAAAAAAAGGCAGTTGTGGTTGTGCAACAGTCTCCTTTGCAGCCACCTGACATTTCTTTTTTGTCCATTTCTACTGCCTCTGTTCCCTCAAATCCATATTTCACCCCTCTCTCCAACCCCCCCACTCTCTGTATCCCCAAACCATTATTGTAACACCCTTTTCAAACTACACTTTCAACTGCAGCACGTTCCACCTTCCATTACCATTTCCAGTGCAGCTCTTGTACTTTTAATACATTCTGTGTCAGGATGAGACCTGGTGTGTTCAGTTCACGGCATGTTTGATTTGGGAGTGAATCACTCAATTTCGTCTGATTTGTCTTGTAATTAAGCATCAATCCAATATGGCTTTTTGAGCATCAGTGTGAGCAGTGGGATGCTTGATGCTGTTTTTCTTAGGTTGAGGTAGAAAAGTGTTTCATGTTCCTCTGTGCACGCTTCCTAATCAGAAAGTTGTTTTTGTTGTTTGAGTTCAGATTCTGGTCAGTGACGCAAATTCTGTATCACCTTAACATACTTAAAATAAACAGTGGTACCACATCAATGTTGTCCTTTTCCCCTTTCTGCTGTTCATCTTTGTTCTTGATGTTATTTGTGGCTCACTGTTTTGTACTGAAAATCAAATAGGCACGTATGCTTTATTGATCATTTTTGTGTCGTTTTACCTTTGTTGACTTTTGCCCTTTACAGTATATGCTCTTCAATTGGTGCAATCTAATCAGCCACATGGTACATAAGGACATCAAAGGTGACTATATATCATTTTTCATTTTCATGTGGCTCAAGTGAACTTACATCTTCTAAATGATCTTCTCCCATCTCGCTCTCTCATTCTAAAAAAATCTATATCTCTACCTTGAATGATAGTGGCAATACAGTGGTGTCCACATCCGCTATGATGGAGGTTCATCCCTGACTGCTGCTGGTAAATATGTTTTTTAATAATGTTGATATATCAGAGGGCTTTGTGCATCAGAAAAAAATCATTTGCTGCATGCTGAGGGTGGATTATACTTAACAATCTAGAAACCCCCCAGTAAACCTTGCCTCACCTTGCTGTAGGGATCAGTTAACCCTGCAAGAGCTTTTTTAGTTGTTCAGGAAGTGGTTGTTGTTGTTGTTGCAGCATTTTGAACGTATAATTTCAGTTTATTCAAATCAGGGTTTTATTATCCTAGTTATGGTTTCACAAACCCTGGGTAAGAAAAATATTTGAAAGAGAAAACACAGGTAAACATATTGCATAAGCCCTTCTTGCAGTTTGGGTACTAAGTTTTCATACAGGTTTAAATTTGACCTACCATATCAACATATGGGGTGTGATCACATTAGGATTCACCTCCAAACTAAATGGTTTAAATAATCTGTCTAAACTGCTGGCGTGTTTACAACCTGACTGATTATATTACTGCTCATATTTTCATCCTTTTAGTAAAGCTGCATTACTAACTGGACACAACATGCAAGGGCCACTCTTAGGGGCCTCAAATGTCCTCCAACTTAGAACTTCACTGCTTATCATTTGGTTTTGGTCATTTGGATCCTGAGTTATTAGCTTAGGTTTGGACTGGTCTTGAAGAGGGGCCCTGTGCTTAGAATCGGTAAATGGTAATGATACATTCAACATAGATTTTACTGGCACAAACGACAATGCATCAGCTGCTTCAATCAATTGTTAATGGAAAAGACCCCTAACTAGGGACGTCACTTCAGACTGATTTTGCAATCAATAGACCAAAGGTTGTGATGTAGCTTTTGTTTGTGAGAGGTGTCTAGTAAGTGGTGGTTAAAAGTAGACATAATGATTGGCAGCATATCTGGCTCAATCATTCGCCACATCAACTGGGTGACAGTCTAATGACTCTCTAAATCAAGTTATGCCTATTAGCATGGTATGCTAACAGTCTGTCAGTTGTGTGACTTTGTATTTTGTCTATGGGCTATACACAGCACGGATATGCTAACAATGCTAGCAATGCCTACTAGCTGCTGGCCGCTGTTCAACTTGATAAAATGGATTCATCATGTCTCTTTGTATGAGCAGGTTGGTGCTGTGTAAAAATAACTGTTAACCATTGACGGCAACAACAAACACTTTTATCATAACACCATTTGGTGCGTTGATAGGCTCATACATATATACTTAAATGCAGTTATATTAAGCTCCAGCACAGTCTGGGCTTACAGATGGATTTGTTACATGCAGCAGGTGAACCTTGAAACAAGTTAATTAAAGCTCTAAATATGTACAGCCTGACTCTAATTACACTCTGTGCAGTGACAAATCAGCCTTTACTCTGCTAACAAACACATTAACTCTATAGCATCCAGTAATAGACTTTAACTTACTTTCAGATGCACACAGGCTTTCTATTATCGACCAAAGCTGAAGACCTAATTCAAAATTTACACAGTAAACCTGCTCATAACACACGCACACAGACACACACACCAATACACACATACATATCACATCCGGCTCTCCAGGCAGACCTCATCTCCCACACATATTACTTTGGCAGTCATGGAACAACAGCATCTCTCCCAAGAGAGAGGACCAAAAGCAAGGGAGAAGTAGCAAGAGAGACAAGGAGGCGTTAGTCTCTCAGATTAAAACATTAAATATACTAAGATTTACAAGACATTTTGTTCTGTATACATCTGTCTGCCTATCGCCCCCAATTCAGTGTGCTTTATTGTCTTCAGAGTTCAACGAAATTGCCAAAGCAAAAAAAAAAGACAACACTTCTCCTCATGAGCTATATATGTGCCTATAAGGCTAAACCTAGTTTAGACACATTTTCAGCTATTTCAACAACATAGATTCACAGTATACATCATACTGAGGAGTACGGGTGTGTGTTTGTGTGTGTGTGTGCGTGCGTGTGCTTGTCCATTTAGTATTATCTTTTTGTATTTTCTGTATTAGCATTCGTGTAAAAAGAATTCTATTTAAAATTGAATCAGTAGCACACATCAAAATGAATGAGATGTCAGCTTTTATCCCTTAACAGTTGAGACTATAAAGTACACAACTATGCTATGTACACATCTGCTGTATTTAATTGGGTCTTCTGAAAGCTAAGACTCTTTGTGATTTGATTGATGGAAACCATTGGAATCAACTACAATCAATACCTGATTTGATACTAGCAATCATATTCAGGACACACTCCTTTATACACTTTCTATAAACATTAACAATTCAACAGAAACTTTATGTGCTTCATTCTTTAAGCATACAGGTTGCGTTAGAGTAAGAGTTACAAATGTAATATTGGCCTGCAGCCTTCTAGTAGAAACAGGCCAACAAAAAAAAATATTTTCAAATTAGAGGAACAGTATGAAATGTCATGCTGTAACAGCAAATACAACTGTGTGATTATGAGTTCTCTTTTTGGTTTGCAATCTTGCAAGTGTGATTGAAACTGTAAGTGTTTCAGGGTTTAAACAAACACTATCTGGTTATATTAGAATAACAACACTGAGTTGTAAAGTGAGGCCTCAATGCCACTGATAATTAAATGTGAAGATATGAGGATCATTTTCTAAAATGTATTTGGTATCTACAGTATGTATCTATGGGGTCTATGTATTGATTTTTGTGACATTCATAAATGTATCCACTTTGTAATGTGTGTAATGTAACTGAGTTGTTTGGGAGAATGGTTCCCAAACTGTGATCTGTAGACTGCCAGGGGTCCTTGAGAGGTTTGCAAGGGGTTCCCAGGAAAAGGACAAATGTATAGATTCATTTCATTGTCTATTCTTCAAATACTTTGAAGCAGGAGTTATTTGGTGTCTGTAAATGGCATTTTTATATATTTTTTTCTTTCCGAAATGCCTGAAATACCTTTAGAAGAAACATGTCAAATATTCATTTTCTGTAGTATTGTTATTAAATTTGAACTTGGACTAGGTAACATAGGTGAAAATAAAAGCCCTCTACTTTAGTGTGTTCAAACTTTTCTAACTCAACACTGATAGTATTTACAGTGATTCTGACTTTGGAAAAAGTGTGTTACCTTCCAAAAGAGACCAAACCATGTATGAACTGTGTTGTTCAAGAACAGCTTTCAATGTACTTCAGGTATGCACTGGATAGGTGTTTTCAGCTAATTATACAGGAATTTAAAGGAATATTAGTGGGTTTTTATAAGATCAATACCCCATGGGGTGTGTGCCTGTGTGTGTGTGTGTGTGTGTGTGTGTGTGTGTGTGTGTGTGTGTGTGTGTGTGTGTGTGTGTGTGTGTGTTTGTGTGTGTGTGAATTGAAGTACAGTGTATTTCTCCAGTTTGTTCATTTGTATTCATGTTTGTGTTTTGGTCACCTGATGAACACATACACTATGCACTTTGCAGTAAGTTGGCATGCGCCTTTATAATTATTAATTACCATCAAATGTTCATCTTTTCACTCTCTCTCTGAAGGTCTAGTCACAGAATGTGGAAGAGCAAACTTATGGGACAAAAAGTTCACACATTTGATTAAAAATAAACAAAATTGTGCCATTGACTCCTGTCTGGTAACTGTGTCTTTCTTGTAGAGTCACAATAGTCACCAGAGTATGTTGCTATTTTCTCTGCACTGTGCTGTTTACTCCCCCTTGGCATTTTATTCTTGAGATTGTACATCAGTTCATTCAATAAAGAGTTTTATTGAAGGTGTGTGTGGGGGGGGGGGGGGCTCTTTCAGCCACCAAACCTGCTAACTGAATGTTGGGAATTCTATTTTGCTCTCAGATGCTAACAGTACTAAAAGTTCACACAGTCTGTTCCAAAGACATAATTGTAGCACCATTCCTCTCTCGTAGCTAGCTGCAAACTATTCCTCTTGTATGGAGCAGGTTATACTGCAACACAACGTTATCAAAAGGGAATTAATGGAGTATAAGATAATGGTAAAACATTCAAAAAATATAGTATTAAAGTTTGATTTGATGTACTGTTGCTATGGTTCCTCAACACTAAGAAGATATAGTTGCTGGAAATATAGTATCAATTTTCTGTTTCCTAGAAGAAGGCATTTACCTGCAAATCCAGAAAGTTTAAATCGATTAAACACAAGAAAAAAATCTATCATCTCATCTCACAGTTGTCGTCCAACAGTGAGGGCCAGATGGGACCCGTTATTGAGCTGAGTTTGTCTCCTACCTATAGCCATGAAGTCCTCGTGGTCCCAGGCCTGCAGCTGGGCTAAGGGGCCGCTGTACAGCAGCAGTCCATCAGTCACGTCTGTGATGAACTCCAGTGACACGTGACTTTCGAAACAGGGCGTCATGGGAGGAAACCAGGCATAACCGTTGCTGTGGAAACTGTGCTTGTTCTGCTGGCATTCAGGCCCCTCGAACTGAGCCGGGCATTGGCACCTAAGGGACAAATCAAGAGCCAAAAATTACACAAGTTAGCAAACGGAATTAATACATGACTGAGTTTTTTTGTGGTAAGTCTTGCCAATTTGGTTACCGTTCATAAAATACTATTCTGATCCCAACCTCTCTCACCTTTATTCAAACACTCACTTACTTAACACTGTATTTCATTCCTTTAACTATATATATTCTTTTCTGCACTCAGACTCTCTAACTCTAGTTGTTTTCTCCTTTCAGACAGCCATCTCCCTTTGGCCATCTCTCTCTCTTTCTCTCTTTGCTTCTCCGTCTGTTTCACTCATGCAGATGTTCTCATTAGTGGTGATACCACAGGGAGAATCACTGCATCAATAGGAACCTCCTCTTTCCATATTTCCACACATATCCAACTACTTATTTGTCTTATTGCTTCCTGTAAAAATAAAATAAAAAAATAAAATAAAATAAAATAAAAATCACCTCTCATCTTATTTAGTGGAAAGTATGTAATCATTGTGTTTTTGAGTACCTTTATCTAATTTCTCCTTCCTTCTTGCTTTGGCATCTGTCTTATATTACAAACACACCATGTAACCTTTTCCAATATTTATTTCTCTGATTCATACTTCACTTCTTCAGGGTATGACATTCATAACAAATGTTGCCATTATGTAAACACTTGCTTAATACGAGTACATTTGACATCCAAGACTGTGGTCAAACAAACAAACACACAACATTTCCAGTTGGGTGAAAAAAACAAAACATCAGTGAAGTGAGTGTTAACAACTCCAATAGAACTTTGAGGCAATCATGGCCCAAAAAGGTTAAGTCAGGCTCTATAAAGACACAAATAAAACTTATATCTGGGGAGGGAGATCAAAAGTAGTATGCTGCAGTTTAAATGCACTACAAGTGGTTACTGATTACCCTAATAACCACAGGAGATTAATGTGTTATGCTGTTGATTCAATTATCTGTTCATCCCCAAGAAAAGATAACTCAAGGGGGGGGGGGGGGGGGGGGGGGCTGAGGTTGCATATGCAAAGGGAGCATGCAACACCTGTTTCTCAGCCTTTCCCCTACTGCATTCCTCTGTGTTTAATGAATACTAATAGAACATGTGTAAACTTTGACAATTTTCTCCGTACATGCTTCATTATATGTATAATTATACAAGTCTCAGATTAGCATCACGGTCCTCCCTCTGATCAAAATGAAACCAATGCAAATCATAATGCAGTTACATCAACCACACACTCTGTATAAGTCACTTTCTCTGTAAGTATTGCAAATGCCAGCACTGATCCTTGCCTAAATGTGGCAATTACCAAGAGTTCAATCACGAGGGGCTAGATGTGACATTACTGTAATAGTAACAAAGTATATATTTGAAAATCGGGTCTTATTAGAAAGTTAAAGCTTCAAGTGGAACTAGGTGGAAATTTAAGGTTGTGATTATGTAAAATAATGAGTTGATCCAACCTAAAGCAACTTCACAGAAATAAATTCTGAGTTGGATAAGCTCAAGGGTGCAAGAAATTAAGTTAATATGTGGAACTTCAAAGTTTGTTGGCTAGACTTTTCCCAGCTTTTTCATTTTTAGAGTGTCTGACTGTGAGCTTGGGAACTACTGCGAAAAAATATATACTTATTATGACTACTTCATGCTGGAAATGAATATTACTGTACTATACTGTTCTTGAAACAATATTGAAATGGGCAGCATCTGATAGTACTAGACTACTACTACTACTACTATCAGACTAGAACACAGGAAATATTTAAACATGTCTGTAAAACACTGCCAAGCACAACATTTTTTATCTGAAAAAGCAGATTTTTAACCTTACAAAAAGGGCTCTGAGTTGGTTTTAATCTAACCCATATCTCAATGATTCTCTCTCATGTATACGAGTCTGTTAAGAAAGCCTTGAACTCTTCCAATGGAATAAAAATTCCCCTCACTCAATACACCTGTTGTTACCAATTATGAAATATACAAATACAGCCTCCCAACTATAAACACAAACACACCACTCAGAGGAACAAGGTATTTCTCCAGGGCAATTCAGCTGCTCTTAATAAGTGAGTTTTTTCCATTGGTTTATGTTATTCACACTTGAGCTGCTTTGCAAAATATTCAGAGTTTGAGCCCCATGGATCTTGCAAAATCACACACAATTGCAAAATCATGTGCATGTACACACACACACAGAAAAGCGCGCACATCTCATTGACGTTCTGTAGGCAGCTCATTTCTCATAAATGTCCTTTCATTCTTTAACTTGTTTTCAAGCCTCTACACACACACACACACACACACACACACACACACACACACACACACACACACACACACACACACACACACACACACACACACACACACATATAAACAAACAAACAAACAGGTTTGCTTAATTCCCTTTTGGGGTATTTACACAGACTTACATTCATTTCCTGGAGGGTCACCCTAGCTCTAACCACTACTTGCCTAACCTTGACCACTGACCCAAAAATCAGCATTTTACCAACTGGGGACAAGGCATGAGTCCCCACTTTTACAAGAAGTCCCCAATTAACTGGTCCGGGGTCTCGTCCCTGACATTGAAGTCAGACTCTCCACAAACACACGCACACATGCAGTTAGAAAATACACAGCTCAATACATGACTGTTGTGCAAATAAAGAACGTCACTTCACTGCCTTGAGACAGAAATATATGAGATGACAAATCAGCATGTTAGGAGAATGCTAATGTAACATGCAGAGAGAAGAGAGAAGACAGTGAGTTGAAATGAAATGAGAAATGATGTGCGTGTGCTACTTCAATTTCTGTTTGACTTCTAGCCTTCACTGTGCTCACATAGAGCCCGTAATATGTGTGTGTGTGTGTGTGTGTGTGTGTGTGTGTTTGTGCTTGTTTGTGTGTATAATTAGAGACACAAGCAACACATCCACGCCTGTATTTCCATTTTGGCAACATCATCCTAATTCTCTGGGCACGAGACAATCTGAGACATAGTTTTAGTCACAACGGCCAAGCCCTCCAATCCTCTTAAGGCAGCTTTGTTTTGCTCATTCTCTGTCTGCTGGGAATTGTGTTTGTTAACGTCAGACCGGGAGCTGTAATCCCTCCCTCAACCCATAACTCCCCCCCTCCCCAACTCACCAAATCTCATTATTAATCCCACTGCCTCGATTATCTGCATGTTCCTCCTTCAATCTTGGGTCATAATCTATTTGTATGTGTGTGTTTGTATGTGTTTGGGGTGGGGTCATATTTAAAAAGCCCCCCCCACCCCCGGAACAGAAAACTATCCTACAGCAATTCTACATTGTATTCCTCTTATCTACATGTATTATTTCTTCTGCCTTCACTTCTCCTCTCTTCTCCTGTCTTTCCAACCCCCACCCCTTCAATTTTCTTGCCTGTCATGTTCTTTTACCATTTCCTTTTTTCCCCTCTTTCTTCATACTCTCCTTTCTACTCTGCGCTGCTTTTCCCCACTTATGTTCCTCAAGCCTGGATTTCTCTACTTTTAACTTTGCCCTGTCTTCAAACGTCCTCTTTTTTTCTCTCTTTTTCTCCCGTTTTCACCCTCACATTTCTCTAACTATCTTGAATTTTTTCTTTGGTTCCACCTTACCTCCCCCCTTCTATTCTCACTTTCTCCCTCCCTGACATCCAATGCCTTGCCTTCTTACCCTTTTCTTAACCTGGAGAATCACACGGCAGATGTCAGGGAGCTCAGGTACTGTATTTTGCGATTGAAAATGTGACAATCATACATCATCTCTTCTTCTCTTTGACTTGACTTCACCTGCTTAGCGTTGTTCTCTCCCTGTCATGTATTTGGCTGATACTTAACAAAAGAAACATCTCCCACTCTTCCATTTAACCTTTGGCCTGAATTCCATTTTCATGATATGTCACACCATTTGCACCTGCTCATGAGGATGAAAGGGGGATTTTTTTCACATTCATTTTTGGCAGTTGAATCAACTCTGATTTCGAGGTAGGTATTTACAACAATGTGGCCAACAGGAAAAGCTTTTGAGCAAGGATGAATGGCTTTAAAGCAAAACTTCAGGGTGAGTAGAAGTCTTCTTTCATGGTCAAATCTCCAAAATCGAAGGCAGAAGAATTATCTACACACAAACACAATGCTCTTGAGCCTTAAATATGAATTCTGCCTCAAATGCGCTGAGTGTCAAATAACTGTGTTTAAATGAAAATGAGAATGTGTCTGATTTTACTGGAGAGAAGATGATCCAGTCTGTGGAGAGGATGGTCTGTAAGCCCACTCAACATGGTTCAGACAGGAGGAGGAAGAAGTGTTACAGTAGGCGAAACAGACAGAGCACAAGAATGAACGTAGGCGGTGAGCTGCGAAACAAATGACAGGTGATAAATGTAAGGAAAAAGCTAGTAGCTTAGTAAGGTGTTGGACAGCAATTAGCCTTCAAACCAGATTCAGTGCTCCTATTACATAGAGACTGTGTGGCTCTACTGGATTGATGGACAGTGTTGTTCCAAAAGTTGATGATATTGGTGGTAATAAGTATTGGATTGGGATGAGATCGGAGAATTGTGAGGTCCAGATCATACTTTTTTTTCCTTCTGATCTTCATACTTAGCTCTCATGCTCTGTATGGAAGTGTCTGCATTTGTTCGTTTTTTCCACCCTCACTGAATAAAGCTTTAAATTAATCAAAGCTGTGCATTTCAGAGCACTTGCAAAGTTGTTGAAGTTAATGCAAAATCGTTAATTCTTTTTATAAACTGTGATCAAGCCTCATCTAGCCATATCAATTATGGAAATACAGATTTCCTAATATATGAGGATGATATATGCAAAAATCTGACTAAAGAGATTATGATGTTGTAATATTGTAAGACAAAAAATCAAATAAATATGTCGTCAAAACTTTTACTCTGTTCAATAATGCAGTGGTGTTCATCTTTATCAAACCAGATGCAAGCTGGACAGAATTCATACGGCATGACTGAAACAAGCTTTGTTAAAGAACTTCATATTTCATATTGAGACTTTCATTTCATGATTAACTATCTGATCCACACAATCATCTGCTTTGTTTTTGAGGGGTGTGTGTAGCTATTAAGACATCTGCTTCATCAGTACTGTGAATTAATTTATGGTGTCCAAATATGCAAAGCAATGCTACACTGTTTGCAGATTAGATTAACAGAGTAAATGAGAGGAGGAAAAGTCCACATCGCTAATTGTGTATGCATATGTGTGTGTGAATGTGTGTGTGTGTGTTTGTGTGCTTGTGTGTAATCCAGGGATTATGTCTAACGTGGATCCAGCCAGTCATCCTGCTCTGGTCCAGCGGTGAGCCACATTACACGCTGTCTCCAGCCAGCCAGACTCAAATCCTGCCCTTTTCACTTGCTGCTTCTAATTAAATGAAGCTGAAGGGTAAAATTAACTTCTACAAAACACAGCAAGGAAAGGTTAGGGTTAGGGTAGGGTTAGGACTTTATGTTCATCTGCTCTCACATATGTTCAGAGGGAGTATATGAGTGTGTGGGGTTGGGGCTGAATATGCATATGTCTGTGCTGATGCTTCAGAATTAAAAAGTATTCCAACATCTTAGGCAAAGAACACCTGTAGCAGCAGCTGCTACTATGATTTTTTCCCCTGTGATGTCTAAATCCTGCCAGGGTCTGACATCAGTTCCTTGCCTGGCTAAAGCAAATGTAGATGTACCTTTTCACATTATCACTTCAAAGCCAAAATCAATTATTTATTTCAGTCGTAATCATAATTTTACAGCATTTGCATGGTTGAGCGTTGTTCGATGTTTATGTCAAACAGAAATTAAACTGTATGTTTTTATTCTGTTACAGCATATAGATCTGCTCTGTAAATGATTTGATTGTCCATGCTTTGTTTTGATTGTTCAGTGTTGTGGTCCCCACTGGCTAAGCTGTCAATCAGAGGCTTAGAGGCTAAAGAAACATTTCAGATGTATTCTTATCTTAAAGGCAACATATTATGCATATTTACAGGTCCACATTTTGATTCTGGAACTCTACTAGGGTATCTTTGCATGATTTACAGTTAAATGTATTTTATACCGACCTTATATGCAGCTCCTCAGTTCAGCCTCTGTCTGAAACAAGCCGTTTTAACTGCTGTCTCTTTAAGCCCACCCTTCCTATGACCCCACTCTGTTCTAACCCTAGATTCCAGAAGCTGCTTAGATTTCCGTTGACTCCATAAACAAACTATAGTGGTAAGATTTAACTATTTAACGATCTCATTCTTTCCTCAAAATAGCAACTTCTCAAATACATCAGTACATGTTCAAGCTGGTATCTGGTCTGAAATATGCCAGT
The DNA here is from genome assembly GCF_027409825.1 of Scomber japonicus. Classification (NCBI taxonomy): domain Eukaryota; kingdom Metazoa; phylum Chordata; class Actinopteri; order Scombriformes; family Scombridae; genus Scomber; species Scomber japonicus. The sequence goes on from NC_070578.1 coordinate 7,453,895, forward strand.
AGAGAATGTGATCAACCCATAGAACAACCTTAGCAAAGAAGACTGCGGAACAACTGTTTCTGAGCATGTGTGTCAGCAAGGTAGAATAAAGGCTGCAAAAAAAAGTGTTCGGGGCTGGTTAAAGTTTTGGAGCTTCTACTATGTTTAACATGGACATCCAGCATCATAACAGTATTATATAAATAACAGTAAACTGCAAAAAAACATATTATATCCTATTTAAGGTAGGAAAGTTATTTGATAATGATTTCTGACTACATAGCCTTTTAAAATCATTTTTCTATGGCCCGTTATTTCTAACCTGGGTAGAATCTTTCAGTCATCACACAGTAGGTGCACATACATTTAGTGCCATTTTTGTAATTTCACCCAATGACATGAGGAAAATAGTAGAGTATGAACATTTTAGCCATGCATTGATCTAGATATGATGAAGTCATCGGTTGGTCAGTCAACCACTTTGGTCCAGACTGAAGTATTTCAACAATACTGGATTTGCTGCCAAAAGATTGTACAGACCCAAATGGTTCCCAGAGGATGAATCCCAATTACTTTAATGAGCTCTTGATTTTTCCCCTAGGGCCACCAACAAGTACACATTGCTTGTTCTAAGTCTAATGTCTCTATAGGTATTGGAATAATTTAAACAGAATTCCATGCCAATATTCATGGTGAATCCAAGATAAACCCTAATGACTAACTTTTTATCCAGTATAAACAACATGTCAAAGTTTTCCCTTATGTGGTGAATCACCTACAAATCTACAGGAATGATCAGCTGACAAACTTATACAAACATCCTTAGTCCCCAGACTATGTATTGGTGATCCCTTGACTTTTCCTTTAGTGCCACCACGAGGTGTTTCAGTGAAATGTCTCGACAACTTTGGGATTAAGTGGCATGAAATTTGTACAGACATTTATATCTCACTCTGGATGAATTGTATCCCATAATAACACTTTTTTTTCTAGTGCCACCATCAGGTCGAAAGTTTAATTTGTCCAATACTTTGGTTTATGACCAAATACATGCTTAACTAATGACACTCTCATTGGCCTCAGCTGTAGTTCAAATTTACAGCCAACTAGCAAACATGAAAGAAGCAAAAAGGAGGGAGATATATCGGTTCCTGCAATAAGCTCATAGTCTGGATATAGAATTGACTTACAAATCAAATCACATGAATGAGAATGGTAAGTTGCAGTTTTCATGTGTCTACATCAGTAATATGAGTTCACTTCATTAACATTGCATGTGATTCTCGATGCTCTGTTTATGCACATTGTTGTTCATCTTTGAATATAATTGTATTTACCTCCAAAGACCATACAGGCAAACAATGCATATAAACAGATTAAAGCTTTATGCTTGAATCATTCCGAGTGTGAGGACCGACTCTTAATTTCATCAACATTCAAATTGTGCATGGAGTTACAGGTTACAGTTAAGATAGTGATAAAAGCTTAGATCCACACACTGGTATTTTATTTAATTGGTTGCAAAGTGCCCTTCACTATCACCATTAAAGATCCGAGCCTGAGGATACACAGAGCATCAGGCTGAATTACACAAATTTAAATAGGGTCATCATCTCTGCTCTACCACTAGAAACACCAAAAAAGCTTATTTCATCATCATGTTTATAGTTAAAAAGATTTGTTGAAACACTCTCACCCCACTTTTTAGCCTTGTTTACAGAGTGTTTTATGCTAATGAAGACACTTTCTTTCAGTTCACTTGTTTGCCTGGGATTCGAAACAAGACCTGGCAGTATGTGACAGCTAACATGCTAGATTTTTCATCTACTAGGATGTTGTGAAAGGTTTGTTTCTATTTATAACCTGAGGGAACACAGGAGTAAACAAGAGCTGTATTTTGAGTTTGACTACGCAGAAAATATTCTGAAAATCTCATTTTTCATCTGCATGTCAGACTCTGTAACAGTAGAAAGGCCAAGCAGTTAAACCCTGTCAGGCACTACTGCACTGATGTCTGCATCAGTGGAGGTCTTGTAAACTGGATGTTATGAAACCAAAGACTGTAAAATCAGAGTATGGTTCTCTGACACTTGATGTCTGAAAAATAGAGGCACGTGTTTTATATTGGAAAAGTAGGGGAAATAAACTGTAGCTTTAACCATGACATAGTTGGATGAAGTACAAAGTTAAATGTAATTGTTACAGTTTGTAGTTCAGAATCATTGAATTTAAGAGTTTGTGGTCCTTTCACAAAACCTTTAGAGACTACTGGAAATCATCAGCAGACAGGTTGGCAGAAGGAGATATATGATAAAATTTAATTCAAAATAAGGTTAAGGTATGAGACATATTTTAATAACCCTTGCAAAAACCTGATGAATTACAGCTATTTAGGAGAAGGAGGTAGTCAGCAAATCTCAACCAGACAGGTGGAATTTTAGGCAGCCTTACTTCACCTTACCCTTTGTAGACCTGCCTGACATTGTGGTGTCATCCCTGTATTGATGGCAATGGCTTCTCTGTCAACATGTCAAAGTGGCAAAGAAAACTATCGTTCCATTTTCACATCCTTTCTTGCCTAACCCCACTTACTTATGCTGAACTCTGCATATTTCTCATCATGCTGTTTTTCAGTGCTTGTAAGGTCTCGTCTGCAAAATTAGATGCTGTATAGTTGGGCTATGGCATTGGTATTAAAAGATAAATGCAACAGCCATTCAAGTGTTGAATTGTTGCTGGAGGCAAGGGAGACACATTCAGACTTGGGCACCAGGACGTTGGAGCCTTCTGGAGCTAATGAGGGTATTTTGTACTGAGGAAATTGTCAGACCTGTCTCCAGTCATCCGCTAGCTTTTTCCGCCCAAAATTCCTGAAATCCAATAATGTAAAAGAAGGACATTTAGGACAGGTGTGTGAAGAATTTAAAATAGTAACTCTTGACAGATCTATATTCCGTGCTGCATTTAATCATGCCTGGTGTTCATACCAATATAACTAATGAAGACACATTGGAACTTTTAGCCTGCTAGTTGAAAATTGCTGTATTTGAGCCTAAACAGAAAAGCTATAATGCTGTCAAATAGGGCTGGGCAATATGGGAAAAAATCCTGATACAAAATTTTTTTTTCATATCAGTCGATATCGATATATCACAATATAAATCAAATTACTATGTTTGTCAAGCTTAAATGTTCCGTTACTCATAAGGGAGTTGTAAAGACATCAAAAGGTTATTTTTGATTTAAATATTTATTTTCTGTCAGATGTACAGAAGAAAACACCTGAAACAGTTGTAACAGACAGTGTTGGGCAATTACTTATAGTTACTCATTATTTAGCAGTAAACACAAAATGCCACTGAGGCTAATGGGAATGTCACTCATTGTACAGGTATTATGTCCCAACAATTGTACTAGATCAAAAGTTGATGGGTCACCAAACTCAGTACAATTCTTCTTGAGAAGTACATGAATGGGTGTACCAAATTTCAGTGTAATCAGTCCAATAATTGACAAGACATTTAAGACAAAGCTCAAGGTGGGAAATTAGGGGATCACCAAAGTCAGTAGGAAATATTGTCTGGGCACCATGGATATCTGTAACAGAATTCATTTCAATCCATCCAATATTTGTGGAGGAACTAGAGGAAAAGTCTGGAGGTATGTTTCTTCCACTGGGGACTATGAATTTCTGTACTGTATAAAATCTCACAACATCCCAACTAGCACTGATTTTGATACTGATTTTAGTCTGGACCAAAGCACTGAACCAACAGACCAACAGCCATATCTGGAGCTTTGGTGCATCTTTAGCATGGTTAAAAATGTTGGAAGAAAACATTTTGCAGATATACTATGTAATTGATATGTTGATATTATTATATATTTTTTTATTCAATTCAATTTCATAAAGAGCAGTTCGGATAAGCAGTGCTTTAAGAACAAACCACACAACCAAACATACTGTACAGATACATTGTGTTCATTTAGGAAAAAGCTTTAGTGAAAAGGAGGGTCTTTAGTTTGGTTTTGAAAGAACACAGTATTAGAGTAGGCCTAAGTTCAGCAGGCAAACTGTTCCATTCTTAAGGAGCATAAATACTGAATGCCATCACAGACATTGAAAGTGCTCTAGGCACATCGAGTTCTTTAGCTCCTATTCTACTGTCTAGTCCGCTTGTCTGAGATGTACTCTTTAAACCAAAAGGAGAATTTTGAATTGAATCCTGAAAACGGGTAGCCAGGAAGACTGTAGTTACATGGTCTTTTTGTCCTGGTTAGAACTATTGTGGCTGAGTTCTGAATAATTTGTAATCTATGGATTGTTTTGTTTGTAAGGCCCACGAACAAAGGTAAAAAATTTGAAAATAAAATAAAATAAAAGTGATATGTGATAGTTCTAAAATAACGTTTCTTAAAATTACATATGGCAAAGTTACAGTGGAAACTGCTTATATGGATCAAAAAAGTTGGGACAGAATCATTCCTATACAAATGCTGTTTAAATAATTTGCTTATAGAAATGAAGTGGTCTGTCTACAGTGCTCATTTGGGATCTTTTCATACGTTATTTTACTCTCATGACACACATATGATACAGTATGTACTTAGTGGCTGCAGCACAATCATTATCGCACTAACCCATCTTCTTCCAGCTGATTACCAACGGTTGAGGCTGGTGTTGCGTGCACATTGAAATCATGACAGGAAAAAGAAGGTTTTGCTCAATGAAAAACGCAGTCTCCTTGAAACTTGTGACAAACTGCCAAAAACAAGCCAACGAGATGCAGCAGCTAAATAATGAGTGTTTGAAACAGCTGTACTGTATTTTAAAACAGTCAATTAAATCCAGTAAATTGCAACGCTGTCCATTTCATTACTTTATATTTACGTAATAAATATACAAATGGCAATTGGTTTGTAATCTGATTGAGAAATAAAAAAATTAAAAATAATTTGGTTTGAAGAATCATGTGTTGATGGGGATTAATTTGACCTGGGCAGATGATAAGTGCTATGTACAAGGAACAGTAGCTCATTATAGTCCTGATCTCTTTTGACCAAGAAAATCAAACTGAAGGTTTGCATGCGTTACAAGTTTCAGTAAATTGCTCCAAACATGCTTGGTATAACTCCACTTTTCTTGGCTCATACTGTATCTGACAATTGCAACACTGCCAACACTTCCCCTATTCAAATTTTGTAATCCTCCACTTGATGAAGATGTACATTCAGCTGTAACAGCTGTAACTGGGTTCAGGAATTCCCTTTAGCATGAATAAAAACACTAATTGCAACTTCATTTTCATTCAACCTTATCTACAGTTTCAACACACCAGTGAGAAACAACATACTCTGCTGTTAATGAGCAAAATCAGTGTAAAAAGACCTGGGAGTTAAAATTAAGAGCTCAGCGGTAATGGGATTATTAGAACATTTGCTGCCACAGGATTAAATAAAAGCTTCCTTTAGTGACACTGGGCAGGTCGTTTGTTTTGATGTGTTAATTTCCTTCACATTTCTTAATCGCCGGCATCATTTGAGACATAATTTGCCTCTAAACTAAATACAGCATGAACACTCAACACCTTCATTGCCCCAGCATTGTCTCAAAAGCATATGGTCTGAGGCTGTATTCACTCCTTTAATTTCCCTCTTAATTCCTCCCTTCTATTCCATCTTCTCCCCTGCCTTCATCCACTTACCTAAACACCGCCAGAAGCTGGAATCAAGTGTGTGAAAGTGTAGCTACAATTCTCAAGTTTAGAGTCACAAATGCACTGGATGTAATAAGTGTTCATTGTCCTCTCTCAGTTTTCCATTTCATACCTTTGAGCATACCTTTTATAGTTGGGACATGAACAAAAATAACATCAGCCAATCTGGAATCTGATTTACTGTCTTCCTTCTAAACAACCAAACAACACATCCCACATTCCCCAGCTTCATAAGTCTGCAGGCCAGGTATCAGACCTAAGCTAAGCTACAGTATTGGGAATTCTAAAGAGCTGGCATGAAACTAACACTACAAGATGTTTACTGATCTTGAAGCACCAAGAGAGAGCATTAAAAACTCAGGACAGGCCAGAAATGTCAGTATGTGCTTTCTTTACTATGACAACATGAGCTGCTTGGGATTTCTCGATATCTCTTATGCCCGCTCTCCCTACCTGATCCTGCACACAAGCTGTAGGATTAGCTAAACAGTACAGAGGCTTACAACTATACCTATGTATTAGTCATACAAACACATCTGATATCTTAGAGATTATTCATTCTGTAAAGCCGTTCCAATTAGTGCATCACCATCTTTGATATGACATTTGATTTTAAGCTTCTCAAATAGCTGAGATTTCACGTCTTTCATGGTGGGAAAATCTTTCAGCTAATATTAAAGTGCACGTCCGAGTGTGTGTCCAGAACTGCTATGTCAACTGATGTGTTAACTTAAACATTTAGACAGCTTCTCTCTTAAGGTGTTAAAGTGGAACGAGAGGCCTCAGCCTTTGTATACCTACTACTTTATTTGCAGATTGGTGAATCATGTGAGAAGAACCCAACAATGAAGTGATTCTCTGCCAAAGCCTGATATGCCTCATCCCTCTGTTCCATCAACCTCTACTGTTGTCTATTAAAAAAACACATCAATGAGCCACACCCATTGCTCTCAGTGACATGTTCCTTTATTACCATGATCACACACGTTTATTTTCAGTCAATCCCTTATATACCCTCCTTCTGTCTGAAATACTCACTAGAGCACCAAATCCCCAACAAATGTACTAGTTCTGTTAGAGTAACGTTTGCTAAGAGAGCTAAAGATTGAAAAATTGAACTCTATCTTTGTGACCTGATTTTAAAGATTGACATCTTCAGTAACAATGTATATGTCTATGATAAGCATGTTGCCTTTCACTTATGGCTGTTGTATCTTGCTTTAAATTCATTGAAATCAGTATTGGCAGATACCAAAAAAACAAATAATTGTAACATATTTGAAGGCAAACTATCATACATACACATCGAATCAACGTATAGTTTCCAACATATATTCATATATTATATTCATACTAGTGGATAAGCAGATTTTACCACCATGTGGGTAGCGAACATACAATACAAAAGCTGTGAAATAGACTAGCTGAGTATATATAAAAATAAATATTCAGGAAGACTGTGAGTAACTTGATGATTTATGGCAGATGAAGAGTACATTTTTCATAATTTGCAGATTGAAAAACTGATACCAGTCAGAGATTTGGCTACATTAATAAACAAGCACAGATCCAACCCAAATTCTGCACAAAATTCAAAAAATGCCTGTAACATCTGTGTGTGTTTGTGTGTTGATGTGTGCAACCCCCCCCCCCCCCCCCCCTTCCCGCTGTCTTGCTACATTTCACAATCACACACCTGGTTCAAACCATCCTCCACATTCCCATGCTGAAAGAAATGTTGGTACCGCTGCGTTCACCGCTGCCTGATGTTTACTTTTGCAGCCCTCAAAACGTGCAGCAGTAACATAAAACACGCTAGGAGAAGCGCAAATGTCCTTACTAATTTATGAAGATGATGTGTGCATTGACAGAAAAGTTGCTGAAAGGACTTTCAACACAAGAGAAGTAGCGCTGGTGTTAGCAGCAGCTGTATAGCAGTTCAACATTTACTGAAAATGCCACTGAGATAGCAATACACAGTGTATCACTGCCATATGTTTACTACTGCTGGTGTGCCAAAAGACTTTTATGATTTAGAATTTAAAATAAGACAAAGAAATAACTGATTGTTTATTTTAGTCACATTAGTTATTAAGCAAGAACACATATACATTCCTAATCACAACTGCATTGAATCATATTGGATCAGCTTTGTATGTCAGTGGATCATATTGTTATAAATTGATATGTATGTTTTTCGTATCAGATCATGGATGGTGTATCTAAATATGTATCAAATCATCAGGGAGGGAGAGATACATGCTCTTACTAACATAGGTCAAGTATAAATGGAAACAGAATAATTTCAGTTTCCAAAAAATCCCTGACATGTCAAAGATGCTTCACATTTAGCTGTTTTAAAATTAACTGACTGTGCATCATGCAAAGAGCTAGTTATTATGCAAATATGAGACTAATCAAGCCAATTTTCGGTTGAATACAGAAAAATGTCAAACCATATGACAAAATGCATACATATATTCAAAGCTTTACGTTGTTGCATCATCATGTATGTTCATTCATCTACAGAAACCACAAGAAATCATTTTCTCCCTGCAGAGCAGAGATGTGGAGTTGTTGCACCTTTAATGCTTTTAGTGTGCACACTGGGTAGTCAGGAAGGCTCAGGAGAGCTTTCCTTTTTTATCATGTACTGTATTTATGAGCACTGTATGAGATTGGGGGGGTGGGGAGGGACAGGATATTTGTGCATAGGAGTATCTATTGCGTCAAAGGACAGAGTTCAACAAACGTCTCATTAAAGGATCCACGTTTGTGCAACATGAATTTAAGTTTAGTGTGTGAAGGAATTATATTATGTATTGCCCTTCATTTTTTCTATTGATGCTGTCTTTATTTTTGCCATTCACTTGCTGCTGCAATAATGTCATTTCCCCCACCATGGGACTAATAAAGGAATATCTTATCTTAAACTTATCTGATTTTGACACAAATTATGACATCTGATGAACAAAAACCTGTATGGTCACATTCTATATAAATTTTTTGTTTGGATATGGTTTTAAATGAGACCTAAATACTTGTAGTTATGGATCATAATTGTTGCAATTTTCTCATGTTAAATGACATGGAATTATACAGCATGCCATTTAATCATTTGAGTGAGTGAGTGTTGCCAATTGTAGGTAGTGCATGCTTCCCAATGGATTCTCTTTGCTCTCATGGCACCCTCCCTCTGCAGAGTAATGCTGCATAAATGTGTTGATACACTGATTTTGGACAGCAGCAGTGTGCTAATTTTCCTGTTGCAATCTCACTATACTAATGAGGTTAATTAAGGGAACATAATTGAACTTCAGCATTTCAAAATGTCTTATTTCCTTCACTAAATTCAGACAATGACAATGCACGACTATTTACTGGTGCATTATTGCACCAGCATAACTCTACTGCAATTTGTGTACTGACAACCATTTTGTGGGAGTGCAGTTTTTCACAAGTGAAATCCAGTGAGGCTCGTTGACTTTATACTCTCTTAATGAGGCTTCAAGTTTAAGGCTAAAAGGGCAGCTCAAACAGACATGCAGGGGGAGAAAGACAAATGTTAAAATCATTTTCTCAGAATTGAAGAAATGTATTCAACATAACCAGGAGACAACAAAGAACAAAGGCAGTGATGGAAAGAGAAAGACTCTCCAATTCCACATTCAAAAGAATAGCCTGAAGTGTTAAATGAGGTGATGGCTGCGACTTTACTCTTTAAACCCACACACAAAGAGAAATATTCATTTACACACAAAGACAGTGATTCTGCTGTATTATCATGTGCAAAATTAGCCTTTGCACTCTGTGATCTTTCCATCACTGACCCATTTTTTCTATTGTCCTAGCTCACCCTGCCTCACTCTGCTGGCCTCCTAAACCACAACTACATTTATGAGGGAAAACGTGTGAAATGAATACTGGTATCATTCTGCCAGGTGATTTGATCAGGGAGATAAAAACAGACTGCAATATAAGAACACTTTGTACTGACAGAATGAAGGAATAGATGTCATATTTTCTTTCCGTGGATGACTCTGATGAGCGATTTAGACTGACAAAGGATCCGTTAGAAGTGAAACAAACTTAATATGTTGTGTGTTTGCACATACTCTATCTGCGTCAAGACCATTTTTCAGTGAAATCAAACCAAATGCATAATTGCACTAACAATGCAACAACATTACTATACATGTAACTGTACATTGCAGAATATTGCATCACTGTATGCATGTAATTATCTATAGTTTTTCTTCAGATTTCTGTTCTTTCTCTTATAAATGTCTGAAGAAGTGAAAATGTCCAATCTTTTAAAAACATATTTTATAATGAGATAAACTCAAAGTGAAAGGAGGATTTTCACAAGAGAAGGAAGGGATGGACTGATATACAGAGAGGCTGAAAACAAAACTATCATAACATAACTAATAAGACATGCATTTTCTGGACTGCTTCATTGGAAAGTTATTGAATTACCATTATGCACTTTCTCCTCTGGCTATGTTTAAGAATTTTAATTTCCACTCACCTGTAGCCATGCTGAGTATCCACACATACGCCACCATTGAAGCATGGGTTTCTGGGATACGCAGCGCAGGGTTGATGGGTCTGCTCTCTTCCCTTGCAGGAGCACAGGGTTGTAGATTCCACCGTTACAGACACAAGACTCATGGTCCCACAATCCACCACGGTGGGTGTGTCCCGCACATTCAGAATGTTGGTGCAGCCCCCAGAGCCGGCACACTCTGAGCTGGGACACTCGTCCACTCGGACCTGGGACACGCTGATCTGCAGGAAAGACTGGAGCTGGAAAGAGGAAAAAAAACAGAGGTGCAGATTAGAGGTTGAAGTAAAATGAGTGTGTTATTATGGCAATAGACCCTTCAGGCGCAATCTTTTTAAGTGAACTGTACCTCAGGGATCATAGTATGTACAGCAGGGCATATTCTCTCTGCAAAGATCCAAAACCTAATTTAAGTTTTTAGTAAAATACTTGAGGGTGATTCTGGTTTTCTGAAGCAAATGTAGTTTATCTCATGCAATTAGCTTTAGTCCTGGCACTGACATGCGATCCAACATCCAGTATAACTGTTCAACACTGGCATATCAGGTCGTTATGTTAACTCATACATAGATAATTATATCTAGTTAATGTTGTTTACACAAACCAATGAACACACACTTACAAACTCAAACAACAGAATGCTGATCTGAAAAGAGTCAATATGTGAATGTTTTACAGTATATAGCTGAGGTCCAAGAAATCAAGCTGTTTTTCTGCACTAGTTCCTGAAGAAGTGGGCTAAATGGTGATGAGGCAGAAAGGAAACTATGACTCTCTAGGTTGAGTAGTTTGATAAAGCACTGAAAAGGAAAATGAAATGGAAATTGAATATGTACTGTGCATGCGTGTGTGCATGTGTGTGTTCATGCTGCCTGCTGTCCTTGGCTGGTAAGAGTGACACTGGTCAAGTACGTTTCCATGGAGTTTACACACATATGCATGCACAGGGTCACACACACACACACACACATACACACATACACACACACATACACACACACACACACACACACACACACACACACACACACAGAAACACTTAATGTGAACAGTGTTGAGCTGAAAGAGGGTCACTTCATGCTCAATGTTCTGGACTGATTGGACCTCATTCAGTGTGACTGGATTGTGCTCACTAACTGTGCAATTCATAACTATTCCACTTATTGCCCCAAATTGGCTGTGCTGCAGTTGTAGCTTTGATACAGGTCATGTTTTATGGATCGTTGCTATTGCTGAGTATTGTCCCATATAATTTGAGCTTTACACTTTGTACACAGTAAAAAAAAAAAAAAAAAAATGAGGGTGGTGAATACAGTCCATGCAAATTGTTTAAATGTTTCTTTAATATATTAATAAGCAAGTGGAAGATATAATAATGGGTACATTCGACGATTTGCAGGCGATATGCTGTTTAAGTTTGTAGTCTTTTCTAGGCTCTGGCAGTTTGTTATTGATCATTTGCAAACTAATTAGCTAGAAGTGAGAATATTCATCTTGAACCAGCTCAAAGATCAAGAAAGGATCCTCAACACTATGATCACAACGGGCCCCACTGTCACCGCCACTGGAACTAGAACTGGCCTCAACCGACCATGCCCAGGCTACAGAACCCTGGTCCCAGCTAAAAGCCAAGCACAAGGCCCCGATTAGCTCCATTCCTAAGCAGAAGGAGCCATGACCTGCTGCTTGAAAGTGTAAACAGGGTGGAAAGTTCCACTTTTGTCCACATCCACCTACGGCCTTCCAGCTGACCAAGAAATGTTCCCTCTGGGACAAGCGTGATTTCCCCCCATCATCTCTAGAGTCTAATGTTACTCTGTTACTGTGCCCACTCTCCATGGCTATGTCCAAGCAGTTTGTCTCTCCTGCCGTGGCTGTGTACGGTTTACCCCTCATCCAGTTTGGGCCTCCCAACTGGAGAGGACACATACTCAATGACAGACCCCCTCTCTTGAGGACATGGAGCACCGTCCTACTTTGGCGCACCATCAGCTAGAGTTTCGAGCCTGGGTCAAGCTCCCCCTTGCCACTGCAATCTTGTGCAGCACTCCAGAGAGATCCACTGGGCTCAAGAGTCCTCCAAATCCTCAAGTCAGCCCACTACCTTAATCTTAGGTGTCTCCATAATCTAAAATGTCAGGGTGAGATGAGCAACAATGCACTGTTTTCTATGACATTGCTGACAAAGCTCCTGAGGTTTTATCTAGTTTGCCCAAATAATTGTTCATTTTGGTTCCAATGATATCTGTAATCAGCAGTCCTAGATATTTAAGTCCAATTCTGTGCACCTATTCAACACGCTGAAAAATCCGGGAGTCACATTTATATATCCTGTCCAATTCCCACTGACAGCCATGGTTACGGATGTTTAAGCAGGCTACTATTGTTGCACACTTGGCACTCCTCGGCCTGCAATTTCCATAATGCCTCCTACATTAACAATTTTAACCTTTATTGGAAATGCAGGCAACTCCTCAGAGATGATGGACTACAACTGAATATTCTGGTGGCTAAAATGCTGTCAGCAAACATTTCATACAATACTGTCCACCCACTTATAGCTTCATCTGGCTGCCAAAAAACTACACCCCACCTATTAACAGTGACCAGTCCTTCTACTGTTGACGCCCCCAGGATCCTAGCCATGCACAGCAAAAATGTGTTCTTAAATTAGAAATGGCTATGAGCACAGATTCCAAGTCAATAGTCTGTTTGTTGCTGACATGAAATTATTATGCATGCACATTGGTATTGATTCTGCATATCACATGATCAAATTCAAATTGTTTCAAAATGGAAGAACATTTTTGCTTGGGGGTGACAGGCCAATCCTTTCCATAGTTTGGGTTAAAAATGGCACAAAAAACACCTGGGTTAGGGTTACTGGGAGATCATCGTTTGGGTTAAAATAGTAAAATGTGACGGTCAAAAAGTCCAGTAAAAATATGCCGTTTAATGACACTAAAATGCCTGACATAAGAGTCAAAACTGTCCCATTTAATGGCACTGAAATGCCCAACACAGTGGTTAAAAATGTCTCGTGGCCTACAAGAAGTCTGGCAATAAATTCTGGAAACCATTCTGTACCAATAGAACAAACAACTCTCAGCATGTGTGTGTGTGGGGGGGGGGGGGGGGGCATCTGAAATAGTCTTCACTCCACAATAAGGGAATGCCCCACATACTCTTCTTTTTCTCAAATCTGATCAAAAATGCGACCACTAACTGGACTTGACACTGACTGAACTTCTTATTACATTGTTGTATCCTGTCTGGATCTGATATCCTTTTGATTGTGTATTGTATTGTGCTGTGTGTGTTTTGTTTGTATCTTATCTATTTATTTGCTGTCTCTTCTACTTGTATTCTTTTTCATATTTATTTTACTCACTAGGGATTACAGATGCAAATTAGCAGCTTTGCTATAATCCAGCATGTTTACAGAGATGTTTTAATATCAATGTTCATCAATATGCCATGTCCCTATCCAAAAATAAAGTATTATTATTATTATTATTATTAGTATTAGCATGAAAAACCAGTCCTGACCAACAGCCTATGAAATACTGGTACTTGCAATGTCAATAGTTAGTAAATTATTACACTGGTTCCATAGTTGTAGCCAGCGCCTATCAATTTACCAGAGAAGTTGTTTTTCTCTTCAAAGAAAGGGAAGCAGTATGCTATTTCAGTTTGGCAAGGGAATACACTTTGATTTCTTTGTGTATGCAATATCAGTGATTTGGCTTTTTTTAGGCAATATTATCTTTTAATCAACAAATCCCATGATAAACCAATTAAAATAATAAAAGGAGAGAATAATACAAGTCTAATCCATTAATGAGTTCACATTGGAACATATGTAAATAAAGTGGAGCATTTTGACTATGGTTCAGCCAGCTGCCTTTTAAATTCAGATGTGCTACTATTACAGTAATTATGGCAGCCTAGTCAAAGCAAAACAAGTGCATTTAGCCTACCGTAATTACTGCAGTAGCAGTGCAACTGAACTACCCAATTTTGTCGATTTGCTCAGATTTAGTTGATTTGGTCATTTTCCCAAATGTGTGTGCTTCTACTATAAGTAAGTAGACTATGTAGTTATAGAGTTTCTTTATTCAAATTGTATTTATTGTTGACATACAATCAGGAGTCTTGTCTACATGTGGTGTTTTATTTTGAAATTTCACATGTATGTTCAGTGGTGCTGAGCAAAGAGCCACATCTGGAATGCCACAGATATGTGCTGCAGCACATCTGGTTGCAAGCATTGACTAGAGTGTCGTGTTCCGGCCCAGTGGGATAAGACCATCAATCCCACTGGTTGTCAAGTAGTTATAAAACAGTCAGTGTCACCCAGAGACTTCCACCACAAAACCACTTTTGATCTTTGTCTTGCAACCCAACCAAACATACATACGGGACAATTGCTATATTGACTGGTCAGTGAAAAAAGCAATGTCATATTCATGCTAGTGATTATTTCAGTATAATCATTTTTTTTTGTCCACCAATAAAGCATTTTATATTATTGACAGTGGAAGAACATACATGTTTTTTCTCTCATCTGTATTCCTTAGTTCTTATTGATGACTAATTGCCAACATCTTTTAAGCTGGAGTTGAGCTCTGAAGCCTTCTATCATTCTTCTATAGTAAGATTTTATTTTGAAATATAACCCCCTTCTCTATACTCCATCTAAATTGTCTTTAGCTTGCATTACAGTCACTTAATCCCTTAATCTTAAATGGCTCAAAAGACATCAGCATGTACCATCTTTTGTATATGGTCTTCCAAAAGCTGAAGAAATGTACGGAGAACCATACATGGACTCTTTCAAAGGTAGAACAGTGTGTATAGAAGCCAACAAAGGAACAGCGAGGCGTATTGTTCCTTGGACTATTGTTCCAATGAGCTCAGAAGCTTCCACAATCTTCTCCATTGCCCTCAGGGCCACATTAATATAATGACAAGATGAACTTTGGTATCTGAGCGCCATACCAATGATTTTTATAAAGTGGAAAAACCAATGTAGAATCATTAAAAGTCAAGTGAAGCATACTGGATTGAAAACACTGAGGGATAAGTTCCATTATTGAAGTTGAGCAGGGAGAAATAGAGAGACACTGGGAATAAAGAATTTTTTTTATACATCTTCCACTTCTGAGGCATTACTGGAGAATTGAGAACATTAATAATAAGCACTGCTTCATCTTCTGCACCCCTCCCCCTCATTCCCACCCCTCCCTCGCCTTCCTTTTTCTTTCCTGTCCAATAGTCCCCCCCTCCCAACCTCCTCCTCTGTCTCTCCGGCTCTCGTTCATCCTCCCGCCACGCTTCACATCTCATTCTGATCAATGTCTTCTCCAGAGAACCTGGCTGAATTCAGATGAAACGCTGCGCGCTCTACTCACAAATCACACCTGAAAGCCTGAGCTACATTACAGCGTCTATATTTCATGCATAACCTGAGACAGTTTAGAGTGGACAGAGATATATTAATCCTTTTCAATCGTTCTTTTATGGAAAGCATTTTAACTTTTTGTTCTATTGCCTGTTTTTTGATTTTAATGCCAGTAAATAATAAAAGCAAATTGCATAAGCTAGTCAATATGTCTAGTAAGATTGCTGGACAACAGCAACATTTTGCATGACAATGATCCGTGAGTCCCGGGTGGTGAGGAAGGGCCAGGCAATTATTAGAGATGTATCACATCCCCTATTTAGCATACACGAGCTGTCGCCAACTGGCAGACTGTATAGGGTGCCATCACCCTGAACCAACAAGGTCACAGATCATTTGTACCTATCAGTATTACATTGCTGAACAAACAGTGAAACAAAAATAACTGAACCTCTTTGTGAGAGGATGCACTTTGATGATATTCCATGCATAAGTCTGTGATTATGTTGAAGTGTTCTGTTGTCATTTTTATTGTTTTTGTAGTTGTCTGTCTATACATCCATCCATTTATTCATCTATATATCTGGATCAAAAAGCGTTGGTAAGAACCACTCCTATACAAGCAAGTAGTCCTCTTACAGTGTTCATTTAGGGCAGTGGTCTCCAACCCTACTCCTGGAGAGATACTGCCCTGCATGTTTTAGGTATCTCCCGGCTCTAACACATATTACACATACAAGAATTAGCTTGTTATAAAGCAGCTGAAGCTTGTCAAGACGTTTGGTAATGAGTTCATTATTAGAATCAGATGTGTTAAGAGTGGGGAACACAGAAAAACGTGCAGGGCAGTAGCTCTCCAGGAGCAGGGTTGGAGACCACTGCTTTAGGGTCTTTTCATATATGACAACATATGGAAAAAAGCTGGTTATCCAATTTTTAAATGTTACTCTTCTGATACACATATGATATGTTCTTAGCAGCTGCAGTACCATTATTGTCTTGCAGTAACCCATCTGCTTCCAGCTGGTTACCTGAGGCTGGTGCTACATGCACATTGAAATCATGACAGGAAAAAGAAAGTCCTTTTCACTCAAAGAAAAATGTAATTTGAAGCTTGTGACAAAGCTGTACCGTATTTTAAAACAATCAATAAAATTAAGTAAATAATAAAGCAGTTTCATTATTTTACACTTGTGTAATAAATATACAAATGTCAACTAGATGGCAATCTACATGAGAAATGAAGAAAAACAGAATGATTATTATAATAATCATTCTGTTGTAGCGATTAATTTGACCTGGAGAGACACAATCACTCTTTTCGCCTTTCACCTCTTTTCTTCACTGACAAAAGTCACATGAAACAAAAATAGGATGCCAGGGAAAGAAACTAAGACAGAAGTATGCTTGAACTGAACTGACCACCATGATGGTAACAGGACTCTGGACTTGTATTGTTTCTCGCCTAACAGACACACACATGCAAATAGAGGCAAATACAGGCTTGCTCATCATTCCCTCTGAGGACACCAGGTCAGCTCTCTCTCTCTCTCTCTCTCTCCCTGCTGGTGAAATGCATACAATTTGACTTTCTCTGGTTCACGCTCTCTCTCTCTCACACACACACACACACACACACACACACACACACACACACACACACACACACACACACACACACACACACACACACACACACACACACACACACACACACACACACACACATGCACAGGTCTCCTACTTCCATTCAGACTTTTGAAACGTGAAATGAGGTCTGACTGAAGCCAGCGGCCAGGGAGCGTCAGTGTGATGAAGTGAAATGTTTGGGTTTCAAAAACTCTCTACAATATACAGATGATGTGTTTTTATTTATCTATTTATTATCTTGCCCTGTCCGTTCTTGTTTGGGTAAAATATAATTTATTAGGACAATTTGACAAAGAGTTTTTTTTTTTTCTTCATTTCTTTCTATCTTACTTCTCGTGACTGGCTAAGGCATTACAGGCATAATCCACACTGTGCATTTCTGTAAGAGTCAAATTGGGTTGGATTTAAAAGGATGTTCCACACTCATGGACTATGAATAAAGTAGGAAATAACAGGGTTTTTTTTTGCCAAGGTTGGCCCAGAAATAACCGTCCAGGACAATGGCCTAAATTTAGGCCAATTCCACCGTGTCCTAAATAACAGAAATGGTTTGCAAGTATATTCTAAGTGGAGGATGATCTGTGGAACCCAGTATATATCACTGACACTAAAAAGAAGTCAAAAATGTTAACTACAGGAGGTCCATACAGACAAACTATTCAAACTGAGTCTTGGCAATATAAGTTGATCTGGGATTTGGCACATGGATTAAGCATCAATTAAGGAAAATTGGCATGGCTTAGAATTTTCTACACAAGGTAGCAACCTTTTGAAGAAGAAGGGCCTAATTGGGGCCTGAAATTCAATGGGGGTCTATATTTTTTTTATAAACCACCTTTGGAGTATCTCACAAAAATGAGACCTTCTTGATCCCTTGAAGCATAATTTTTTTTTTTGCAAGGCCATGTTTGAGCAGCAGGTTGCTGCAGAACATAGCTTGTTTGATTTGATTCAAGCAAACGCCATTGGTAGTCATCATCCTTCCAATCCACTTATTTTTAATATTACGGTTTACCATAATGATCATGCATCTGTTGACTGCATGAGCTAATAGGGCTTTTACTTTTTATTTAAGCATTTGTACATGAAAAGATTTCCCTCAAATGTGGAAGCTGGGACAGAAAAAGAACCAACTTTCTATAACATAGTTTAGGTTTATGCAACGAAGGGTTGCATTCCAATTACTTGTTAGCTCTCATCTCTTCAGACTTGATATTTTGAAGAAAGTGACACCTATAAGAGCCCATCAGTTCATTTCTCTGTAATCATGATACAGATTTCCCTCACCGTGTCACAGCACTTGATGCATTGTCACTTTCTTTTTCCAGATATACTTTGGTAACAACATGATGGATGACGAGTGGCTGCCTCAACTGATGCTTATATCCATCTGTTTGTTCATGAGCTCTTGTGTGGTACAACAAAAAGCCATCATGTGCCACAGAATAACAGGTTAATCAAAACTGTCCAATGACAGCCAAGTTACCTGGCACTGCATGTACAGCTCTTGGTCTGTTTGTAATTAGGTATTGTGCTGCATCCTGTAAATAAGCTCCAGATACAATGAAATCTAAAAGATACAGTGACACATGATTTTCTATTGTTTTGCTTTTGTACTCTAACACACTGATTTTAGAATACAACAATAGCTGTGAGTTTAAAGTGGCGACTCAGCTTTAATTAGAGAGTTTTAACATCCACATGAGACGAAACTTGCAGAAACTATAGCCCTGCATACGCAGTCACACAATTTTAAGGGACAGAAAATAATTGGAAAAGCTAACACAAAGTTACATTTATTATTTGGTTTCAGACCTGCACACAGGCACTTTTCATTGCAAGCAAATCTTCCTGGTGATGCTCTGCCTGGTCTGAACAACAGCCACCTTTACTCGTTACATGTCTGTTGGTCCTCTAAGTCTTCAGCAAGTGAGAGACACCATCATTCAAGAACATATAGCTTTTTTTGTCCAAACATACATCTAGTTTGCTTTGTCTGTATGTTTAAGATCATTGTCCCACTACACTAAAAGTCGGAGGAGTATAATTGATAGACTATAAAAGGTATGGACTAAAAAAGCTAACCAAAAAATATTGTACTAATATTGTGCAGTACTTCACTTTAAACTCAGTCATTCATTTTAAACCCTAAAACAATGAGAGACATTCAGTAAATACTTTCTGACTGCACTGTAGATGTGAACACACCCGTAGGTTCTTATTTCACAGCTGCTGTGCATAGAGTGGCTGAATCAAACTGAACAAACATTGTTTACGCCAGATTCAGTTCATCTGGACAGGTGACATCTGCTCTGACCAAAATCTGGTGGAGAACAACCAGCTGCTCCCTGGTTAGGAGAGCTGCCCTCAAAGCACTTCCGTACCTCGAGGGGGATCATTCAGACTCTGTGGTGGTACTTGAAAAGAATGGTGTACACCTGCTTCTGATCTGCTTAAAATAACTGAGGTACAAAGTGCTACAAAATACCTATACAGTAAATACTTCTACTAATGTCCAAGTACTTCCACTTCAGAGTAAACTATGTGATTTTTTTAAACTAACGGTGCTGGTTGTACCATGTCATTCTCAGTCAGGTATGTTATAGGTAGGTTGATATCTTAAATGGTAAAGTGTAAATGACAGGAAATTCAGGTGGTAAACATTAGTCAGAATCTACTGGTTAAACAGTTTAGAATACACTGGCACATTATTGTTTTAAGGGTGCAACCTTACAAACTGTAAATGGGGACCTGGGTGGCCAA
The DNA here is from genome assembly GCF_027409825.1 of Scomber japonicus. NCBI lineage: Eukaryota > Metazoa > Chordata > Actinopteri > Scombriformes > Scombridae > Scomber > Scomber japonicus. Next base: position 7,473,975 of record NC_070578.1, read on the forward strand.
TATTAGTTCAAGCTGCACCAATGTAGAGCTGTCAAGAGAATTATATGGACAGCTTCTTTCAGCCTCCGCAGTTTGTCAAGCTATTATCAATACAAATAGCTCCAGTTTTGTTTGACATGATTATTTTCTTTGAAAGAAGGAAGAAAAACATGTAAAATAAGTAGGTTGTACATATTGTCTATGCTTAATGTTAAGCTATTTTATAACTGTTGTGAAAAAAGAAAACAAGTTAGTTTTAACCTCTCAAGGCAGCAATAACTACATATTTTAATCAGATTCCTTTCACGTAGAAACAAAACAAGTGTGTAATTATGCTCGCTACATGTTTGATATTTAAAATACACCCAAGCTTTTAGATTAAACAGGTGTTTATGTTAAAAACAGTGAAATGTGGTAGGTAGACCCTCAAAACACATGTTCTGTCAAATGTATTTGATATCAATAGTTTAAGTGATTGTTAAGCCTAAACATGTATGGGTCCCTGCTGCATATGCAATAGACCAGTCAGGTAGCACGCACACTTTTAATCTATTATATAGTAAAAAATCATTACAAGCATGATGGAGCTGGGGTGGGTGAGTGAATAAAGGCAGTGAGGTTTTCATAAAGGCACAATAGAAAAACAACAACAGGAGCACCAGCCCCAGTGGTGCCATATAAACTAGTGTATGTGTAATTATGTGCAATTTAAAATTCTTAACAACAATGTGTGTGTGTGTGTGTGTGTGTGTGTGTGTGTGTGTGTGTGTGTGTGTGTGTGTGTGTGTGTGTGTGTTTCCACACTGTTTCAACTGTGGAGGTATGCTGCTGCAATCAGTTAAAGCTACTGCAAGTTTTCTGCCTGGTGGTTTTATGTATGTATGTATAAGAACTCAAATTCCACTGATGTATTGATGATAATAGTGATAATAATTTGCTAAAAAAACATCATCAATAAGCCTAAGATGACTGAAGGATGCCTGGATCCTTTATATAGAGAAAAAGTTCAGCAATGGGATGGCATGGGTGTCCATGTTGCCATGGAAATGTAAATGAGGTGCACAACCTTGTACTTATAAAAAAACATCAATCAAAATGTGAAAGCTGAGTAATGCATCCTTTACAGAAAAGTTCAGGGGAAGCAATGAAGCTGATTAGCTTGGAGGTCAAGGCTGGCATGTGTCATTCACTATACAGATTGCTTGCTCTTAAAAAGGGAACCTATTATGATTTTCCTTATTTTCAGTCATATACAGTATATAATGTTACAAGTTGTTCATGTTCATATTACTGTGGCCAAAGTGTCAAATAATGAGGTAAACGTGTGTAGTAGTAATCCCTTTTTTTCTACTTTCAGCTAAAGCCGACATTGGCTTGAGATGGATTTCATAATACTGTCATCTGACCACTGCTCTACTAACATTATGGGATTTTTCCATTGTTTTTGGGGGTATTAACGCTAAGCCATGACTCAAGTCGAGTTGGCATGCTGTGAGTGTTTTCCCATTTCAGAGCAGGGCAAAGTAAAATAAGTAATTTACCAGTTGGAGATGTGCTGGTTGTATGCAGCTCTTCATCAAATATCATCATCACTGTGGCTGTTTCTCCTTATACTTTTTCTCCTTGCATTATTTCTAACTGATCTGCTGAACAAAGAGCTTCAAATATCTTGTTGTGTCGAGGAACACATTTTATTTCTTGTAAATTCTCCACAATAAATGTCTCCCATATTAATTAGCCATTCAAATGCTTTTAATATGAAGCAGTAAAGCATGAAATGTTGAGTTTGCATCAGCGGTAATTTAACACAACTCTGATATGACTCCCCCATAGCAGGCCTTTGAGAAGCTGGACAGTTAGAACAGAGTAGGCTCATTGAGAGAAGGGCCTTAAAGAGACAAGAGCTACCATTGCCTGTTAAGACAAAGAGAATCAACTAACAGACTTATGGGCCCCTTTAATGAGACATGATTCATATCTTTCTCAGCAAGTTTTGATGCTAGCTTGGCCTTGGCATCATGTCAGATACAACGGTGTGCAAAGTCCTGCAAAATAAAGGAGGGGTTGTAATTGAAAAGAAATGTAAAAAAAAAGTCGTCTGGTCAAATAACCATCAGCATGATGAACAATTCATATTTTTGATGTTTTGGGGTTGTTTTTTCTTGTATGTCCATTGGTCTGTTAGGACTGCAATGGAAGTGTAAGTTTTCAAACAAGATCAAAGCAGAGAGTCTGATTAAATGGAATGGAGAATATTTTTCCTGTGTATGTGTATGGCAGCAAAGAACAAGCACAATGTGTTGATTCTGTAGTAAAAACAGATGCAATCAATATTGTATCTGATAAATAAAGACTTGATTATCCATGTGTAGAAAACAAGTTGTCAGATTCCATGGATCATTGCATACACACATTTAAATACATACATTTTTTGCATGCAAGCTTTCACACACACTTAACCATCCAACCAGGTATCAAACAAAGATACTGGCAGTAAGAGGTGAACATTATTAACACATAGTACAATTAGAAAGTTGCTTTGTTAAGAGATGTGCAGGTATATGATACAAAACACCTGAGAAACTGGGCCCCTTTTCAACATTGGTGACCTAAATCTGCTACCAGGTGCACTGGGTCATGTAATATAGTATACTGTATGTGTGCAATAGCTTTATTGTTGAGGTATGTACACCAGTGGCTTATGATGCGCATGAAAACACTTGCCCCCACAGCCCACACATGAGTGGCGTCCTGGTGTGTGTCACCGTGTCAGGATATGCCACTGTCCTATTTCTAAGCCCCTATGTGCCTGAACAAGCAGTGGTTTTTATCATATGCACTCTCTGGATCAGTACTTCAGAGCTACTGTACCTTGACTGCTTCTTCAGGCTGTTCGTTCAGTGTGTGCTATGGCCGTCAAATGACTCAGCAAAACATGATGCGGTCAGTGAAGAAGGTTAGTGATTTTGAATAAGCTGTGAGCGATGCTGTTGAGTTCAAAAGTACAGAAAGTGCTTTGAGTTTCTGAATGACAGACAGCCTTTGTTTACAGAATTCATCGATGTCAGTAGTGTTGTTTTCTAAAAATGAGTTTCTTGTCCAGGCTGAGTCTAAAATATCTGACACACTTCTCAGTTTTATTACTGACGCAGTTGGGTTTGTGTACCATGTTGTGTGTAGAATTTTGTCTGTCAGTCCCAAATACAACAAGCAGAGATCACATTTTGACTGACATATTTGATTTGTTGTAATTTAATTCAGGCTTCAGCCAAAACATTGCCAGAGGCAAAAACTGCTGCCTGCAACCAGCAAGGGTGAGTGCAGACAGAAAGCACAGACTTGTTTGAAAGGTTCACTCTACCCCATCTGGGATTTCTCTGTAGCTTGGCTTAACCAGTGGGTTTGCAATGCATTTATACACTAGTGTGCATTCGGTTGGATTATGTTATGTAGATGATGTGAATGCCATTCACAGGCTGTGTTGCCAATCAGGCGAACACAGATCAGAACAGATCAGCAAACAGAGCAACCAGGTTGAATTTATTGTGTCATCCTTAAATGTCATTATAGATAAAAGGCTTAATGACATGAACAATGACCTACCTTTTGCTTGTGAGCAGCCAGATAGCCGTGCATTTTCTCAGGCTGGAGGAAGGAGGGGCCGTCGTGCACAGCAAAGCGAACATCCAGCATCCGCTCCTTCACATCCATTAGGCTAAAGATGTTGACATCATCAGGTGGAACGGAGAGCATCTCAGAGAGGAAGTCCACCAGCAGCTCGTAGCGGCTCCGCTGCTTCCCTCTCAGTTCAATGAACTCCTTTGCTGTGATGTCTGGAAAACACACACACACACACACATACATACACACATGATTGGAACAGTAGACTTTATAGTGTGTAGTGTCCTCATTATTTCCACCCCTGCTCAAGGATAAATCCAATTATTTTCAAACTGGGCTCAAGTGCTAAACTAAAATATAGTCCGGAACACTCAAGACTGGTGCTGTGACGATAAATTATTGAAAATGGCTTACTTTATCTGACAAAATCTTTTGTTTGGAAGGTTATTCTGTGTCTGTACTGTATATCTGTTTTCATAATGTGTGCGTGTGTGGAGGTGAAAGTTGTGGGAGTTGGATTTGAATGCCTAACTGTGCCAGTTGAAGGTAATTAAACTCTTTAAACTCTTGACAATTTGTGGTTGAATTTCTAAACATACTTAGTCAGTAAGCCCTTGAGAAATTAAAGGTACAGTGTAAGCATAGAGCTTTATGGTGTTGAGCGCAGGTAACACCCGTTTTGGGAGTGTGTATAGCCTAATACACCATGACTGTAGTTAAATGTGTAATGGAGAGTGACACTAACAGTGTAGACAACTTTAGAAACATCCTGCAGGCATTTGGTCGTAAACCAAAGACAGACTGAAATTTTGACCAGACGAAGGCAAAAGATCAAAGTTCTCAGTCAACAGAGTTAGTATAAATCATTCTATGCCTGCCTATCTAGCTCAAATGCAGGCCGCCTTTGTATTACTGCCCGCTGCCTTTGTGGAAAATAATTGTATGTGATGTTTTGACAAAATGAAAAAGATGGAACTCAATTGTGAGAACAGTGCGGCATGCACATGTCAAGTTGTAGTTCGGCAGAGGTTGCAAGCATTTTTTGATTTAATGACTATATAATTACCTTTGACAGACGAACGAATGATGAATGAAGTATACTGTACGCTGTTACTCAGACACTAATGTTAGTAGAGCAGCAAAGTCCAACCGTAACAAACACACACTGTAGTATTAAACAACTTAGACCAACTCTGAGGTAAAGAAAATAACTCCATTCTCAGTCTGTTTCACCTCTGAAACCGTGCACCCGCTCAGCATGTTGGACAGTGAGAGGCTTCTCTCCACTGCTGGAGACATGACCTTAATAACAGTGGAGCACTGCACCTCCTCCTCAGTTTGTTATTCTCATACTGGCAGGAGACTATAAGAAGCTTCCAAATGTATTAATTCATTAATTAATTAATACAGTTAACTTTTGAAAATAAAAATCCTTTGGAGCATATATCTTAATTGGCAGTTATGTGTCATATTGTATTTCAGTGGAATAAGGACACCAGTGAATGGTTTGGCACACAGTACATTGGAGCAAGACACTGAAAATAGTGCTTCCTTTTCTATTCATTCAATTGAGAATGGATTCTGAATCTAATCAGCATCCAGGTATCATGATAATCTTGTACATTGTATACATATATAGTATATTGTCCCAGGCCTATAAATGTATAAACATTCTTTTTGTCACAACCTTTACTTTGTATCTTCTTTTTCAGTTTGGTATACAATTTAAATCTCTATGGACAATTTTGTTTGTTAAATCATGTTTTTTTCCCACTTAAAACAGCACTCTAAAAGTGCCTTTTGCCATCTTTGTCTAAAAGTAATCCAAGGAAACCCTGATTAATGAGTGTACCAAATCCATTTCACATAAAATCACAAATGTCAACTTCATAGTGGCTCTAGAGGAAAAGTCAGGTGATCACCAAGGTCATTAAGATTCATAGTGTGAGAACCATGAATGTCTGTACAAACCGTAGAGTGAAGAGATATTTCAGTGGATATCTAGCACCATAAAAAGGTAGAAACTTTCTTTGAGCTGATGGTGGAGTTCTCTGTGAAGGTGAATGCCCGGCACAAGACACCAATATTCAGCCGTAACACGTTCTCCACAATAGGAAAATCAGACTATACCCAAGGTAAGAGAAGACCAAAGGCCATAATCAAGAAAAGATCAAGTCTGAGCCATGATGAAGGCCAAGAATGAAAGCAGAAACACATACATAGTTTGCTCAATAACACCACTTGAACCAAATGTATAGAATACCAGATCATACCATACATACCGTAAAGAACAAATTGCTGTATTTGGCCGGTTTTTCTTCCAACAATACATGTAAAAAACAACTCTGCGACTCAAAACTAGCACCTCAAGATCACCGAAGATGAATCTTGTGTACCCTCCTCAACTGTGAGTTATACTATGATGTTATAAAAAGAGGAACACCACGTTGCTCACTGTTTTCCACACAGAACATAATGACAGTTGTCATGGTAGCTAATATTAAAATAATTATGATATCTGAACTGCAAATGGCACGAAGAGGTTCAAAAATGCAAGACTCATGCCTCTGTGAACTTCCAGCTCATTGTCAAGGTTGTAAGAGGGGCTCTGGTAGAGCTAGGTCTGGCCCCAGCACCCCCATCACCTCCACCCCAAAACTGTTTGATGCCATAAAGTCCTAACGTTCCACATTATCTTGCCCATTATTCTAATTTGAAGGAACTAGGCACAAGTGGAGGTTTTGCATAGCCTTTACCTTTTAAATCACAGTATGAAATGAATAGTCCTTAATAGAGAGAGATTGTACTCTGATGGATAAATAACCACAGATGGATAAATGTTTTTAGATATTTTTCTTTAACTGAAACACAGCAACATCAAAGGACTTTAGATATTAAAGATGGTTCCTAGACTAGAATAGGCTGCACTGGGGTTTAGTCACACATAAACAAAGAGGCACATTTGCACAACACTACACAGCGTTGTGGTCGATACTCCTCAGCATGTCTGAGAGGGAAAAAAAAAATGAGTGGGAGGAGTGAGAAATGGAGGGAGCTTTTCATCCTCTATTGGGCCTTTAGTAATGATCTACTTTTGGTGTGATGACAGTCTCCGACTCGGTTCAATACTGTGATCTACATGAGTGTTTAATGTTAATTTTAAATGTGCTACTTGGAAGAATATAATCCTTTGTGAAATATTTGACTATCACAAGACAGATCAACAGGGAGGATCCTGTTCAAACCATGAGTGTAAAACATTTTATGGTTAAGTATTCAGTCTGGTAATTCTGCTGCCTGACCTGCCAATGTTTGCTTCATGCATTGTTGTATGTTGTGAGTAGATTCACAAAGATCCTTGGAAAAACTGAAAAAGTCAAGGCAGGGCCTTGTAAGCTAATGGTTAGCAATGGGAAAAAGAAGAGAAAAACATAGCCTTGGATTTAGGTTCAGCCTGTATGAGTCTTAAAATTACAGGTTGGCTCTGGATTTCTGTTTCAGGCCTATGCAGACCTTCTTCGATACAGGTCCACTTTCTGCTTGCACATAGTCAAAATGGATTTTAAAGTACAGTTACAGTAAAGCTAACACAAGGGTTCAGCAGCCTCAGTTACCCAGATCAACTGGGCTATATATTCCCTTACTGTGTTTCTGCAGACATTATTTCCTTTCTGAGCTGTGGTAGAAAGAAAGTAAAACATATAGGGAATTGAACGCTAAAAAGACTAACTTTGGAAAATACACAAGGACAAGGACTTTAGATTTCATCACCCATTTTTACATTGGAATCACATTAGGGAGGGTTCTAGGGTCTAGGGATTATAGCCCAGCATCGCCACTAAGAAACACATACAAAGACCAAACATTGTTTTACTGTACATACAGGAATATGAGATTGTTTTAAGACAGACTTGAAAACAGGTGAACCTTAGTAGCGATCCCAATCTACTAGAATTCTAATACGTGAGTCTGAACTTGAGTCCAAATCCCAGTGAGCCCTGTTAGGGGATCAAGGACTAAAAAATGTCTTCATAATCAACATTCAGTGACTGGAACTGGTTCTCACAGGGAACACACACACACATATACATATATGTGTGTGTGTGTGTATATATATATAAAAAGGGGTGAGCAGGGTGATTAGGTTTGTGAGTGCGTAGGAAGACAGAGCCTAGGCATTAAGAGACAAGACAGGGGGCTCAGAATGGGCTCAGCGGATACAGCGTGAGGGATCGAGGCTAATGTCAGCTCCCATCAGTCAGTCCAGCGGGAGAAACAAGGACACAGGCAGACAGAGAGACATTCAGCAGGGGTGGGGGCTGGGAGAGAGGGTAGTAACTCCTAACGCAGAGTGGCAGCCTTTGCACCTGGCTTTGATCCAACCTCACAATTCACTACCGCTTTCTCCTTCCCAGAGGCTTTGTTGGAGTTGGGTGTCGAGGCGCGCTCTGGCCTGTAGGCTCATGATTTCACACGACTAAATGAAGAAAGGGGATCTAAATATCTTACTCATGTAGTGGTATGAAATAGCTGCTACAAAAAAGGGAGAGGACACACACTTGTATGGTCTTTCCACTGTTTCTTGATGAAAGCCTTGGCTGAGAGCTTTCTTAAAGATGTTCTTTATAGCAAGCCAAGCAACTGAGAATGTTCTTAAGTAACACTGCCATAATGTATGAATTGAATTATATTATTCTGAGTTGTGTTTATAGGTTTCTTTACAGAATCTACAGAAACCTTTGGCACTGAGCTGAGACATTCCTCTCTCCTAGTACACAATATACTGTATTTAATGTAGATGATGTCTAACATAAATACTCCAATTCATCATTTTAGCTTCAGATACGATGTGATGAATTGTGGAGAACCAGTAAACACATCGATGTGATGCTATGTTGTCAACTAATTTTCAATCAGAACCTGAAATAACCCTCAATTATTAAAGAAAAGGTTAGAGAAATGCACAGAGGGTTAACATCAGTGTAATCGCACTACAGCAACAGATTCGGGGGAGTTTTAGTCTAGCTCAGAACAAAGAGCGCCAGCAACCATTGACAGAAATGATTTGAGGAAAATAACTGTAAATAATCATAATTTTCAGCGTGGTGCTAATCAAAAACTACCAAACATTTACTGGCTCCAGCTTCTTTAATCTGTTGTTTTTGCTTCTTTCTCTGTTCATATTTTACTCTAGATTTAAAACTGGTCCAACAAATCAAGAAATTTAAGAATGTCCTTTTGTGCTCTGTGAACATTATACAACTTAAATGATTAATTGAAAAATATATATAATATATTATCAAAGATAAAATGATATAGTAAAGGGGTATTCTACCAGTTCAGCATTGTATTTCCATAAAGTGGGTGACTTGCTACAGACCATTAAAAATAATGGTTAAAATCAATGCATTTACCTTGCAGATAGATATAGATATAGAAAGTAGGGAATGGGTTTTATTGGCATTTCTTGTACTATTTGCATTTCAGATTCTTTAATGGAGTATCAGGAGAACAGGCATATGAATTGCAAGCAATAGGAACAGTAACAAGGGTGATTTGATTGTCAGATCTGTTAGGCGGGTGAAGGAAATCTCAGGTGTCTCACATATAATCCCTCCAGTGGCAAACTAAGATATTTTCCCAATTTCTGTGTATTGATCCTACAATGCACATACCTCAGAGGAAGAGACAGATGTGGAAAGAGAGATAATATTTAGGTAATATCTCAGTCCAGTGTACCTTTCTTTAAAGGGCAATCTCTTGGCAGGGACAGTGATAAAGTCCACATCAGTTTATCATATAACACAAAATATATCAACCTACTGTACGCAGTGTGCTGTATGATGTGTGTGTACTCATCATGTGCTTCTGATTGAGCTTTCCCCACTGTGCTGTGTATTTCACACTAAGCTAGTGTTATGTGGACATTTCAAGGACTTTCTGTTTACCACACTTTTTACCTTTCCATCAATATTGAGAAAGAGAGAAAGAGAAAGAGAGAGTGAGCGAGGGAGGGAGAATTAATCTCGGCGAGGCAGATTTAACTAGTGCTTTCTTTGTGCATCCTTATTGCATTCCACATTTGTTCTTGAAATGGGATTTAGAATGTCAAGGAGGGTGTAAGTAATGCTATAAGTAGAATATTTTCATAATCCCCGAGACTGAGAATCAATGGACTGTTTACTCCAAAGCTCCACAAGGAAAAATAAAATCCTGGAAATGGCGTTTGTACATATCCTCCGCACACACACATGCGCGCACACACATGCACACATACGCACGCACACACACACACACACACACACCACTGTTTGTTTTGGTAGCTTGCCTACACCTCAGGATGATCTCAAAGTCATTAATCCTTGATAGTGCATTTTCTTTTTGAAACCTCTAACTTACAATTTGTGTGCATTTGTTCATCGTTGAACTGCAGGTTAAAAGCATATGAGTGATTCTGACACTGCATTCACAGTGGTGGCTGACACAGTGCTCTTTAGCTCTCTATGTAAGTCCCTCAGTAACCTACTTCAGGGCCGATTAAATCAATACATTCTGAAGCTAACAGCCTTTTGAAGTGACCCCCCCACAAAACTGACCATATTATTATCAATGAAACCGATGAAAAAAATACAGGTTTCAATCACATTAAAAAAAAAAATATATATATATATATATATATATAGCATAATTGAGAGTAGTTTAATTGAGCAATTCTTTCATTTCTCATCTTAAAAACACATTGTTCTGCTCTACATTTAGCGCATGGGCTCATTTCCTTTACGCACATATTGAAATGTGAGCACCAGCTGTTCTACACCATACCATCTCTGGGTTTGGTGCACATTAATTTACCTCAGCGCTGTTTTCAGAATGAGGAGAAAATCCTTTTATCTACTTATATGAGGCTTGACTCTCGCCTTTCCATCCCCTTCCCCTCTTCATTTCTCTCTCTTTACTCCCTTCCCCATCTTTAGAGTGCACCCTCTGGCCTCCCGCTCTGCTTCTATTTCAATATCTGTGAAATCATAAAAATCCGTCAGCCATGTCCCATTTCTCTATAGCGAATTTAATTCTGAGCAGACAGCCGATGTGTTGTACATCAGGTAATGATGGATGCTGCTCAACATGTGAGGAGAATGTGCTGGCTGAGCAAAAAACCTCTCGACTAATTATTTTTGCCGGCATAAGTAATGGAATGAAAAAAAAAGCCTTTTTCTATGTGTGTGCCGACGACTACTGAGATCCCATGAGTCAGGAGAGAGGGATTAATAATGGGTGTAATCTTTCGCTAAGGAAACATCTTTAACTGAGAGTGTGACAGCCCTTTGAAACACTGCAAACAACTAGAGCAAACAGTAATCAGCACTCATTAATTTTCTACGACTGGAGCCAAGTCTGCAAATAATGACCATGTTCTCAACACTTCCTTGTCAGCAGGGAAGAAGATGGGCACGGTTTTAATATTTAGGCAACTGGTTTTTAATCAGCTTATACACAGTTGGTGTCCTACCTATTGCTGTGGTAACAGGAGTGCCTTGAGCTGTCAATCGCAAGGAAAGCAACAAGTGTGGGTGCAAGTGATGAGTGTTGAAATGGTGAAAACTGGTTTAATAATGTTTGGAAGGCCACAAGTAAATGGGTATGAATGTCAAATGTAAAATGGATAAAAGAAAAATATCCACAAGGACAGTTCTTTGTGGACTTGCATGTATCAATAGTTTTCCTAATTACAGTTTTCATGAAGAGAAAGGTCAGTCTCAGAGTAAGATGTCACACTCCAGAACCGATGATGACATGGCATGACTCAAACTTTGCAGCGATGTTTGAGTAGATTCAGTCTCACCTGCCAGACGGAGGGAGCCAGAGTTATAGATGGCCTCGTCTCGTAGCTCCCTGACGTGCACAGTGACGGTAGAGACAGCATCTGGCCAGACTCCATCTGAGACACGGACCTGGAACTGGTAAGTACCCGGTGGAGCGTTCTCCTTGATGATTAGGAAGCCTGTTCTCTTGTTGAGGATAAAGTAACTGAGAGAAAAAAATGACACACACACACACACACACACACGCACACACACACACACACAAGCACCAAAACAGTTTAAAAGCTGCTCATTTTGTAGATATTGTGAGAGAAATCTTGTTGGGTCATTTGCCACACTTTTTTTGTTTTAGATAACAGTATCTTTTTCACAGAAGTGGAGCCCACTGAATAGGCTTAACGTGTAATCATCTCTTAAAAGTCAACCAGGGATGAGTCTACAAAAAAACAGTTTTCATAAAAAACTGTGTTCTTATGTGTGTGTGAGGCTGGTTCATAATGCAACCGGGCTGCAAGAAGACCCTAACCCTGTTGTTTTTGCCAACATCCCATTTTCACTACATGCATGCAGTTAGCTGTGTGCGCCAGCCTGAGCTATTTGCAAACCACTTGGAATCAGAGCTGCTGAATCTATAGAACTCACCCCTGGCATGGCACTGATTAGTCATTAGGCTATTATTGACATCTCAGTGAGTCTTCAGAGACCAGTTATTTTGGTTGTTTGCCCATCAAATGTCGGCATGGTAACCAGCTAAATGAAAAGAAATGTTTCTTTAGGCAGCATGCTCATTGTTTAGAAGGGCACAGTCATCCATTAGGTTGCTCCTCTTGGGTAGCAACTAACTTTACCCATAGTTCTAATTTGGGTGTCCAGTGTTGGCATCACAGCAGTAGACGATGTACTGTGGTGGAGGCCTCTAACTCCACTACTCTACAAACTCCACTAGGGGCTGATGTGAAAATGCCGGGACAGGTACATGTGGGGCTCATATAAGTTGGACTGTCGAAGGCTGACTGGCTGAGTTTGCACTATGCAAATTTGTAATATGAGGCACAGCTAGGATGAGAAGTGAAACCCATAAAGTCCCGTTTGAGGGCTCTGCCTGTGCTCATAGAACTGGGGATTATGATATAATCATCATTTAACATCAGCCCATACCTTTGACATTACATCCATATTGGATAATTTCACACCTCAAGATTTACATCCAATGCCAAGGTTAAGTGCCTGTGCAGGAAGTGGTAGGCCAAGCACAGAAAGTAAGGGTAAGGAGGTTGGGTTATTGGATGATCACCATAACCAACTGTTAGTAGTCTAACCCTAACCATACTTATTTACATAACTACACACATAACCACAATCTTCCCCCTAAATTTAACCATTCTATAGTTGCAGTGCTCAGATACTGTAAAAAGCGATTTTTTTTATAACTTGTGCATTAGACATAAAACAATGTTGGCATTAAAAGGTAATCTGAGATTTTACAGATCTAACCAAGTGATTGGCTTTTCTGCAAATAAAGCTGCTAAATACAGCTGCAACTCTTTATTATATGATGAATTATGTGTTTCGTGGAAAATAACCATTTTGAATTGTAACAAAACCATTTTGCCAACAGATTGCATTCCCTAAAAGTCTAATATTTGTAATTGCAGATATGAATTAGATGTTTCCTCAAGATGAGGTATAAAGTATGTACACCTCTTTACATGCAGGTGTATCCAATATTTATTTTAAATGATTACTCGATGTGCTGAAAACTTTTATGAACAACAGTATATATGATAGTGACGCAGCAGTGACTGTGTGAGTTATGTGATATGAAGGCTCAACACCTTGTCCTCATCTGGTTGCCTGCAGGACCCAGTTCAGCTGTCCAAACTGAAGACAAACTGATACAAATACTCCTTCATCCCCCTAAAGCAATATATTTTACTCTAAGTTTGAGTGTTTACTCTGTTTCCTGCTGTAAACCAATTGCCCCCTGGGACAATAATAGAAAGTGAGCAGAGACGATGCATTAGGGATCGGGAAGGCAGGGGGGAAAAAATGAAACTGACTAATAGGAACAAAGACGTGAGGAAGCAATTTCACTTGGTCCTTGTCTCCATGCTCCTCTTGTACAGTAAATGAGCTCATTCAAGTTTAATTAGAGAGGAAATCCAAGGCAGAACCTTGGCAAATCAAATCAAACCACTTGTAGAGCCAAGGGCCACACTAACTCATTTTACAGCACATGCTGTGGTGTGCAGATTACGTCTTAGGTCTGACACTTAATTCTGTGTTTCACATCACTGAAAGACAATTTTGAATCTTTAGCAGAACTACACATACTACAATGCACCCCACCCCCCCACACACACTTTGTCCATCCCAGCTTGCTGATGCCTGCTTTTATAGACATTTATGTCAAATGTTCATTCCAGTTTTAGTAGGACGCTTGCAATTAAACTATCCTACATGATGCACTGATGAGCAAAATCAAAATGTAAATGTCCTCTCTGCATGTCTGTATTGCATATATTCTAAGTTAAATTGGTTAAATAAACTAACCAATTTAACTTAGAATATATGCAATACAGACATGACAGATTGGCTAAAATGGATTGACTACTGTTAGTATGCTTTTTATAACTATCCTCCACACATACAGGATACAGTATGCTCAGTGCTTAGAGAAGGCCCTAAGATCAAAAGGTCTCTAAACTTGATGGAGAGGGCGCCAGAAAGCCAGGACAAATATACTTAGAGAGGCCCTTGATCATATATTGTGTGAGGTACCCCCTTTATGTTATGGACAATAGTGGTCATGCCAGGAATCCTTTATAAGATGCCCCTTTCTGCTTGTTCGTTGTCATTTGCACTGCATGTAGTGGTATGACCCAGGCTCAAATTAAACGTGCATTGAAGAAAGCTCATTTGTATCGTCTCATCATTAGGTACTCCAGGAGCACCGCAGAGAAGCATCCTCACAGCTACAATATATACTACTGTGGTCGATTGGTTGCACTAAAATGAAAATATATAAAGCAGACCAGGATTGAGCTGTGACAGGCTCCCCTTTGCGAAAAGTCAGTACCACAATGAATGAATATCACAATGTGATGAAACAACGTGTTCTGAACTCAACTTAGGTTTGAAACACCAAGAGATGAGAGCTGTCATGAAATGGTAATGCCTCATATTACACCCAGTCCTCTGTACAGGCTGAACTTTGACTTTGAGAGAGAAGTGAGAAAAGTTTGTCATTTTGACTTGGGTTCACTTGGGGAGATGAAGACGAAGGTGTCGTGGGATGCTAGATATTCACTTTTATGTGATTTTTGGGGGGACGTGTTAGTCTGTGTGTCTGTGTGCGTGTGTGTGTGTGTGTGTGTGGGTACAAAATGTATCTGCTCATTGCCACGTTCGGCAGAGGAATCTCTCAAGGGAAGCATTTTCAGAGAGAAGCCACAACCTTCAGGTACAGAATTTCCAATAACTTCTCACAAACACATCAACATGGAAGGAAGAACGTGAGAAGGATGTAAGAGGAATGAGGAACCAGCCTGAGGAGAGAAATGAGACAAGATGGAGAGATAATGGAGAAAAAGATGAAAGGATAAAATAGGGTGGAAAAAGGCAGCATAACAAGGAGAGATGGGAGTCAATTTAAAAAATATGTAAAATAGGAAATAAAACAAATCACTGAAGGAATAACAAAAGGGTAAAGAAGGAGATAAAAAAGGGACTGGACCAGAAGATGAGATTAGAATGGATATAAAAGTTTTGACAGATGAGAAGTAAAACAGCAGGTGGAGGTGTGTGAACATGTTAGAGAATTAGTCCGATTTAATGAGGCTGTTTGGTGAAGGAAGTTGTAGCTTAATCAATACAACCACGGAGGAGGCTTGGTTACTAGGTGCTGATCACAGTGCAGAGAAGAAAATAGGCCTACTATTATCAAGTCATACTAAATTCATGCAAAAAAAATACAAAAAAGGGAATTGGGAGCCAGCAAAAAAAAAATTAAGAAATGGCACCAGTTTGAATCCTGTAATATTTAAGGGATTTCATTAGTCGCCTTCCATATGAGTCTTGAGAAACATCATCCAATCTCAGAAACAGCACCCCTGAGAGATATTTCACTCAGGGGTGCTGTTTCTTTGCATTACTTTGATGTTTCAATCAATCACAACAACACATCATATGATATAGATGCAGCGTGTTACCAGGTTGGCTGGAAAGTGCTGGCTCAAGGGAATGAAAGACATGTGTAATGATTGCTTTCGGATTATCTCGAGTATGATCATTCACGAGCGCAAACAACCCAAACACAAACAGTGTTTTTATTGACTTCTATCACAGAAGCCTCCTTTTTTCTCTCCACCTCCTACTGTGCTCTGTGAATCTGTCTGGGAAAATGAGCAGAAACATTTATTTAAGTAAAAAAATACATATTGAGTGTAGTTGTTGGTACATCTAAAATACACTGAAACCGTGTAATAATAGAAAATACAGCTTCACTGACACACTCAAAAGAGTTGTGTAGTGTATGAGGCCAAAAATCATATGATTTGACTATTACTGGATAGCTTGTTTCTTGGAAAAGGCAGATGTTTAACAATCACTGGCACTCACTGTCTATTGTTGAATACACAGTTTGATTAGTTTCAATAAGAAAACACGGACACATACATGTCAATTTAAGCTATCTGGGCAAAACCAATATACAAAGATGGCTTTAGATAAGTTTATGTTTTAGGCTGACAGAATTATTGTATTTTTCATACCTAGAAAAAAGTGATTCATGTGTTTATTTCATCTTGTTTGAACTACTGCAATTCTCTGTACTCTGCGCCAGAAGACGATTTTCACATTTCCAAATAATTCAAAATGCTGCTCCTCGAGTCTTGGCTAACTCTAGAAAAAGGAATCATGTTTCACCAATGCTCGCTTCTCTCCGTTGGTTGCCAGTGAGTTTTAGAATTGATTTTAAGATTTTAATGATAATGTTCAAGGTCTTACAGGGTCAGGCTTGTAGCTACATTATAGATTTGCTGGTGCCCTATGAGCATCAGCTGCCTGAGATCTTCAGACAACAATCTTGTTGTTTCTCCGACCCATCTTCTTGCTACGGGGGACCGGGGCCTTTTCAGTCCAGGCCCCTAAGTTGTGGAACTTGCTCCCTGAAAATCTCAGGTAAGCAGAATCGGTTTCATCTATTAAATCACTTTTATCCAAAGGCTTTCTTATAGTTCTTTTTTTACTAAATATATTCCTTTTTTAGTTGTTTTGAATGCTATATTTTATGTCTATTTCATGGTTTTGTCTATTGTTGGTTTTACTCTTTTATGATATGATCTTTTATAGAAAGCACTTTGTAACGTTATTTTGAAAAGTGCCAATTAAATAAAGTTATTATTATAACCATTATTAAATATAAATATTGCCATTTTAAAGATATTCGACTGCCCAAGCTCTAAAAGGTGAGGGATCCAGCATGACTGGTTCATGAGGAGCTATAATTGTTTACCTTGGTACGTGACCTTCAAAGACATATGTCTTGTTGTCCCAGTCATCAGGATCAGGAGAGTAGACCTTTCCAAGAACTGTGGTTGGCATACGTCCTTGTGAGAAAACACATCAATTCAACAGTTTAACAAACACAAAGTAAACTATTATTTCAAGTGGTAGTGTATGTACGGTATGTGATTCATACAGCAGTACAGCACATCTCGGAAAAATCTGAGTGCTTTGTATTGATTTCATTCGTATTGAGGAGAAGTTTCAGGCTATTGTTTCTCTGCATGTGTATCTCCATGTAGTGAAGTGTGTGCTGCATGTGTTGATGTTACACCATGTGTCAAGGGAAAAAAACCTTGAAAAATATCTCCAATACAGACAAACCGCAGCAGCAAAGACTATATGGACTATATATATGTATATATATATAAACTAAAGCCATGAATGTACATGTCTTAGGCTTCACTCCGTCTCCTTTCAACAGAAAGAGGACAAGTGACATTGCAGGTGGATGGCATACGGAGAATGCTGTGCGAATACGCAATAATTATAATCATGTAGAAAGACTGTTATTGCTATCACTCTCTCCCCTTCAACTTCTCCCACTGAACCATGTGGGAATTATTCTGAGGGTACCCTTGAAAATTTTAAAGGCAGACCTTGACATTTTGGATTTTACCCAAGAACTTCTGAGGAAAAAGTTCTCTGAAACAACTTGTTAGAATTCATGAATTTCAATGGAAAATACAGATAATGCCCTGCTATTTTCCATTTAATTCAGGTGCAAGTATATGGACAAATTATACTTTGCAACAAACAGCAGAAAAGTAACAAGAGCATTTTATTATCTGGGAGGCACAAGGGATCTTAAACTTGCAGATTTTGTGTGACACAGAATTCGAGTAAACTACTGAAATCCTGAGCCCAGACACTTTAATGTGCTGTTTGTTCTTGAGCCTTGTGCCCAACATGCAACAGACTGTGGGAAAATAAACATTATAGCTGTGATTAATTGAATGTCAGATCCAGCAATGGCCTGCCTTTGTGACAATTTGAATAGCACCACGGGAGCCATTCTGACCAGACAATGATCATGCGGACAGTGATTAGGTGATGAGTAGGAGGGGGTTGAGGCAGAGGTGAAAAACACAATCTAAATGGTTGGGGTGCGCGCGTTAATTACTGCATACTGATTAATTTAATTTGTTGGCAGTTCGAGCTTCAGCCTGGTTGTGTCTGTGTATCATCTCTTTGTAGAGACAGACAACTACTGTTAAGAGCTTTTAAACAGATAATAATAACAATGGCTGTCTGTGCTGGTGAGATTCATGTACCTGTGTTTCAAGACCACATCCTAAAGACAAAGATGATCCTCTTACCTCGGTGACTGTTGATGAAAATCTTTTTCTCCCCCGCTATATGCGCATGGTCATTTTGGTCGCCGATGGTTACCGTCAGGGTGCTGGTCACAGTTTTGGCTGGACGGCCGCTGTCGCTCATGATGATGGGAATGAGAAACTCTTTTTGGCGCTCGCGGTCAAACGTCCTCAAAGCTGTCAGTGTCGCCGTGCCGTTCAGGTTGTCCTGGAGATAGAAATCATTGCTATGGCGATATTCCGGGGAGACAGTGAAACGGAAAGGTGGTCCATTTTCTGGGGAGTCCTGGTCCACAGCCCGGATGAGGGTTGATGTTTGGTTCAACCTTACTACCTAAACACGGAGGGAGAGTATGAGGTTTTTAAATCTGATTTCATCATCCTTATCACCATGAATCAATTCATTGAGGCAGTTTTTTTTTCTTTTTCTTTTTTTTACATCTGACCAGTACATTTCCAACTAATGCAACATCTACTTTGCTTCTTTCTTACCCTCTTTCCAAAAAGTCATATCATTATATCAGCATGATACATGTTAACTTGATATCAAACCCAGTCTGGCCTACCTGTGGTCCAGCCACATTCTCAAAGACAATTGGGGAGTACGCCGCCTCAAACTCTGGCCCGTTATCATTCACATCCAATAGAGGCAGCTGGACTGTGGCACTGCCTGTTAGAGGTGGGACGCCATGATCGGTTGCAATGACAACCAGGTGATGCTGGGATATCCTTTCGCGATCCAGAGGCCGGGCCACAGAGAGTACACCGGACTGGTCAATGGTGAACAATCCCTCGGGATCGGAATCCTCTAACAAGCTGTAAGTGATGTCGCGGTTCTGGCCTGAGTCAGAGTCACTGGCCACCAAACGTGCCACGCTGGTTCCCACGGTGATGTCTTCAGGCAGCGGGGCGAGGGATAGGAAGTGCGGGATGAAGACGGGAGCATGGTCATTGTAATCGTCCACCTCCACCACACAGTGCAGGAGGCTGGAAAAGTCCAAGTCTTCAACCTGGAACATGAACCACATACAGTCTGAAAAAGGCTTACACGTACAGTATAGGCGATAGGGGTGTAAATCACAAGCATTGGGAGCTGCGGATGTGCGCATCTACCATACAATTTTTTCACATCCTATAAAAAAAAAACGAAAGAACATTAACTCACTATTTTTTGTAAACTGCGGTGAGAGTGTAGTGGAGGAAAAAAACGAGACGACAAAAGACAAGCAGCAGCACATTTCAGTCTTTCTGTGTGGCTGAGTTTACAGTAACGTTATGTCCGAAGCATCTGATGATAGATTCGTCTCCATAATCCGGCTAGGGACATGTTGCTGCTGCAGTAGCAGTGAAACTTGTCACTCTTTTAGAGATGTGGTTTTTAGTTTTTGTGGGAAAAAAACGGTCACAGACTTTTTTCTGGCCGTTGCCATGGCGCTGCTGGCATTTTGTTTGGAGGTGTGCGCGCCCGGGCGGACAAAGATTTATGATCGATGACGATGTATTGTTACACCCTTAATAGGCAAGATTGTATGTGAAGATATCCATCTTTTTCAGTCAAAAACGAGGTGGGCTTGCTTCCAGGGCACTCTGCAATAATTGTGATGCTGCAGATGAATGGTATTTGCCAAAACTGAGATGTCATGTCATGGATGTGTTCAACATGAGAAAGCAAAAAACACAACTTATAAAAAAAAAAAAAAAAAGAGCCGATGACAACTAGCATTTACAGAAATGATCAGTCAGTATATTGGATCTGTTGTACCTTAGTAATAAAGCAATATCAGACCATCCACATTTGTGTGCTTAAGTATGCTGTTGTGAAGTTTTATCCCAGGGTTTATAGAATTTCAAGCGACTAACTCTCACTGCCACTGATATGAAAAGCTGCCTTGTGGAGCTTTAAAACCACAGTTTCTGTTTGACTTGCTTTATGATATTCTTGTCACCTTGAAATTCTTCATCTTAGCGTTTCAGGTTAGTTTTATTGTATTTGAGAGCACTAAAGAAAAGAAGAAAACAAAACTTCAACACTGAGATTATTGCTTATGAAGATTCCAAACATAATTTAGTTTTTTTTTTTTTTTTTTTTTTTTTTTTTTCATCAGTTTCAACAATGCTTGTACCCAAAGTCTAAATGCTGAGCCAAAATCAGTTTCTTTTTCCTTTTTTTTGCACTTTCACATCAGGCACCACAGCACCATTCATCTTTTGGTTTCTGTCAGTCTTGACTCTGTATCCCCTTCACACATGCTGCATACCCTTCACTGAGAGTTCCCTTTACACAGGAGTGAAATTAAAGCTCCATGAATTACAGAGAGAGACAGGATACAGAAGTTGAATCAAAGTCATCTTCTGAAGTTCACGGCCATGTGTTTGAGGGGGGGCTTTTGGAATAGTTTCCACATACCTTCAGTGTGAGATTGAACCTCTGCTCGCTGTGTCGTTCATAGTCCAGACGTTTTTTAAGCCTCAGGGTGCCTCGCTGCTCCTGCTTGTGACTGACCATGTAGAACTTCTGCTCTTGGTCTCCAGCCACAACACTAAAGGTCAGCTGGGCATTTTCCCCAGTGTCTTTGTCCTCTGCAGTGAGCTCCAGCACCTTAGAACAAGAAACACATCATGTGAACACAGAATATTAGTTTCATCTTACAGGAATGGTTGTGTTTAGACAATATTCTGGTACAATTTGAGCACAAACTTAACATTTTCTTAATACCTTAAAAATAGGTGCAAATACAGCACAGCTAATATGTTGCCAAAGGTGCACTTACCCTTTTTTCTCTTTTTTTCTGAGATGCTAATGACTAATGTGTTTTTAAAACAATATTTTTGTTACACACCCAAGCAGCCACAGAGTAACATGGGTATCTCATTGGAGTATTGACTAAATACCTGATGAATTTACCTTCAGTCCAGGTTTGTTGCTTACACTCTCAAAATCTAGGTTATTGCAGCTTGACAGATTCATTAGTCACTAGTTTCCTTTGGCTACTTGCCATGATGTTGCCATGTTGTCTGAACCTACAGTCTTCGGCTTGCAAAACTAAAACTGTGAGCTTGAAGTGAATAAAAGCTGCACTTGGTGATATTGTTGTAATCATTTGTAATCTGTAACCTTTAAAAGAAAACCACAGTTGCATTGGTTTCTTTTGTTTTTCATTTGTATGTGCATTGTGTCCTGTACTGGGAAAAAATGTCACAAAATAAAAGCAAAGTGTTCCAAGGTTGGAAGAATTGCATCATGTTAGAGCCCCACGTGTGCCTGTGTTGGCTCAGTCTACACAGAAATAGTTTAACTGAAGTAAATATTGGGTTTTCACTGAGGACTGGCTTCTTCTTTTCTCACTTTTAGTAATAACTGTGATATGTGTTATCATAAGTATATCA